>NC_045741.1:7541603-7566516 GCF_008692095.1 Etheostoma spectabile
GACAACTAACCTAGACAAAGTAGTACTCACCAAAGTAGAAGCGTATCAGACAGCCAATTTCTGGATGCATCCCCTCCGCCTGCACCCTCCATGGATCTTCAAACCCCAGATGAGTGAGGTACTCGTTTAATATCTGAAGAGGCCTCTCTTCATCTCCCAGCCGCCGCACTGCTCCACCGTGCAGCTGGAGGAAGAGAGCCGGGGTCGGGCTGCCATTGATGGGCTCCGGCCATCCTCTGCTCCCCCCTGGGATCTCCGGGTCAGACTGGACAGATGCCTGGCTGGACAGGGGCCGAGTCTGAGAGCTGCTGGGGCATTTAGAAGGAGGTTTGATTAATTTGGGGGCATTTACATTATCACCAGCTCCAGCTTCGATGTCATCTGGTGTGGTTGTCACTTGGCTGGAAGCACTGCAGGGGTCTGTGGTGGGCATGTCTGCAGCAGATGTGTCGGTTGAATGTGTTGGAGAAGAGGTGAGGTCTACTTCATCTGAGGAGCTCTCAAACGGGTCAGGTCCCTCTGTGGCGCTGTCGCAGGTTGGGCTCACCACTGAGGAGTCTGTACCCGGACCCAGCCCGTCGCTGAGCGAGTCCCGGAGCTCTGTGCTTCCGGGCCCGCCTGGGCTCAAGTCCTCACAGGTGCTGCTCTCCATATCCGAACCAGAGTAGACTCCATAACAGTCTGCCACACTTAGGCTCAAATCCATCACAATGTCATTCAGATAAACCTCAGATGTTTTATCATCCAACAAGTTAGAGGGCAGTTTAGTATCAGGGTAATACTGTTTTGTGTGTTCATTCTTATCTGCTTTGGGGTTTTTGACATCCACGCTGTCACTGAGACTTTTGATTTCATCAATGTGCCCATTACTATCTTTACAATGATCATTTAAGTCAACTAAAGCAGCAGTTTTGCAGTTAATTCTCAACACAGCTCCAGCTTTGCAGCTCCCATCCAGCTTACTGGCTACGTCTGCAGCAGTGGTGTCCACTGTGCAGAGCACCGGTCGCGGGTAGGAGGGCGTGAGCCAGTCGTGGACGTGAATGCAGCCCCGCCGGAGGTCCGATCTCACCCATGTCTTATCCGAGGCCTGGAGCTGCTTTGACTGCTTCTGTCGAAGAAAAGTCCTCCTATCCAGGCTGAGGGTGCTCAGCGGCGAGGCTAGGGGGGCGGGACTGGCCGCCTCAGCAGAGGACACGCCGCCGGGCGAGCTGCTGGTCGGCGGAGCCCCCAGCGACAGATTCCTCCTGTGTCTCTGCCGTCTCCTGCTCAGCAAAGAGTTGACAGAAGTGTTGCTGTTGGCTGATGTCAGGCTGTAAATGTTGGCTGTTTTTACAGCGGGAATGTTCATATTTTTGGCCGCACCACCGATAGCGTTGGCAACTTGGTTTTGATAGATCCCGTTCCTTATCGCAATCTGGAGAAGGGAGGTGGCTGCAAGTCCCTTCCCGAATAGTTTCGCCTCTGCGCCCCCACCGTCATCGTCCCCGATTGAGGGTCTCTTTCCAGCAGAGAGCGGCGTTAATCCACTTGGTTTCACGGCATTACTGTCGCCGCTAGAGTCAAGTATCCCCTGTGGTGTTAACGAAGTTGAAAGCGCCCCAGACTCGTTTTCCTTCACACTTTCCATCCTGTTAGCTAGCAACCGCGGCGCCAGTTAGTTAGCAGGAACAGCCTGCAGGTGAACGTTAGCCTCCGTTAGCTCACAGCCGTTAGCTCGCTCTAGTTACTGGCTAGTTTATGCCTGGCAAATGTGTGTACGGCTCCACGTTTAGCTTAGCATGCTAAAGTACTGCGCGGTTCGTTCAAGAGTTGCTCCCCTACAACATCCCATTTCGTAACACGCCGGGAGCTAACCGGGAGCTAACCGGCCGGTCGAGATGAGAAAACGCATATTCTAGTTGGTCGCCATGGAAGCTAGTGCGAGAAGGCGCGACTGCAACTGTACAGACAGATGAGAGTGACTGTCAGCAGTACACAGTGGACAGGGCGGGGTCTCATTGGATATGAATTATGACACCTTCATGTGCTCCCGAAAGCTCGTAATTGTAAAATTCTGTACATGACAGATGATCCGACTTGACAACGTGGTATTAAAAAACAACAATGGAACCCCCATGTTCATTATGAGCAAGAAACCGAGGGTGAAGTGTGAGTAGTGGTGGAGGAAGAAGTAGTGAGATCCTTTACTTAATTATAAGTATTAATGCCAGACTGTACAAATACAATGTTAGAAGTTACTTTATGTAAGAATATTAAACATGGTACAAGTAAAAGTAACTTATGTAGAAACATGTCCCCTGACTGTACTGTTATTTTATTAGATCATTATTACTCATGCATTAATGTAAATCACCTTTCTGATTTTTTTCCTCACAAAGCACATGAAAGCGCGAGAAATATTTGTAACTACAGAAGTCATAAAGTACGAGCAAGAATGAGCCTCTGAAGGCAACATGAAGTGCAGTTTACTTGGTTATTTATCTCAAAGAAAACAGTTACATTTTAACAGTATGCCTGTGAACTAAGAACGTGTTTTTATGCTTTGATAATAATGTATCCTTTACTTTTATGAAATTAAACTAAACCAACAATTCACTGCATAGTTTAATTTTTTGAAAAACAAACAAACAAGGAGGAGTTGTAACTCGTCTTCTGACGCCATCTAGTGGGACAAAGGCCTAATCATTATTCCTGAGTGAGATTTAGGAATCACTTCCTATTTTACTCTTTACAAGTCAGTGGTGAAAGAAGTATTCAGATCCTTTACCAAAAGTAAAGTTCACGTTAAGTATCAAAAGTAAAAGTATTTATTATGCAGCAGAATAACCCAGTGTTACATTATATATTCATTAATAATCATTGTGGACGCATGAGGTACACACAGCACTTCAATGTTGTAGTGCGTAATTTAAACTTTATCTGGTAGTTTCATCCATAACAAAGCCTCATATTTGATCTTTTGTAGGCTACATGAAATCTTAATCCACATAAAAAGTACCCCATTTCCCATCCAGTGAGGTAGAAGCCTATAAAGTAGCAGATAATGGAAATACTCAATGTACAATTACCTCAAAGTTGTAGCCTATATGAGTAAATGTGCTTATTACATTCCACCTCTGCTAGTTATCACAATAATGTAATAAATCATTCATATGAGGATGAGGGAGTTGCTCTTCTTTATCAGATGAGTGCCTATAAAATGAAATGGGAATTTTTGTGTCATTGACATTAAAAAGTCGGTCAAATCTTTGTGTTTCTAGGCCGACCTGGAGCGCAGATAAGGTGGAGATCAAACAGTTTAATCAGTTCCTGTGTGTGCTAGTGAGTGTTTCTCAGACAGAGAGAGAGAGAGAGAGAGAGAGAGAGAGAGGGATCAGTATGTTAGAACCGTCTCAGTCTTTGTCACATTTACATACTCGCCAGAGTGGACAGCTGTCACATTGCAGTCCAACAGAGGGCAAAGTGCAAGCTGCACTGTGACTGTATAGTTTATCATGCTTTCTCTCTCTCTCTCTCTCTCTCGCTCTCTTCCTCCCTCCCCCTGTCAAGTCTCCACCTCGATTTCTATACCAGTCAGACTTTCACTCATCAGGCTTCATATTGCTGTGATTTTCTTGTTTATTGCAACATCAATCAGCAAAGGTAAGATCCCTTTCCCGTTGTCTAAAATGTTTGATACGTTGAGTTGATTTACAGTGAACTACAGTAATCTATACCCAAGAGGACTTCTCCCTTTTTCAGCATGGCCGAGTCAACGTTCATTCACGTGGGACATGTTGTTTGTCTTTCCTTGAATGTTTTACGGCTACTGATGTTGCTCCAAATGTCATTATAGACCACCACTTTCAGAAAACAAAGGACCATGTGATGGATGGGAAATCTCAGGAGGATTCATAGTTAGAATGCACTAAGGGAGGGGGGGGGGGGATTAGCCTACTGACACATTAAGACACTGAGCCCCAGCAGACGTCTTTCCACTGGGATTCAGTCCATTATAAGAGGTCATTAAGTCCTAAAAGCCTACTTTTCTAAGGACAAGTGAAAAAAACCCTGCCTGTGGGGGGGTCATGAATGCACCTACTACCAATGCAAATAAAGTTCCTACAGTGACATGAATGTGATGGTAATGAGATGGAGCCCTGATTGATTGAGATATCCTTGGAACAAGTGGATTAAATTGAAATGACCTTATTTCATTATCAGGAAATAAGATTGTATAACTCTCTCTGTCGGGATCAGATGGACTACAGGGAGATTAGTTTACTGCTCTAATAAAAAGCTTTCAGGAAAAGAGCCAAAAACAGAGTGGAAGAGGATCTAAATGGAGAAGACGCTGGAGGATGACAATAGCTAGTCACGGTGAGGGGTTGCTGTTAATTTCAGTTCTGGTATTTTGCACAAACACTTTCAATTTCAAAGAATCTGTCATTTGAATTAAAACCGATGGCTCTATTCCTGCTGCGTTTGAGGAAGCAGAGGATGTTTTTCGCTGTCTAAAGGAAAGAAAAGACAGAAACAAAGACGGCTTGAATCTATTTCAGAATGCTTTCCTTTAAAATGGGAAATAGAGACTATAATTAGATGTGGCGAGTTCAAGCTCAAGGACTTAGCTGAGCAGCTCTCCCTATGGCAACGCGTGTGTGTGTGTGTGTGTGTGTGGTTTAGTCACTCACTTCCGTTTGTTTTGGTTCCTCAGGCGGAGCGCTGACAAATTTAGATTACAGCAAGTCTAAAAAATTGGAAAAAACAGAGTAGAAATACATAATTGGAGAGTAGTCACTCATTAAGATTGTCTGCCCAGCCCTGTCAGCTGTTACAGCGAGGACACATCACACACTCTCAAACAACACAACTACAGGAGGAGTGCACGTTCGTATTGGAAAGTACATTTATCACACATGGCCCCGGGGCCCAGATGCGTAGTATTTGAACACATATACTGTATGTGGTAGTTACTTATGCTTCTTGCTTGGGCCCATTGAACTCGGTGAGGGATCAAGTCTTTGTCATAGCTGTAGTGAGTCCTGATTGGTCTCTTTATTTCACTTTCTCTCACTCCTAAAACTGAAAGAAAAAGAAGAAAATTAAAAGACAAGAAGATTTTTTTTTCTGATTTTGGCTAATGAGTAAACTGTTATTTATAGGTGCTAAGGGAGTGGTTCCCCACCTTTTTGGTCTGGGGTACCCCCACAGCCCTGTCAGATGAACTCCCATACCCCTTCATCAATTCCCAATTTATGTTCAAACATAGTATTCATTATATAAAAAGTGGATGTTGTTGTTTTTTTAAGTTTATGTTTTTGGCAATTTAGGCTTTTATTTGATAGAACAGCTTAGACATGAGTGGGTAGAGAGAGGGGCAAAGACATGCAGCAAAGGGCCACAGGGCGGAATCAAACACGCGGCTGCTGGGTCTAAGCCTCTGCACAGGGGGAGCACGCTGTTCCAGGTGAGCTGTTCAGACGAGCTTTTCAGGCGCCTCAAAGTGGATGTCGTTAAGCTTTTTCATACTTGTTGAACTGTTGATATTTAGGCTACATGTACATGGCTACGTTTTGGTTTGAAAACGAATATCTTTTGCTCCGTTTACACCTCGAATTCACGCTGCTCCGGCGTTTCAGGGCCCCTAAACCGGAGACATTTGAAAACACTTTTGACCCCGTTTTGGTTTAAAATCTCCAGGGTTGGAGAACCTTTTCATCACACAAATGATACTACAGCATCTGGTCCACTGTAGACTGTATTAGCCACCAACCCAATTCATCTGCCCACATTAAAGGATAATAAGTAAAGAAATGAGATAAGAGGATGGACCTGAGTGTGTTTCCATTCTGGCTGCAGTGGTTCCCAGCAGGTTATTCTTGTACGTTGCAGTGGTGAAAATGGTTGTATCACTGTTTACTCTGCTGTGGTCACATGGTGAGGGTGAAGGCGAGGTTAACCACAGCTCTTTGTAGGCTCGGCCGTTGATCTCACTCCCAATAGACAAGCACAAACATGCATGTAATTTCCCTGCTCTGTGTATGCTAACAGAGCCCAGATACAACAGAAGTATCCCGTCCATGGTTTACAGAAGAATGTGTTTTAAGTCTTCAGGAGTTGGAGTCTGTAAGGTCAAAATAACAATGAAGATACTATAAATATCTCATTTCTAAATCACATTGTACTTTTACATGGGATTTCTAAGAACAGGCTTCAGATATTATCTTCTAATTCTGACAACTCAGGTTTGACAGTTACTCTTACCTTGTTTCAGTGTACAAAAACAAAAGTATTGGGAGTTATGATCTCATTCTCACCACTCACCCAAGTATGTACAATAAATGTGCAGCTGCATGCAGAAGCTAGTTAGCTTAGCACAAATACTAAAAGCAGGTAGAAACAGCTAGCCTGGTTCTATCCAAAGGTAAGAAAAATCTGTCTAAAAGCACCTCTAAAGCTCACAAATGAACATGATATGTGTTCTCTTTAATCCACACAAAAACCACAGTGTAAAAATATAGTTGTGGTTTTATGGGAGCTTATGTTAGGGATCGTGCCAAGAAATGGTCTGGCAAGTGAAATGCTAAGGTAATCTGTTGCTGGCTGTATGTCAATCTTCTCAGCTAACTTTTAGCCAGAAAGAGAAAAAAGGGTATTTGCCAAAATGTCAAACTATTCCTTTAACCCTTGTGTTGTCTTCCCGTCAAAATTGAAAGTCAACATTTTAGTTGACACTTTTTTTTAATCAATGTTTTTTAACTTTTTCTTATGTTTTTGTCCCTTTTTCCAACCCTTTTTTCAATGTTTGTCACTTTTTTGACATTTTCAACACTGTGTAACACTAACTTATTAACTTTAGTTTTACAGTTATTTTTGGAACTTATGGTCAATAAACCTCATATTTAGGAAATAATACCTAATGTTTGAGTTAGAAAAGCAGAAATTATGAATTATTTAGACTAAAATTAAAGGAATGGATGTTGATGGATGATCACAGACTGGAATATGTCAACTTTTACTCAACACTATTTCAAAACCACTTCAATTTTTCCCCAAAATTCTATAAAAGACGCCCCAAAATGAATGAAAGTAGAGATTTGTACTTGCCAAAGAGCGTTGTGTGGAATCAATCATGTTATTTTTGGTAGTTAAAAAGAACACTGATACAGGAAAATGGTTCAATTTGACCCGAGGACAACATGAGGGTTAAGATTTGGCCTAATTACTGATTTGGCCTAATTACTGTCAGGTTATTAGGTTATTACTAACACAGAGTTACTGAATTAATTCAGTAACTCTGTGTTAGTAATAACCTTCACTCTAGCTGCTAGCTCGTAGTACAGTTCAGCTTTTACAAACAAGATAAAAACAGATTTGAATGCAACAGTGTCATTAAGACAGCCTTTTGATAAAATTATAAATTTTGAGGTCTAAATAAAATCTCTATTTGAGCACGATTTCACAATCTTTTCAGCTTGTTCTTCTCTGTTCTGCCGGGAATTCCGCCGGATATCACTCTTTTCGGATATCACTCATTTAGGATATCACTCATTTGGGATATCACTCTTTTGGGATATCACTCTTTTCGGCAGATGTCTGTTTTCAGATGTCAGTCACCTTCTGCTTTCCTTGTAATCGCGTTCTAAGATTTAACCATAGTAACCATAGTCCTCAGATCTCTGCAGGGTAAATCCAGACCACTAGCTAGACTATCTGTCCAATCTGAGTTTTCTCACACAACTAAAACTTTTAAACGTACACATGTTCTCGGGTTTCAATAAACCCGAGAATGTTTTTCTCTCATCCCAGAATGCTGTTTTGGACTAGCCAGAGACGAGTCTACCTTTAACCATAATCCCAAAATGCTGACCTGATCATGAGGCAGCATGGTAAAGAGGCAGAACTTTGATCCTAGTTGGAACTTTATAGAAGTGAATTAGAGAATCACTTTGGAGATAGAGCTTTTCCTTCTTTTTTTTAAACTACACGAACACAGAGGCAGTTCAAAATAAACCCAGACAAACCGTTACAGTCATGTGAATAACCCAGTCAGAAAGGATCTTGTCATTCTGGGGGGATGATTTTCTGGCCCGGTCAGAATCTGGGCTGTAGTTTAGTGTGTGTTGTGCTGATGAGTAATGAGGTAACGCTCTGGTGTTCTGGGACTCATCGTCACCTCTCCCCCCTCAGTGAAAGTTTCCAATGACTCAGCTTTTGGCTCCATTCCTCATTTTGCTTGGCCTTGGCCCCACTTTGTTTTAGCATCACATCCTGTAAAAGGATTTGAGGTTTAATAAGGCTGACTGGATTTGAACTCGCATGTGTGTGTGGGTCAAAGACATTTTCCTACCTCACTTGTTCCAGCTGATACGGCACACGCAGATAAACGCTGTGGCAAACATCTGCTGACCTGGAGAGAAAAATTATCACTTCCCTTAAATTTCCAAGACTTTTCATTCTCACACACCCTGCATTTCACTTCCTGTAGGGCGCCCATGTGACTGAGATCAATCATGGAGGAACCGCAGCGAATCGATCTGACCTACATCACGGAACGCATCATCACCATATTCTGCCCTCCTGGATGTCCAGAAGAGATCTACGTGCAGAACCTGGACGAGATTATTCACATGCTGCAGTCCAAGCATGGACACCACTACATGGTGAGATGGACAAAAAGTGCTCAGAACTGAAGTAAAAACATCAAAAACAAGAGTGCAGCACTGTTACAGTTAAAGTCCTTCAGTTATAATGTTACTTGAGTGAAAGCATTAGCATTCAATTTAATTTTCTGGGGACAATTTAAAGATAGAGTAGGTCTAGACCACGCTCTATAATTTAAAAAGACCCAAAAATTCCCTCCAAGATCAAGCATTTGGTGCAACAGTGATGAAGTAAAACTTCCTCATAACAGACACAACCTGGCTCCTGGTGATTGGTTATGTTGAAATGTCACCTACTAAGCGTACCAAAATAAAAGTACTCATTATTAAGAATGGCCCAATTCAGAATAATTTTATATTATGTTATTGAACTACAGTTATTTATTCATTAATGTATGTATCACTTTGGTATCGTTGCTGGTAAAGGAGGGACTCATTTCTTACTTTATATTCTTCTGAATCAACAAAGTAACTAGTTACTAAGGCTTTAAAATCAAAAGTACTCAAGTTCAAGTACCTCAATAAAGTACAATGAATACATTTGTCCTCAGATTCTTAAGTAGCACATTCCTCTAAAGTCCTATTGGCTTCCTCTCATTTCAAACAACTTTGTGGTTACTTTGTCAAGTCCAATCGAATTATACCAGCCCCAATTCACATATTTGTCTTGCATACTTAATGACTTTATCATTATACCCTGGATAAGGAGACATTCATTTTGAAAATTATACATGATACGTTTTGAAATCGCCCTAAATTTCAAATGTTTGGGCCTTGAATATAAAAGAGTAAGTTAGTTGGTTTTAATCTCTAGTTTAAGTTACAGTTTGTATGGTTAGGTTTTGAGGAATAAAAAAAACGATTTATTTTATTTACGAGTATTTTCCCATCTGGCCATGAGGCCTGATTTAAGAAATCCCCAAGGATGTACAGTATTATGTTTTTTTTGTTTGTGCTTTGACAGAATTTAAACATCATCAGATATATTAGTTATTTAATCAGATCTATGTTGTAAAACAACCTCTTTTGAAATACTTTCATTTAAAACTTTTAGTGTGAGATTAGGAAGTTTTACTTAGGTCACAACTTCTTCAAATTTAAAGAAGTAAACAAGTTCCAGCTCGACATCCACTATCTTTTCAGTGCCGTTTGCATCTTAGACAGTTAGATGTGATGATATGGTTGAACGTTAAAATGTACCTGTCCTCGTCCTGCTCTTTCCTTTTCTATTTGAACAATTGTTCCTTCCTTCTCCAGCTCATCAACCTCTCACAGAAACCCCAAACTCTCACCCCAATGAACAACAAGGTACTGAAAATGATTTTGTATTGGTTTCTGGCAAATACTGAGATTAGGTCTGCGAAAATGCAAAAGTACAAAACCCTGCTGATGATACAAAATAGCAGCACTGTGAGTTAGAGTATGTGTGTGCGTGTGTGTGTGTGTGTGTGTGTGTGTGTTGTTTGTGAGGTTTTGGATACAGGTTGGCTGGACCTCCTGGCTCCCGACCTGGAGCAGCTCTTCAGTGTGTGCACGACGATGAAGAGCTGGCTGCAAACGCATCCGAAGCACGTCCTGGTGTTACACTGCAGGGTACACGCCACTGATTCCTCTGCACAAAATGCTCCATGATACTCTCTAAGAGCAGGGTTCAAAATTGGCATCATCTACCAGCCAAATGCTGGTAAAACATGCAAATGGGTTGTAGATTGTCTTCATTCACCATCCAAAAAAAAACCTATGGTAATCTATTGAGTGCCTGCTCATATTTAAACATTTACTTGCTATTTGGCTGGTGGTCAATAAAGTTAGGGTGACTAAATGTCCTCTTTTGCCAGGACATGTCCACTTTTTACGTACTGTCCGGGGCGTCCATGTCCGGCTTTCACTGTTTTTCATGGGACCATTAGCATTAAGCGTGTACTTCAATTGACTGGCGCTTTGCACACAATATACGGTGCTTTGTTGCGTGACGTAATTCCCGAGAGGCTGCCTTATATATCTTATGTATTTTAATATATATTATGCTAGCACATTTGTTTCAGTGTCTAATGAAGATGCTGGAGATCTAAAAGCTCACATGGACACCAAAAAAACTGATCTTATTACATAGAAAAGGTTTTAAGAGATACTTAGTTGAAGCTGGATTTTGAAGCTGACACAGTCATATACATTATTCCATATTTATTTATTTTTTTGAAAAGAGAGCTATTATTTTGTTTCAGGTTGTCACAAATTTTATTTTATTACATAAGTTATTTTTGTACCATTGAGGCGTAATAAAGCGTGTTCATTAACCTCTGAGAAGACTGTTTGAATTTGTGTCTCGAGGCCGGCCGAGTGTCCTCTTTTTTGGAAATCTAAATATGGTCACCCTAGATAAAGTTCATTTTGAACCCCTGTCTGAGAGTATGTCCAGTTTATGAATCCTGATTCTGTGGTTGTCCTCCACAGGGAGGTAAAGGCCGGCTCGGAGTTCTGGTGGCTTCCTACATCCACTTCAGCAACATGTCCGCCAGGTAACAAACACTGATGCCATGTGGATTTAATCAGTGGTGAATCAAATGATACAGGGCTAAAGGATGCTAAAGCAGCATTTAACTTTAATCATTTACAAACCAAAGAGAATTTGGGGACAATGAACAACAATCCCAGTAAACAGTCCGGCTAGCAGCTCAGTGGGTCTGTACTTCAGCTAAATGCTAGTGCCCACATGCTAACGTAGTCCCAATGACAATGCTAACATGCTGATGTTTACCATCATAGCTTAGTATGTAATGCTAACATTTGCTAATTAACACTAAACACAAATTTACAGTTGAGGCTGAACCAAAGTATTGGACAACTTCAAATTTTATTCTGACGATGGTGCTAGAGGAAAGGTCAGAGGATCACTGAGGTTATTACAATTCATCCTGCAGGAACCATGAATGGCTGCACCAAATGTCATGCCAATCCATTCAGTAGTTGTCAAGAAGTTTCAGGCTGCATCAAAGCGCTGGACCAACAACTGGTTGATGCTGCCATACTGTAGCTATGATGCAAGTGTGGCTAAAAATATAAGAAAATAAAGCAGATAAAGTGACAGATGTATGGGACTTGTACCTCCCTGGATAAAATTCGCAAAACCAAGCCAATCAGTGCCTGTAGGAGTAAAAGAAACTCTAGGTTGCACATATATTTTATATGAGCCAAACGTGCCATTTGGAGACATTGTGTGGCTGTTTTCTTCTAGATTTTGGGTGTGACATTACCACGTCAGTGTCAACTTGTTTAACATACTGCAACACATGCTGTATGATTTCTCCATAAGACATCAATGCTGACTAGTCCATCTAACATTTGTCCCAGATGTGTCTATATTGGAATTCAATTTGGTCCAGATGTTTCTAATTCCCAAAGGGTGAATCCTAAACAGTTTACTGTTGGAAGTGTTTGCAGAGCAAAGAGCACTGACAGAACAACAGAGAGAACAGAGGCTTATCTGCTGCACGTCTTCCCCAGCCAAAGGGCTGGGCGGCTGATTGAAGAGACTTTGAACTAGACTGTTATTTGATTTTGGGGCAGGGATCCAGTTGCTGTTGGACACCAGTACATTTATTCCCTCTTGATTTACCTGCATGACAGAGTCCGGGGCCCAGAAGACCCAAAACATTGTTAATGTTAATAAAAAGCCTTTTCAAAGTAACCGTTACAGCCTTTGCGGTTCATGTGGTTAAATATCGTCTAATGTCCTCATTTACACATTTAATCTTAGGATGGAGGGCAAGGTCAGTTTTAGGAAAATCTGTGTCAACTGAAAATGCAGAAAAAAAGTTGAAAATCTGGAAGATTTCTGCACCGTTGGTGTGGATGAATGAATGTGTGTGTGTGTGCGTACGTGCGTGCTGTTCGTGGCTGAACAGCTGACTCACTGTTGAGAAATATCTGATTGTGACCATTGTCACTCTATGTGCTCGTGAGTGAGTGCAGGTATGCCTAGGCTTGAGAATCACATGGTGTTTTAAAGTTACAAAATAACAAAAGAAAAACCAGATTCACAAGTTCACATCTTGCAGATACGTTTTCTTTTGCATTACCACACGCTACGTCAGGTAAAGCAGAAAACAGTGTTTTGTCGTTTCGGTGAACTGAGGCGTGTTACATGCATCACCATCTGAGTATTTGCCTCTCTCTCAGTGCAGACCTTTCTCTGGACCACTTTGCCATGAGGAGGTTCTACAATGACAAACTGTCCTCTCTGATGACCCCGTCCCAGAAACGGTAAGAACAGGGTTGATTGATCAATGCAGGTCAAAGGTCAACTCTGGTTCAAGTCTTAGCCTCTGATCTTCGATGTAGTCTCCCAGGGATCTGCTGTGACTGACACTAATCACATGATTTATGCTCTTGTGAAATAGTTGCTGTAGTACAGCTACAATGAGGTTGTGAAGCAAGGAGACTGAGTTGATGAAAAGCACACTTCAATCCATTCTCAAAGATCTTTCAGATACATTTACCTATTGGCTAGACTCAGGGCCTGAAATGGGCAGTATCGGCACTTCTAACTGTTATTAACAATATATTATTAATACAGTATTATTAATAGGCTGATATCACAGACTGTGGCTGATATTTATTCCAAAATTGGCTATATATGCATACGGTGGACCTGAAGGACAAAACACGACAGCATTTCAGAAAACATGACGACATTTCACAAAAACAAAAGATTATAGAAAACAAAACTTGGAATGTGATTGTGTGTGTTCCTTCGGGGCCACCGTATGTACAGTATATCATGATTTATTGGGACAAATCAAGCAATTCTATGCTAAATCTGACATTTAGCAAGCCCCATAATAAAATGATCCTTTGGGTTTCATAACCAAATTTTTACAGACACTGAGACGATTGAACTGAGAGGTCTCATCAGGTTCCTTAGATCCAGTTACTATTCGGGGTCATGCAATTGCTAAACTTGGGTACTGGCACCTTTTCTTGGTTAATTCAGGCACGGCAGGGTGAAAGAATAAATGCTGTACGTTTCTCTGTGCTCTCAGGTATGTGTGGATGCTGGGGAGCATGTTAAAGGGAGGACTGAGGCTGTGTCCCTCTCCGTCTTTCCTCCTGTGTGTTGTTCTTCACGGTCTTCCCAAAATAAGACCAGATGGAGGTAAAGAGCAGATGTCTGATCTGAATTAGAGAAAGCTACAGTAAGTAGAGAAACAGCAGTAGCAAGGGCCAGCCTGTTGCATTCTTCTTTTATTCATCCTATTAAGGAAGAAAGTGCTTAGAATTCCTTTTTTGGAAAGATTATTTTTTGGGCTTTTTTACCTTTATTTGATAGGACAGCTAGGTGAGAGACATGCAGGAAATTGTCACAGGTTGGATTCAAACCGTGGACCTATGCGTTGAGGCCTAAACCTTGAAGTACTGTATATGTGCGCCTGCTCTACCCACTGACCAACCCGGCCACAAGATGCTTATAACTTAAAATGTCTTCGGATGTCCAAAAAGTCAAATGATTGCCATGTTTTGTGATGAAACTCTTCCTCTTCGCAGCATGTTGTCTCTTCCTAAGAGTCTACCAGAGTCTACAACCTGTTTGCACATCAGCAGTCTAGTAAGAAATCCCATAAAATCCCATAATAATCTGTAAACATGACAGGCTGTTGTTCAGAAGTGGATACGGTGTAATGTGCGTTTCTGTCCATCTCAGCCACGTTAACGCGGCTCAGACAGACCGCCTCTACATCGTGCTCCAGCCAGCTCAGCTGCTCAAAGGGGACATCATGGTGAGGGGTGATCTACTACATAGATCTGCTACTACTTTATTTATCATTTAGGTTTATATTTGAAGGTAATTATTATATTTCTGCAGTATACAGCACAAAATGCAGCCTAAATGATTCATCATTGGGAACTACTAACAAGCTAACCTTCCATCAAACTTGACTTTTTGCAAAAGTATAGATTATTTTACAAATTGTTCTGTTTGTTTGTATTTGTAATCTATTGGGTGACACTGACTTTATTTCCTTAATAACCTTAAGAGGTTTCCTGAAAAAATCCCCAATATGAGACTGAAGTTTACGAAAGAAATGAATTGGAATTATTTAATTAAAAGTGTATCAAACGCTGTCCTTTTTCGTACAAGTAGGGATAGACCGATTATTGGCCCTGGCTGATTTTTCATCATTTCATTTGCCTAATAACCAATAAATAATGAATTCAAAAGTCTTCTACTTTGACTACAGCTCTGTCTGTCCCTCAGCTTCCGTTTCACTCACCACTGAGTCTGACTGAGTGTCAAATATCAGGTTTATCGGTTTCATAAACTACTAATAATTCCTATCGGCCTTGAAAAAACATTATCGGTCGATCCCTATTTATAAGGACAATTCTTGGAAATTATTAGAGAAATCTTTCAGGAAAATAACAACTTCTAATTACATTTTAATATTACATAAATACTAACAGATCATAAAATGAATGAAAATCTGAAAAACAATCTAAATCACAACTTCAACCGTTTTCATTTATAAACCAAACTGACAGGAAGTGGTTATGAACTGACTCCTTATTTTGCTCTAATGAGACACAAGCAGCACATAGAGGACACTGTGTCATCTTCTTTCTGGTTTCAGGTGCTTTGTTATGATAAAAACAGCTGCTCAGCCAGCCGGCAGGTCGTCTTCCGTCTCCAGTTTCATACGGGACTGGTACACGGAAACAGCCTCACCTTCTGTAAGGCGGACCTGGACTGTGCCAATGAAGGTATTTATAATCCACCACACTGCTGCAACATCCATCTTAATCTGGGGCTGTTAAATCTTTCACTTTTCCTCCTATGTAAATATGACTCATGACCGTGGACCCACGTATCAGCTGGGCTGCAGGTGTGGACGTGGGAATATGTCCAGTGTGCCACGTTAACTGTCCAGCTGTCTAAGGTGTTTTTGTGTTACTATTCCAGATCCCCGGTTCCCAGAAGATGGAAAAGTAGAACTTTTGGTTTCTGACAGCCCTGAAAAGATAACAGGTACACTTTTTTACTGAAGTCTGCAGAGCCAATAACAAACGGCACCAGCAAACATTACTACAGGGAACTGGATGAAAGAAAGATGCAGGTGAAAATGGGTTTCAGATGTTTTTTAGAGGTTTTGCCAAGCTCTGATCCAGCTCTGTGAGGCTGTACTCAGGCAACATCTACACTACTATCTTTTGGTTTAAAAACATTTTCTATATCTAGGCCTCGCACCTAGCCTGGAAATCCAGACCCAAATTTGACAGATTAAGAGTCTGGCATCGAGTAATGAAAGTCGCCCATCTCGAGGGGCGCCACCAAGCGTGCATTTGAAAATCTCACCGCATGCAATTGGATAACACTACGACCAATCACAATAACACACGGGGTGACGTGTCCAGAGCCCCATACGCTTAGCTAGCAGCGGAGCTAACTGGTAGATTATCTGCGTCATCTGCGTAGCTCTCCACTGGCCCCGCCTACATCAGATACAGCGATGTGATTGGTGCAGCTCGGCTACAAGGGCATAGTTAATGAGCAGCATTACTCGATGCCAGAGAAACTCACTGAGCAAATTCAAATTGGGCTCTTGCGAGAACTTTCAGGGTACCTTGCACCCACAATACTCCACAATTTCTCATAGATTTAAGCAAAACAATAGCTAAGATAGCATCAAAACGTTTTAGGGATAAGTAAAGAAAAATGTGTTTTAGTAAATTAAAAGAAGTGAACCTTTTACACCTATGATTGCCAAAATGTACAAAAGAAATCTTCTCTAACTTAAAATAGCCCCTCATCACCAGTTTGCATTGTAAATATTATATTTTGTTTCTTTTCAAGTTGCAGGTTGCATTGTTTTCTTTCTTTTATTTCTGTTTTTTTTCTTTCTTTTTTTAAACTCTTAGAAGGAACATTATCCAGTAATGTAAAAGAAAACATTGTAAAAAATTGGAAAGGAAAAAAAAGACATTTTTGCTTTACATTTTTTTGCCATTTATCTTGTGAATCCCCAAAATGATCTTCTTCCAACCCCCTCGCTGGCAACCACTGCTCAAACTGACACATTCAATGAACTACACACACTCACTCATCCGCACAGACACATTATTTGGGCTACAGGTGTTGATGAACAAAGCATCACTGTGTCTCCTAATTCAAGCAGAAGAGACAGAAATGACTCAGTTTGCACACTCACACACACACACACACACACACACACACACACACACACACACACACCACCACACACAGGAACTCTCGATACTTACAATGAAAAACATATTCAGCAAGTTCAACAGTTACCAGGTGGAGGCAGTGTTGGACACCAGGAGAAACAGCCAAACTGCCCCTCAGCAGGCCCAATCATACTCCTTGCCTCCCAACAGGAAGCAATATGAGCAGTTATCTCTCTCTCTCACACACACACACACACACACACACACACACACACACACACTGTCACACTGACAGACACATCAGACAAAAAACTAAATCTAAGCTCACATTATTTCTAAAATCCAATTTGAAATGAGCTCTGGCGTCAGCTAATGTTACAGTGTGTGTGTGTGTGTGTGTGTGTGTGTGTCGTTTAACTGACTCTTGACCAGTTTGTCTGCTGGTCTGCTTGTCATTTCCACGTGCAGGTAGAGAGCTGTGGCACAACGGCCGCTGTGTGACGGTGGACTATGACACCTTGGACCCTTTGGTCAGAAGAGATTCATATCAGGACACGTCTCCTCCTGAAACAGGTGAGGTGCATTTTATTTATATTTATAACTTCTTTTTCCGTTTGTCTTACTTTCACTTTCTCTTAAGACCGGATTTACCAGCAAAAATTATAAAATGTTCTGCGCTGCTCTTATCTAATCGTGACCTTTATTCTGTTACCATGGCATTGGAAAACTAAAATGCCAATCCAGGACTTTTTAAAAGACCCTTTTTGAATTTTTTTAAAAAAGTTTTATCTACGGAAAAAACAAAATTGTTCTTTGATTGTTGATTGTTGGATCTAAATTGTTTATGACATACGAACAGGTTTAAAAAAAAAAGAAAAAAAGAAAAAAAAGGTTTTGCATAGTACTTTATTTTTATTTATTTATTTTCAGCTGAGAAACAGGTGGAAACAGGTGAAAATAATAACATTTTGCCAGGAAAATTTTTCTAAGTTATTTATGTATCTGTTAAAATGTCAAAAAAAGAAGGTTTTGGCAGGTAAAATCATTTTTATGTTTGTTGTTGTACTACTCGTTTTGGACACAAGAGGCTGAAGTGCACCACTACCCCATGACTAAAGCATTCATGTTCTCTTTTAGGGGAGTTTTAATTTCTTCATGTACTGTACTTTAAAACCAAGGTATGAGTACACTTGAACACTTGAAAAATGAAAAAGTAACTAAAAAAGTTTATCCTGGGAAAAAAACTTTTCTCAAGTCATAAACACAGGAGTTAAAACACTTTAGATCAGACTAGAAAATAGATCATCAGAAGAAAAATAAATTCTGACTCGCCTCTCAGGGCTTCTGTATATTTTGGCCTCCAACAACTCCAGAGAGAAATATCTGGCTCTTCAGCTGCTAAGTGCTCAGCTATGTTCATGCTGTCAGCTGTGGCCTGAAATGAAGCCATGCGAGCTGTAAGAATGGACACTAACAGTAAAGTGGAACAATGAGCTGAAACTCACAATAAAGCTCTGTAATGAGGGGAGCTGCAGAGTCAGCAGATCGTGTAGTTTTATCACTACGAGTTACCCCTTTTACATTGTTCCTAAATTATGGCTATAGTTCTTTAAATGTCCTCTAAACAATACTGTTTTGTAGAATAAATCAAAAGAGTCAATCTTAGTGCTGAGACAGAGAATTTTACCAACAGTACAGGTCTTTTTTAAAAACTTTCTTTTAGCTTTTAGTTCAGGCTCAGTGTGTCTGACAGATGTTTTGAGCAAACGAGCTCTGATAAATCCACTGTGCACTAACCTGCCCAACACCAAACACCGACAGACACAGTTAGCAACTAGCTGGTGAAGCAAGTGGAACGTTTAGGAGCTAAAGAGCCAGCTATTTCCCCCAGGAGTTGGTGGAGACCAAAAACGGAGCTAAAAATGTAGATTGAATATTGGACTTAAATTAATCAGGTGGACACAGACACCACCAGGTGGATGTGGGAATAGGCAGCTGTTTGATAACAGCTTTGAATGATAATATGTTAAAGCTATGTTTTTTTTTTAGCTTGTCACGGAAATTTTCTACCCCAAAAAATTAGTTAAAGCTATCGTGCGTAGATTCTGTCTCGCCCATGAGGAATTCTAAGTAATGACAACAACACTGTCAGTACATCAACATGGTACAAGCCTTTTGTGATCGCGCACCACCCCCACCCCTCCTCCACGCAGTTGCTTGTAACCAAGGAGGACATGGAAGATTTAAAAAACACGATAGACTCTTCAGTAGAGGTAATTATCTTAACCTGATTTTCTGCGCATGACAGTAGCCGGATGACACCATTTTCTAAACATAGCCGTTATGAGAAGTACAGAGAGAGTTGTGTGGGGCTTAATTAGTCTTAAGTCTTAATTAGCTTTGTAGCAACTTATTTGGCAATTGCTTGAATGTTACATAGAGTATGCTCATTGAAATTAAAAAGTTATGCACTAAAGCTTTAATGTATATCTCTGGCTGCTCTTCAGAAGTCGTATGCCTCTGTGGGTTCAGATCCAGTCTCTGAGAGGGTGTGTTTAGAGTCTGGCCTTCGCTGTGGTCAGTGCTGGGGGGTAACTGTCTGGTCATCGGTGTGACAGCTTACAACTGTTGTGGTAACAAAGACGTTCCAGGGATTGGTTGTAACGACAATCATCTAGACAGCCAGACCAGACCGGTGTATTTGGAGGCGGCAGTTTTTCAAAGAGCTTCCATTTAGTTAGAAAAACGGTTCACACACACACACATACCCACACACACAGAAAAACACCAACACAAAAACACAAATCGAGACAGCTGAAACAATCACTTAAAGCGGCGGTTGACGTTTCAGTTCCAGCTGTTTTATGCTGTTGCTAAATCTGCTCTGCCGGCCATGTAATTTAGATGGACCGATCACTGAGGGAGAAATGCAGAAAAGTGGCATGTAAACGCACACTCACAGACGCTCACATGAACGCAAACACACACATGGCCATTATGTTTAACCGCCCTAGCACACACACACATGCGCATGAGTATAATGAGGGTGCCAGCCAGTTAGCAACGAAGCCAGTCACAAGAATGTTGTTTTCAACCACAGGTGGTTCTACTTTACCCTCTCAGCCCACTCACGCCCCTCCTCTCCACTACTTCTGTCACTCCATCTCCCCTTCTTTTACTCTCTGCTATTCTTTTCTTCCCCTTTATCTGGTCTCTCTTTTTCCAGCTGGAAAAGTTGCAGGTTGCAATTTGTCCAAGATGTCCCCTTCCCCCTTTGGCACACCAGTCTCTCCAGAGCCCGCCCCCGTGTTTACATTCCCCATCTCCATATTTGGCCAGCTCAAGGTCCTTGTGCTTTGTGTTTCTGTTCTTCAAAAGTGGATATGTGTGTGTGTGTGTGTGTTGCACAAACTCTTCCACCTGCGTGTGATTGTGTGCAGATATATGTGCTAGCATGCAGTCTAGTGAATGATCCACCCGTCCGTTTCCTTCCATTGCTTTTCCCCCTGTAGACATAAACAAAATGCATGAGCGCACACTCTCTGCACAGCAATACCTACCTGTGTCAGCCCGGACAGGATGCAGGGGGGAGGAACGAGGAGGAGGGATGGGGCAAAGCGAGGCTGATTTTGTAGTGACGGGGAAGGCGGGTTTTTGTAGTGCAGGGACGGAGCAGGCGAGGAAGGAGTGACATGAGTGAGGGGAAAGAGAGAGTAGGAGGGGGGACACAGGGGGGGCTGTTAGCACCTTAAGAGAAAGAATGTTCTTTGCTTGTCTTCCTGTGGCAGCCTGAGAGGACGACAGCAGGGAAGCAACTTCAACTAAACTCTGGATCTTTTCAGCCTCTCTTTTTACCCTCTATCTGCATCCTTTTCATTCTGTCCTCGTCCTTGCCCCCTCTTTCCTTTCAGCTTGTCATCTGTTTCTCTTTTCCTCTTTCTCTGACTCCAAAGGGAGGCTTCAGCAAGCCTTTCCATCCTGTTTCTAATCCGCAGTGGCAACAGTGAAAGTTTACCCTCCGAGTGACTGCCGGTGAGTAAGTAAGCAGCTTCATGATGCTAATTTGGCATTTTAGTGTCTTTTTTACTGAAGTTCTTGTAGTATTGTTAAAGTTATACAGAGTGTTTCTAAGTGTGTGTGTGTGTTTGTGTGTGTGTGTGTGTGTGTGTGTGTGTGTGCGTGTGTGCGTGTGTGTGTGTAGGCTACTGTACATCTGTGTGAGAGATCTTATAGACCAGCTGTTAGGTTTTACTATGCATGTCTGGTATTTAGTTTTTATTGCCTCTCTGGACTTAAGAGGCTGTGCTCATACAGCTCTGGTATGCATTGTTGCATTCACTGTATGAGTCTTATCTCATCTTTAGGTACCAACCTTTATCAGAAAACAGCTTGCTCGCTGAGTTCTAATACGCATGGTATTTTTTTAGGGGTGCAAATAACAATAGTTTTCATTAGTAGGTTCATCATTTGATCTACAAAATGTTAGAAAATTCAAAAATAAACAAATATTTTCAGTTTAGTATCCTATTTAACAAAAGAGCAGCAAATTTTCACAATCTTTCCTTGAAAAAATGACTTAAATGATGAATAAATTATCGCTTCAGCAGCAGATTGATTTGGTGTTGATTAACTACTACTATTTATCAAGTATTGTTTCAGCTCTAGTATGGTTCCAGTAGTGTGTGTGTGTGTGTGTGTGTGTGTGTGTGTGTGTGTGTGTGTGTGTGTGTGTGTGTGTGTGTGTGTGTGTGTCTCTGCAATCAGCTCTGTCTGACCTCAGGTACATGTCTATGACAGACACGTCCTTTGCGTGACACACACATACACGACTACACACGTATGCATCCGCCGCCAGCCCACACAAAGGGGCCCTGTGTTATCTACACGGAGTGTGTCTGGAGTGATGGCTGTGGTCCAACAGGTGGTATGTGTGTTTGTGTGTGTGTCACAGTGAATCATATACAGTAGTGGTGCAGGTATGGAGTCATACGTAGTAAAAATATTTTCAGTATAAAGGTGTAATTTCCACATCTAGTTAATAGTTTACAGTTTAACTTTGATTTGCTCACTAAAATCTCTCTAAACCATGTCTTCTGTGCCATTGCTATAATACAGATTAGAGAAGTGGGAGTTGATTTAAAACGAACATTAACACATCCAGTGATGATTGTGATTGGTTTAAAGAAATGCCAATAAACCAGAGCACGTTTTTCTCCCATCCCAGAATGCTGTGTGGATTAGCCAGACCTTTCTCCGCAACGCTGTGGTGGAAGGTCTGGCAATGCGAGACTAACCCTCTCATCAACCTCTCGTGATTTTGTCTTCACAGCTTCACCTCATCTCCTGGGCCCTGGACTGAGGAAGAAGAGTAGTGAGGAAGGATCTTTGTTCCGCCTGACCACCAGCAGCCCCAGCCGCAGCGACCGAGCGCCGTCTGCCAGCAGTGATTCGGGCCTGTCTGTTGCCTCACAGGGGCGCACCGGGGCCGCGCAGAGGAGAGGGGCTGCACAGGACAAGCGTACCCAGGCAGGGAGGCTGCTCTCTGGCGTGGACTTTGAGGTTGCTCAACCTCTTCTGGAGGTCATGACTGAGCTTGCTGCGTCCGGCAGAGGGGAAGGGGAAATGACTGGAGACAAGTCTGGACTGGGGCACACTATCAATGGAGAGGCGTCGTCCAGCGAGAGGGAAACGGATATATTAGATGATGAGGATGAAGTAGATGAAGCAGCGCCTGCTTCAGACCTACCGAGCTCAAGCAGCATCTGCTCCCTCTCCTCTGAGAACCTGCCTGAAGCTCAGACATCAGCCCACGCAGAGTACTCCACACACTCCTGGGTTCGGCAGCAGCAGATGGTTGACGTTGTCGTCACTGATGGTTACCGTGGAGTCAATGGGATGGAGAGGTTGAACAGGGTGAGGAAACAGCGGCCGCCGCCTCTGGTAGCTCCAGACACACCATGCAGAGGACTCAGCAGCAGGGAAGCAGTGCAGAGAGGGCTGGTGGACGAGGACGCCACACAAAACACAGATGTTACACACAACGTGGACTCTGTCAGTACTACGCACGCTTCGTCCTGCCAAGAAGAGGATTTGTCGTCGTTGACTACAGACATCGACGAGTCCATAGAGCAGCTGAACCAGCTAATTCTGGATTTGGACCCCACCTTTGTTCCTGTTCCTACACGCTGTGCCCCCCTGTCGCGCTCTGCCTCCCTACATACCAATGGCCTCAGCACCAACGGAAATATCCGTCGGTCAGGTAAGACAAAGTCAAATAAATTAAAGAAGGAAGCATTGTTTCCAACGAGAACAAATCCTCTTCTAGGCTTTTGGCATCGTTATAGGGTTGGCAATGTTGGTCCGCAACTTTTGGTTCATGAAAAGTTTTTTACTCACAACAATGATTGACTTAGACTTTCGCCATTTGACTTGGAAGAGTCCTCCCCAAAGCCAAAGATTAAATACTTCATTTTCCGGACAAAAAATACTTGACTGAGCTTGAAAAAAGACAAAGATTGACTTGTTTAGGACTCCAAACACAAAGTTTAGGACATGGGACTTGATTTGGGACATTCTAGTCAAGACTTGAGACCTCTGCTGAGCTTACACCAAAAGACTTTTCAAGCGATTCCAGTGTCTTAGACCAATTTCCAATATCAGACTTAAATCATTAGTCTTGCTAGAGTTGGGGCGTGCTCCCGTTGGCTCAGTTGTTTGTTGTAAGGTTTCTATAAAACTCCGTCTGAGACATTCATGGTTCCCTGAGGATCAATCCTAATAACTCTAGTGATCCTTTGACTTTTCTCAATCAGCTACTGGATAGATTGCCGTGAAATTTGCGATGCACATGTTCCAATGTTTTGTTTTATGACCCCCAGCACTTGCAAATGTTTCCCCCAAACATGTTCCCTCCTGACGCTATTTTGCAAGAGCACCATCACTGCATCCTGGACTTAGCACCGCCCAAGACAATTGTGCTTGGTTTAAAGAATTTCCCCTGTAGCAGAATGATAACGGGTGCAGCAGATCATACCCAGACACAGCACTGTTGAGATAGATCTGGCTTTGCGAGACTGTGCTATACCTAAATACAGACTCACAGAGCTGCTAGAATGACTGTAAATGTTTAAGAGGCTGATATTTCAAAACGTCATCACTTAAAGCCAACATTCTCTGCATTGCTAAACACAGCTATGACTATAAATGTATGTATTTTGGGGCAAACTGACCCTTTCTTTGGGTAAATTACAACAGCACCTTTACACAGCTCTACTTGTACAGAGACAGCGAACAGTCCACTGGGAGATTAAGACTGGCTGAAATATCAAACTAAAGAAAATACACGTGTGCCAACAAGCTGGCGGGCAGATGAAGCTTGTAGGTTGGTGCTGAGTTCAGCCTGCACATACAGAGAAGCATTTATAACCCAGACTGAAGGACTGAAGTGCTGCCTTATTGTGGAAATCCACCTGAGAGAGAGGAATACATCTGTTACAGAAGTGTGTTTGTTAGTGTACACGGTTGTTTGCTGAAAGGGTGGAAGCATTTGATTAATAGTGGATATTCCTACGACGTTAGCACAACAGTTTGTTTTCTCTCAGTCTGTCTTATTTTGAATATGTGGAAGAAAAGGTTACAAAAGTAAAGATTGTGTGACGGACCCAACACAGTGAGAGGTCGGATAAGATTGTAATTTATTTACAAATAACCAAACTTTGTCCCTTTTGCGCTTAACTTTTCGCCCAAAAGCCAAACAGTTCCTCTGCCTCCATTTTTTACTTACTATCTGACTGGAAAGATAAAAAAACATACAATTAGATTTTTTTATGAAGTGTCCTCATGAATTCACTTACAACATTGATTGACTTAGAGTTTAACCATTTGACTTGGAGATGGCCTGATATCCTGCCCAAAGCCAAAGATTAAATACTTCATTTTCCTGACAACAAAGCTACTGTGACTCAACCAGAAATGGAGCAAATCCCGTTGTGTGAAAAGTTGTTTACTAAAATGTACTCACAACAATGACTGACTTAGACTTTCGCCATTTGACTTGGAAGAGTCCTCCCCAAAGCCAAAGA
>NC_045741.1:7566526-7598128 GCF_008692095.1 Etheostoma spectabile
TTCATTTTCCAGACAAAAAATACTTTAACTCCATCAGACATGGAAATAAAAGGTGTGTTTGGCTGTGGAGACAAAGATTGACTTGTTTAGGACTCCAAACACAAAGTTTAGGACTTGGGACTTGATTTGGGACATTGTAATCAAGACTTGAGGATTATGCCGACCTTACCTCAAATTAATTTTCAAATGTTTCCACTGTCTCAGATATCGAATATCGGAATTAAATCACGAGAGTCTTGCAACAGTTGAGGCGCTCTCATCGTTTGTTGTAAGGAACAGTAGTTACAAAACTCGGTCCGAGCTGTCTTCAGTCACTCTTTTTCCTTTCTTGACGTTCCGAGTTTATCCGTGTTTGATATTATCGTGAGTTTTAAGTCTTGATGGCAAAATCGCATACCCCGTGACTAAAAACTCAGTGACATTCTGACATAAGGTCTCTAGTGAGATGGTGTCAGACTTGAGTCTTTTCAGAGTCATTTCAGAGTCTTCTAGCGTATGGCAGGCATATGGTAGGCCACATTTGAAAAAACTTGAACCTGAACATGTCACAGTGATGATGCCTGTTTTTTCTGACCCGTGTGTGTCTGCGTTGCCTCTTCTTCACCGTTTTTCTCTCCCCACACTGGCACATCTGACATATTTACTCCTTCTCAGATCCACTGGGACACCTAGGTAGAAGAGGTACATTTCCGCTTCAACCTCCAACCCCTGATTCATTTTCCGTTTGAGACCTGCGGGTCAGAGGTGTACGAGCGATGTCATCACTTCGCAACTCTTTGCATGAGGAGCAGCTGGTCCATCAAAGCTAACCTCGCAGTGGCCTGATGGTTCACAGGAGAGCGCTCGTGACAGCTCCCTGAATCACGTGTCAGTCAGGGTCCGTCAGGTGCTGTGGTTCCCTTTGACCCGCGGCCATGTGCCTCGCGGGGTTACATTACTGCTTTTAACCTCTGACCCTGTGTTTTTGTACACAGTCAGGTTAATGAGAATGTCCTTTGGCTCTTTCAGGATCACGGAAAGCACAGGAAATGGAGAATGTGCATTTGTCTGTATGTAGGTCCGAGATTGTCAGGGGGATGTTTCCCAGGGGCATATTTGAAGCGGTAACACTAATATTCCTCCGCGCAGTTACTGCAGCAGTGTGCACGTGCATGCAGAAGTGCCTGTTTGTAGTGTGTGTTTTTCAAGGCAATGTTTTAAGGCAGGAACTTGTAAGCGATCAGGAATGCTTTTGAAGTTTGACACAACACTTTGCTCTCCAGTGTGTTTGCACCATGCCCTCCTTCGCCCTCTCATCATCCTTGGAGATGCAGTCTTCAGAAGAGAATAGCCTCCTCACAAACACAGCGGGATACAAGTAATCCTTAGAAGAAGCACCCTCAGCAGGCCCTCTGGTGTAGAAGAAGAACTGGATTAGTTTCAGATGTACCATCTTTGGTCTTTAATGTGAGTTTGAGATGACGGATGCTCACAATGTTCCACATTGCTGTTTGTAGTCGATATGCCCATGTGGGTGTGGTCCCATTTATGGTCAGTCTTTATCATGACACACACGTCAGACTGTGGTTTCGATGTTACGGTGTGTTATTGATGTTTCCATAGTCTTCAAAGGCTACAATAAAATAAAATAAGATCATTTTCAAAATTTACTTTTTGGTCTAGCTTAGTAAAACCAAGCAAAAAAATTATCTATGATTACTAATTTGTAGAGCTGCAAAGATTAATCAATTAGTTGTCGCCTGTTAAATTATTTGCACACTATTTTGAGTAATCTTTTCATAGAAATAAAGCAAAAAGTCTCTGATTACAGCCTCCCTAATGTGAATTGTGTTCTGGTTTCTTCACTCCTCTGTGACAGTAAACTGAATATCTTTGAGTTGTGGACAACAACAAGACATTTGAGGACGTCATCTTGGGCTTTGGGAAAACGCTGATCAACAGTTTCAACCCCTATTAAACTCCCAGGAAGAATCACTTGAAGAGGGTGGCTTGTCTCCCTCTGAGTTTCCACATTTACCAACAGCAAGACAAAGGTCCAGATCTGTACTCATTTGAAATGGTAGCTAACGTATTGTTACCCCAACACTCCCCCATGCCAACACTACTACTGGTACCACCTTCTTTGCAAACTCTCCATGATGTCCAAAGTTGATTTCCGTCTTTATGTTTTGACAGACTGGTATTGCTCATGTGGGAATGTACTGTACATTACCTTTCCATTTGGGCACACAGTGGAGTAAAATGTCACAGTTTTTGCACAAAGTTTGGTCAGGAGGAAAGCATACTTGGTTGTCCATGGGGGAAAAAAGCAAATAACTGCAGTTGGAATTAACAATATAGTGGATAGTAATAGTAACGTGACCATAGGTATAATTTAGTAACTTTGAAAAAAAAAAAATATTAAAAGTTAGTTGTCAGCTGTGTGGAAGTTATGACAAAAGAGTCCCATTTTCTATGATAAGAAGATATGACGTTTCAGAAGGCAGATACAGCTTTTTGGACTGAAGTTGCTGATAGCAAATATGTTGTACCCCCTTGAAACTATAATTTCAGAACTTAAACTGAAGGTTTAATTTACTACTTTGTAGAAGTAGAATCTGACCGATATTGGATACATATGTTGATATTTGAATATTTAAAAAAACATGATCTGTAATGTAACCTTAAATTCCTTAAATGTTGGTATTAATGAACTGTAAAGAAGATAAGGTCCTTGTTACAGTTAACTTGTCAGTACTCTCTAGAAGACAAAAGTGGTATATTCTTGTTTTTTTTATCTACCACCGTATATCTGATACTGCAGACTGATAGAATATGCTTTTCTTATCATTTTGTTTAATTTTTGATTCCAGTTGTCAAGCTGAAAGAAAAAGTATTTCTTCCTTTGTGTTTGATCTAGTTGCGTCTGAAAAGAGAACGCCTGATTGTCCCAACAGATGTTATTTTCCGACACGCCGCCATGATGTTCTCCCATCTGGTCACAGTGAAGTCTTGCTTCGTCACACCGCGTCGGCCGTGATGACAGAAGCTGCACGCCGCTCATTAAAAAACTGATAGACAAACACGCTAAACGTGAACCACTGTCATCACCTTTTATTACTATCCGGTCATAACAAAGCATCCTTAACAAAGCGTCAATACTTTTCCATGTTGTGGGGTTTTTTCTTCTTTTTTTACAAGTATAGACATGAATACTGTTTGTTGGTCTTTGATTTCATAGAGGAACATGACTGAGTTAGATAAAAAATCAGATCATAATCTGCCTGACTGTCTGGCTCTCCTCCCACGCTCCTTCTCTCCCCCACCCTCACCCCTCTGGCTATCTTAGGATGGAGGCAGCAGATGCAGATCAGTGATGTGACCGACTACGCTGGTCTGCATAGTCCAGGATGGAGGGGGGGTAGCGCTCAGAGCTTCAGAGGCTCCCCAGTCTACAGTCCCCCCTACTCACCATCTCAGGTAAACACAGTTTCCCCGTTTCCCTCGCCAGTTTGCAGCTGTAACGATTGTGGGTGATGATGGCGCAGTGGGTATGACACATCCTTTTGGGTGGGAGACCTGGGTTCGATTCCCACTGTGATACATCAACCAATGTTCCCCTGAGCAAGACACTCAACCCCTAGTTGTTCCAGAAGGGAGACCTCAACATTGACATTTATATAGCAATTGTAAGTTGCTTTGGATAAAAGCGTCAGATAAATGACATATAATGTAATGCTGTACATGCAATTGAATCGCGGCAGGTCCGTGGGTAATCTCTTCTGTTTGACTCGCTTCAAAGGGGTTGAACATCGGCAACTTTCCCTTTTTAAGATTTATGCTTCTGCGTTGTATCGACGCTGTGGGTACGTATGTAAGTCCATGGAGAAACTGACCGTACACCGGGCCCTACACCGGACCTTACTGTACATGCCACAGGGGGAACTCAGCAGCCCCATCTGCTGCAGGGACTTTATGGTGAAAAAAACATTACAGCGCACATAGATGTAAAAATGTATACCGGCCGGCAGGTAGGTCTGACATGTTTGTCACGGTCATTCGCTGTATGTTTTTTGGTAAATGTGAGATGTTGGAGTCACGCGTGTCTCGTCTTTATATCACAAACAAGGAAATGAATTTGGCGATGTACGTGTGACGTCAACCCATTCTCACTTCCGCTTGGTCATCGGCTCTCAGAGTCACGTACTGACACAACGTCTGGCATGTGGGACTGCTGGGATTGGTTGAAGTCGCGGGAAACTCCAATTATTGGTCCAATTTGCGGAAATTTGTGATTGGGCAAAATTGCGAGTCGCACCAAAGTCTCGGTGATTGGTTGTAACGAGTAACAATGCAGCACATTAATACATGTATCGCAGTAAAAGTATTAAACTCCTCAAAAATATGGAAGTAAAAGGTTAAAGTACGAAATAATTCTCCAGTAGAGTACAGATACAGCCTTTTAGTACTTAAGTACAGTAGTGAAGTAGTTGTACTTCATTCCTATAAATCTCTTTTGCAAATATGTTTTTGTAACTCTAACTGCATATCTGTAGATGTTTCTTTTCCACCTGCCTCCCTCTCTGTTTTTTTACAATTTATTTCAAAAGTTGAGGTTTCTGCTCTGGCACTTTTAGCTGGGTGGCATGAATGGCTCGACTGTTTACACCAAAACACAGGCTGTAGCCACACACAGATCACAAGACTGATGTCTGCTGGTGTGTGTGTGTGTTTGTGTGTGTGTGTGTGTGTGTGTGTGTGTGTGTGTGTGTGTGTGTGTGTGTGTGTGTGTGTGTGTGCGCGCGCTTGTTGTCCTGTAGGACACATAAAAAAACATGTTATTGACTTTCCCCATCATTTCTTTTCTTACTTTTTTATCATGTTGTTCTTTTTAAAAGCACGGGCCTCTCTACCATCGGGGACAGACAGACAGCTCTGACATTGTCCCTTCTACTCCGGCCTTCCCTGTGACTCCTCCGACGCCCTACGGTAGGAGATAATGTCAAAATGGACTCTTTTTGATGCGGGTGTGTCTGCATTTTAGAATCTTATCAGTGTCTGCTTTCTCTTCCCAGTGAAACATTTCTCAGAGCTTTCCCAGCTCAGGACTGGTGGACAGTGGGACCAACACAGCTGGACACAAGGTACACTTTCCCAAGAGTGTGTGCGTGTTCGTGTTTGTGTGTGTGTGTGTGTGTGTGTGAGTGAGTGTGAGACTGGCGAGGGCAAGTTTAAACCTTAACTCTAGAGCTCCTGATTGCTGCCGGACAGGGTTCAAGTGCCGGTTGGAATGTCCTCCTGGCATAATATACCACACACACACACACACACACACACACACACACACACACACACACACACACACACACACACACACACACACATACACATACACACACATACACACACCTGTCCTGCCCTTTGTTGCCACTGGCTGGATATGTGGGCAAGGCTCTGTTTGTGGTACAGTTAGTCTTGTCTGGCGAGAGGCAGACAGATGGCTTGTTTGGTATTTTTAAGGTTTGAGGTAAAAAGCGGTTGAAAAAGTTGATAAAATGGATTGGGAAATCCTTTCTGGGCCTATGCAACGACAGCTAATACTGGACGTTTGCTAATAATAGTTACCGGCAAGAGAGGAAGAGACCACTGCAGGCAGGATGTCCACTCATGTCCTGTTCTGGGAGGGGACGGGAGGAGAGGGGAGGGTCTTTTGTTGCTGGGACATCCTGCCTGAGGAGATGTGTACCACGCAGCTGCAGAAGGAATTTACTGTAGTGTCAAATAACACAGGCGTCTTTCAGTGGTCGCATATCTGATCTTAGAGGCTACAAACGTTTCGGGCTTTCCAACAGAGGAAACAAAGACAACATATGATGTGACAATCGTTAGAGCCGGGGGGGAGACGTTGTGGGGACACAATCAAAATATCATTTGACCTTATCAATAATCTCAAACAAAAATCATTTTGACAGTATGTGTTTGAGTGCTTGCGGACTCATTAGTCTTTTGTGTTTCAAGTATAAGAAAGGTAAGTAAGGCTGTAAGTAGGTAAGTAGGGCTGGGCAATATGGAGAAAATCAAATATCACGTTATGTTTGACTAAATACCTTGATATTGATACTGCAACGATATTGTAGTGTTGACTAATGGTGCTTTTACAAAATATTGACACAATGATATTTTTGATAAACGATCATCAATAATGTGGATATAATGATTAAGTGGGTAAAGGGAAATAATATACGATTACAACAGTGTGGTAAGTTCAGAAAATGACATCACTTTACTGTAATGCAGCCTTTAATAGCAGGAAAAAACAACACTTATGCCATATTACAATATTACAATATCCAAAATCTAAGACAATATCTAGTCTCATATGACGATATCAATAGAATATCGATCTATTGCCCAGCTCTAGTGATAAGCATATATGTGGTGTTCTACCTCAGTGTCCTGACACGACTGCCTGCCTTAACTTCAGCCAAAAGTTTGGAGGAGCTGCTGACCCCTTAGCATATCAACAAAAGTAGTATTTATGACATTTTGCTTTGTATTGTAGACAGATCGGTTCACTCTTTCAAAGGGCAGTTCTGCCTGTTTATTGTAAACATGTTTGTCAGAACAGAGCGACGGCAGGATAGTGAAGACACTGATGAATGAGTAATTATTCAATGTGACAAAAAAAACTCTGCTGGATGGACAGAAGAATTAACAAAGGACACAAAATATCTGTGGGGCTCAACCCCGGGAGGGGGGGGCAGACGTGCGTTTCCTGTTTCCCACGTTAAAGGCAGACAATTGTCTGGGAAACAACTTGCCACGTCAAGACAGAAACAGTCAGATTCCCCATTAAAATGATTTTTATTTAATGTTCAGAGTCATTACTGTAATCCCAGCTGGACTCGAGGCTACTGTAATGTGGGGAGTGAGGAGTGATTACTGTGGGCAGCAGCAGCAGACTGCTCCAAAACAACAGCAGTGCACTCAGCCAGCCATGCTGAGCCCTACAGCTGTGTTCCCACTGTTATCACCAGGCTGATCACACTGAGCATTCTGGGATCAACACACACTTCAGTATGCCGGTGACATAACGTGTCCACAGTAGCGTTTTCTGAGGTAAGGGATCACTGACAAGAGAAAAAGAAATCCGACTGCTAGGACTGCACCTGGACTTGTGGGCTGTTTGCTCCCGGATTTTAAAACAGAGCCACATGGCGGCCCGTTTTGGAAAGTTTCCCTTTTTTTTTACAAAAATAGTTCACCAAAATGTGTTTCTGGACACATTTTATGTGAGAAATAAGCTATGCAGTTGCTGAATCTGCAAAAGTCAGTTTAAAAGATTTTGCTTTTAGGCGGGGAGTCGAGCTGTTAGTACCAATTCCTCAGAAATATATCTGTTTATTAGCTGCTAAATTAGATTAGATTAGATTCAACTTTACTGTCATTACACAGGTACAGGTGCAAGGCAACGATACGCAGTTTAGGTCTAACCAGAAGTGCACTAGCAGTAAGTGCAGGATAAACAATGGTTTCATGAGTGCAGGACATGGATCTGTACTGAATAAATATGGAAATGAATACTATTAGAAACAGAATTTTACAGATAGATTTGTCCTATGAATATAATATATAGATAACAAGTATTGTGAGCAAGATTTACAGCTGGATAGGTACTGAATATAATATACAGGTGGATATTACTATATATAGAATTTTAACAGATATGTAAATGTTCCACGGTGTTCACCAGTTCAGCTGTGTCTGTCTGCTGTTCGGTGCTGAGCAGGTAGTGTACAGTGGAGTGATCCGACTTTTTCACTGAAGCTGCAGCTAGAAAAGTTAATGAGAGCAGTGAGAGTGAACCAAAAAACAAGGATCTGTGGGTATATCACTACAAACATCATTTGATCCATTGTTACCACAGAAATTGGTGTAGCTTTAAGATTTGAGTTATGCTAAAAACTGTATATTATACTTATTGTATAAGCATCTCAAGACCTATTTGTCTATATAACTACTAATTGTTTAACCAAATGTCTCCAGGTTAGACCTCTTGGCGGCTTCTGACCTGCAGTATCACCAAATCACTGCTTACAGGCATCACTTAAACAGATATGTCCCATGCCCTAAATGTTTTGGGGCTGTTAAGTGACAAACATGAGATCTGAGAAACCACGCTGTCTTTAGCTTGAAGTCAATGTTGTTCTGACTTCATCTATTTGGTTTTAAAAGGATTTCATGAACCTAAAAAGTCAAAGAAAGCCGCGAGAGAGCAGAGGATTTCTTCAACCAAAGTGAGAAGCACAGAAATAAGCAAAATTCTAGTTAATATTATACAAAGTTTTCACCTTATGGCAACAGATTGATGACACCTCTTCCACACTTTAGCCAAAGTCACGACCCAAAGATGAACTCCGCTGCTGTCTCTGTACTTGCGTTCTTTCATTTCCTTGTGATGTTTTGAAATGTTACGTAATAACATTTCCTTTGTGTACTTGTGGCCGCATCAAAATAAACAGTGATATATACGGAGGAGCTCCGAGCCAGCGGAAGCAGGTTTCAGCCAAAGGAATGTAGATGCTGTTATGAGCTGGGGCAGATGGTCGGTTCAGACAAACACTTGACTGTCTGAACCTCGGGGGGGTCAAAGGTCAGGAGAAAGTACGAGTGAAACCTCTCCTTCTCCTTCAGATGATTGGATTTGTTGTCAGTGATAAATGAGAGAGAGATGATACATCTTAAAGAGCTGTTACTGATCCTGAACGGAGACGTTTTGTAGTCGAATTACACTAATTGTATGGTCAACACTTAGAGTCACAATTAGTGACCCAAATATAAATAAAAGGAGTGAAAGTGCTCTAACAATTAATGAATTGACAATTATTTTAAAGGAACAGTTCAACATTATGCTGACTTCCAAATCGTATACTTTTTCTTTTTACTTTTTGTACTTTTAGTACTGCAGCTGCCCTTAAACGTGTGCCCTGTTGCATGCAGTATGCATACAACTGGGACATACTACTTTGTCAGAACTTTGCGTTGTCACATTGTGTTGCAGTCCATAGCACGAATGTCCTCTTCCTGTGCTCTCTCGACAGCCCAGTGGATGTGACTTATCTGCCGCTCAGTGCCTACTACTTTGTCAGTACATTACGTCTTGAACTTTGACCCTCTTGCTCATATATTCAGTCCTGTACTGCAGTCCGTGACCCGGAATATGAAGTTGAGCTGTCATCTATCTGTGCTCCCTTGGTGGCTCGGTTGATGTGACAATATCGACCACCACAGTCGATTTGACATACGTATTGGGACCTTTTCAATATTTTGAATAGGCCCATTGATGAAAAGCTCAACACCACTCTCATATTTGTCTGCTAGATATTAAACTGGAGCCAGCAGACAACAGGAAAACTGATAGCATGGCTCTGTGCAGATGTAAGAAAATCTGCTAAAACAAGCTGCCATGTGCTTCAGTTTCTGATTTAAGAAAGAGGATGTTGCATGCTAAGGATAGAGCTTTAGAGGTGCTAGTAAGCAAATTTTGTTACAGTTGGAGAGAGAAGTTTTATGCTAAGCAATGCTAACCAGCTCCGAGTTCCTGCTTCATATTGAACAGACGGATTGAACAACTCAACATGAAAGTTAATAAACATACCTAAAATATCCAGCCAGTCCTTTAATACAGCCACAGCAACAGCCTACTGTAGGTTTATTATCTTTTTCTGACACCTTTAAAGCTTTCTGTTTACATTGGTCACCTTTGACAACTGTCCTGTAGCTTCATAAAGGGAGACTTAATTAAACTGCTAAGTGAGCGCCATAGATGGCCAAAGCTCATTTCCTGTGACACGGGAAAGGTTAAAATAATGCACGCAGCACATGTTTCCATTGAAACAAAAGTATGCTCAACACAGTTCAATCAAGAAGAGCTTTGGGGTGTGATTTATGGTGTGCTAAGATTAGACATTTGGCAGGAGACACGGTCGCTGTGTGTCTGCATGCCTTTGTCTCTGTGTTTGTGGCAAGCAGATGGTGGGAGTGGACACACATGCCTTGACAGAGAGGCCATAGAAACCCCAAGATCATCACCCCCCATCCCCCCCCCCCAACCGTTGCATGACCACCAACCACCACCTCACTGTCACCGTCACCACCAACTCCTTCTCTCTGGTCCATGAAAGGCCACACATGACCTCTGATCCCACTGGAATCCATTCTGATTGGGGGGGAAATGTGCTGGCAGTGGCCCAGCAGGAACAATGCTCAGTGGTCAGTGAGAGGGAGGTAGGGTATGTAGACGTGCATGGAGGGGGGGTTGGGGGGAGGGAGTGGGGGGAGGGAGGTGGAGGGACTCTACCTCCAAGTCCCTCCCTCCATACAAACCCCAGAAGTTGAGCGGTGTCACAACAAGCCAGGAACAAACGGGGAGCTTATTTTTCCATCTGGGGGACGAAAGGAATTGTGCATGGCGGCAAAACGATCCGGCCCCTGAAGAAAAAAAAAAAGAAAAAACGTTTAGCCAGTCAGGCTCAGAGCGCTTTCTGGAGAAAAAGAAGAGGAGGAGAGTCTGGCAATAGGGAGTTTCATTCACGCTTGGAGGCACCACATACCAGAGAGAGATAGAGACTTTGGATCAGGAAAGGTGAAAGAGAAGGAGTGATCCTATAACAGGAAACCAGCGAATAACGGGATACTTCAGAGGGTGTCACATCATGACTGCATCTCTTGGTATGTACGAGCATGCACACAAGCTTTTCCTCGCCACTGTCGCACCAAACGCATGCTTGGGACTCTGTGTTAGTGTCTAGACCTCATCTTTCTGTAAAGTGTCCTGCAATAAGTTGTGTAATGATTTGAAACTATGTGAATGTATCTAGCCAGAGAGCTTTAAAGAGACAAAGTTTGTGTGTGTGTGTGTGTGTATGTGTGTGTGTGTGTTTGTGTGTGTGTGTGTGTCTGAGATTGAATGATTTTCTCCACGTGTAAAAATATCCAAATCTCTCCAAGCAGTTTATGAACTGTTAACACCTATTACTCTCCTCCATGCATTCTTTATCGTTTCTCCTTCTCTCACTAGGCGTTTTGTCTCTTTTTCGGCTCATTCTCTCTCTTGTTTATCCAGCGTTGTTATCTATGCCTCCGTCCCTCCTGGGAATTTTAAGGAGGGCACACAAGCACAGAAACACTTCCCATCTCTCCTCCAGGCTCCTGGCATTTGCAGAAAGCTTCAGGAATTTTTCTGTCAAATTCCTTTTTCTGTTCTCCAAACACCCCCTCCGAGCCTCATCTCTCGTCTTTTTGCGCATACAAAAAAATACTTGTTCTTGTTCCGGGCCTGCAGCATCTGCCCCCCCTCTGACATCTCACACTCGGTGGGGTGATGAAATGGTTTGTTCCACTGCGTCGTCCATGATCTCATCCTGTTAAAGGCTATTTTGGCCTCCATCGTGCAGTCATGGAAGGCTGATGAGGCTGATGTACTGGTGGTTAACCGATGGAGGCTGTTTTCCCCTTTTTTCTGCACTACTGACCTGAGCTGAACCAAAAAAGCCTTTGAAGATTCAAGTTTTTTAGCCGGGGTGCTTATTGCTTCCCACATCTCCCAGAGATGGTACTAAACTAGCAGAAGTTTCATACAAAAAGAACGCTGGAAGTCCAGCACATATTTTCCACGTGTTGAAGCTGAATTATTGAACACAACAATGAACAAACTGACAGAGTGCTTGATGCCACTTATATTAAATGGAATTCCTCAGCCTAAAAGGAAGTTTTTCCTCGCCACTGTCGCACTGTTGCTTGCTCTGGAGGAAACTATTAGAACTGTTGGGTCCTTGTAAATTCTGGAGTGTGGTCTATCTGTAAAGTGTCTTGAGATAACTCTTGTTATGAATTGATACTATAAATAAAATTGAATTGAATTGAATTGAAATCCTTTACACTTCTTTGTTAAATATGCCCTACAGGAGAGCTGTGGTTTTGCAGAGAGCATTGACAACTAGAGCAGAAACAATTAGTGGATTAATGCTTTTTGATATTAATGAACGTCTGTTACATTCAAGCCGTTGCCAAATGAGTTGCTACGAAGCTAATTAAGACTCTCAGCTCCACACATCTCTCTCTGTATTTCTCAGTCTGGCTCCAGAAGATTGTGGCTTTCCTTCGCAGAAACTCGAGTGGAGATAATTACCTCTTTTAAAGAGTCGGCCATTTTTTTATAATCCTCTGTGTCGTCCTCGGCTACTACCGCCTGCGTGGAGGAGGGATGGGGGTGATGCGTGATCACGGAAGGCTTGTATCGTGTGGACGCACCGACAGTTTTGCTGTTGTTACTTAAAATTCCTCATGGGGGCGACAGACATTACGCACTATAGCTTTAATTAGTCAATGAACATAAACATTGTCAGCAACTATTTAAGTCGTTCATCAAAACAATATTCTTAGTTTAAGCTTCTCGTTTGTGAGGCTCTTCTGCTTGTCTTTGTCGGACAAAAACCAGCAACACCTTTGACATTAGCATATTGGATATTGCTGGAGTATTTTACCTCCAATTTCCACAACATGCCCTGGTATAATTTTGTAAATTGGTACTAATTTTTGTAAAATAGACCCAATACAATTACTTCATGTTCATGTGATTAATTCCAATGATTTGCCAGCCTTTGCGGAGGTGATTAATTCACATTTACATGGCTTTAAAGACAGTTATTTCAATAAAACTCATATTTCTATAAAATAGTACCATTTCCAGTAAACCTATTCCAGAAAATTCCAGAAATTACACACCTTTAAAGGAAGCTTAGCAACCTTTGTTTAGCACTTCTCACTATTATACAACATATATTTTGGTCCAAACGATTGTGGATTTATTGAGAAAATAGCTGGCAGATGAATCGATAATGAAATGCGTGCAGCCCCAGAAACAACAGGTACGTTTGGACAGTGTTGAAAGCAGGTTGAAGACATTAGCTGACACATGCAAGTTTGGAGAAAATGAATAATTTCCTCAGGGACAAAGTTATTGGGGAGTGCTGCTCTGAAAGGTTGTACAGACGTCTGCTGTGTGAGAAACATTTGGCTTTCACAGCACTGTAGGAAATAAAGGGCAAAGAGGCAGAACATTTAAAGCCACAAGGATGGAAAATGTTGACAACACAGTGGACACAAGGCCAGTAAAGGGTGCAGAGACCAAAGTGGAAAGAAGGAAATAAGGATTCTGTTCTTAGAGCATTAATCAAAAAGTTCAGTATGTGTGAGATGTACCAGAGCCAGGGGCGACGGACTGGGGGTAAAACCAATACTGATTACCAGGGCCCAAGGGGAGAGAGGGCCCTGGAAAATTCTGGAATATATTTTATTTTACCTGGATGTTTTCATTTCCTAATTAAATTGCATGATGCATGTCAGATGAAATGTAAAGTTAGTGTATTGGCTGAATAACTTGGTTGATTGACTTTTTGTCTACAAAGAAATACTATCTAAGGTCTCATCCACTCCTTGCTAATCTACCAAATGGTTTAGTCCATCATTACGCATTTTGTTTAGTTCAGAGCAGGTGGAGTGCAACCTTCGCTTTAGAAATGTCTGTTCCAAAACGTTGCCAGCTAGGGAATTTATTTTTGCAAGTTGTGTGGGAGTTTCTTTGCAATTTTCAACCTACACACACCCCTCCGACGCACCTTAAGTTTTAAGTTATGCATGTGCATTATTTTTTTTACCAATCAGTAGCAAGTGACATATTTTTTTTATCTGCTAATGCCAATTTCAGATGACACAGAAGCTGTGTTATAAGTTGCTCTGAGCAGTTACTTACAACCACTTTGATCAATACCACAGTTGTTGCTGTTTTTCCTGCAACACAGCTACGTGCTTTAACTACTGACGTGGAGAACAACTTATGATCCTGATCACTTCCCCAGATGGGTGATGCCTGAGGAATTTCCCTTCAACTTCAAAACATGATGAAATAACTGGGACATTATTTGTAGTTCAGACTTCCTTTAGACGCAAAACACACTGATGTTCATTGTGAGCTTGACAAAAAATGTGATTTCTCCACATCTGATCTTAAACTCTGACTGTGGGATGGATGAAGAGAGTTAAATATTCTTCATGAGTCAAGTGGTCTCTGACTGCAGTTTATAAAATCATTCAAGCAATCATTCAAGGAGCAATCCCCTAAATGAATTGTCATGGATATATACTTAAATCATCACCTCGTTTTCAGAATAGTTTAGACACCAATAAACCCCTCAGTGGTGACAGTATTCTCTCCCATAACCTTTTCTTTGAACACTCCTTGTGTGCCGTTACCCTTCACCCGTTTCCTCTCCCTCCACTTGTTTAGCCTTATTATTCTTCACTCCCTCCTTAGCCGGCTCGTAACTACAGCCTCTCCTCTTCCACTTCACTGAGTCAATAAAGCTGTCAGTCCACACACCCAAAATGAGCGGAGGAATCTGATTTACACACGACCTCCTACTAGTTTGTCCTCTTCTACAGAAAAATGCTCTGTTTCTGAATAGCGGGAGGAGGGAAGACGCAGCAGGGTCTGAGGCCAATTGACTTTTACAGCAGCAGGCACGACAGTGGGACACAACGGATGGCATTCTGAAGAGAGCTGCACGTCCTCTGGCAGAAATCACTCGATAATTCTTTTTTTGTCTGTCCAATTTTTTATATTCAGAAAACATAACATTCACGAACATGCATATTGGTGACACCATGATCAATTGGCCAATGGCTTGAGCCAGCGGTTCTAGAGAAATGACAAATAATGCAGGAGCAACCTTGGCGGGAGGCTCTATAAACTGGAAATAAAGAGGAGGGGGTGTGTCCGGTTAAAACTCGGGCTGAGGGATTAGAATACAAAACTTCAATCATACCAATGAAAGTGTTACCAAAGCCCATCACCTCTGAGACTGACCATACAAATGGTCACTCAAGTCAAATGCTTTCATTGCGTCGAGAGAGAGAAGTGACATTGGGGTCTTGCTGTCCTCGGCCGCATCAACGATGTGGAGAAGGCGTCTTTCATTTTCCTGAATCCTGTTATTCTGTTATTGTTACTAATTTTGCCATATGAGACTCCAAACGACGGGCTAGGAGCTTTGAACAGGTTTTTATGTCAGCGTGAAGCATGCTCAGATGTCAATAGCTATAACTCTCAGTAGGATCCTTTTTCAACTGTAAGGAAATTAAGGCTGTGTTAAAACCCATTGATAAATCACCCTTTCCAATAGAGAAGTGAATCGTTTTAAGAAAGAAAGGGCCCGACTGTTAACGGCAAAAAGACTGGCCCATGATTTCACAGCATTTGTGGCCTAAACCTGGTCCCCCGTGAACTGTGAATGAGAAGAGCTTGATCTAGAAAATATCGGCACTCAACTTCCTACAGTCGTCTTTAAAGTTTTACTATACAAGATATTATTACCAGATACAAGATATTATAGTTTTAGATTGACACCAGCCAGTCAGCATTTCATGTACAGTACTGTAAGTTAGCACATATCATCAGACCATCAGAGACATGCATGGTGAATGCATAAACAAGTACTTTAGTTTAGCCTAAATTGTTTTTTGTTTTTTTTATTGTAATTATTATTACTCATTAATATGGACTTTTAGTGGGCCTGAGGATCACAGCAGGTGTCTTCCTCCTTATTGTCTTCCTGTTCCCTCTCAGAGTTAGCTCCCTTTACCCTTCATCCCCCTGAGAAGCCGCAGTCTGTGATCGCCGTGAGCAGCTGTAACAGGCCATGGACCTTCAGACCTGTCAGCCTTGTGTGTGTGTGTGTGTGTGTGTGTACTATGTTTAACTACATTTGTGGGGACCAAAAACTGGGAATACAGTATACTTGTGGGGTCCTGACAGCTTTGTGGGGACAAAATGCTGGTCCCCACAACTTTAAAGGGCTGTTTGAGGAATAAGACTTGGTTTTAGGATCAGGGTTAGAATTAGGTTATGGTTAGGGTGGGGGTGAGGGTTAAGGTTAGGCATTTAGGTTTGATGGTTAAGGTTAGGGTAAGGGGCTAGGGAATGCATTATGTCAATGACTGGTCCCCACAAAGATAGTGAGACACACTTGTGTGTGTGTGTGTGTGTTTGTGTGTGCGTGCGTGCGTGCGCCCACATCCAAAGTTCGTTGCACTCACATTCCTGTGGTTAGCGGGGAGTCTGCAAACCCACTGCATAACCCCGCATGCATCGGTTTATGCATGTGTGTAGGCCCAGCCTTCTGTCTAACGCGGTGCTGCTCAGCGAGTAAATGTTTGGATGCGTGAGTGGAAGAAACAAGAAATGAAGCGAGACAAGAAGAAGTGTTTCTTTGTCACAACACAACACAACACAACACAAGGAGCTCTTTAAATGAATGTTTCTCATCTTTCTTCTACATTGTTTTTTCTCTGCCGTGCCTTTCATACCCAGTGGTGAAAGAAGTATTCAGATCATTTACCTAAGTAAAAGTACTAATACCACACTGTTACAAGTAAAAGTCCTGCATTGGAATTGTTACTGAAAGTGGCATGAAAGGACAAGACAAGTAAAGTACAAGTACCTCAAATATAAAATACTTGTGAAAGCACCAGCATGGTCTGAGATAGGAAATATGAAGATAAATAATATCTCCACAGAACTTCACTGTGGTTTTATGGATTCATGGGATCATCTGTGTACAAAGAATAAAGATATGCCCACAGTTTCCGTCTGAGCCATGTAACCGTTACTCCGTGTAATCTGGAAAGGAAATTGGCAAAGAACTGGCTGGTAAAGGTTGTGCCCACATGGGTCGGTGCCATCGGGAATTAGTTTTAGTTTTGCACGGTTCGACCCAGACTGAAGAGGCTTTGTGCTCACTGGGAGCTGCGTGGGTGAGGAGCGAACAATGGACAGAAAACACACTGTGGAAAAAAACTTAAGGGGAAGTACACTGAAAATGTTTAGAAAATAACAGATGCTAAAGTTTGTCAGGTGTGTTTTTGTACGAGTCTGCAAACATGTTTGTGTGTGTCTTTCTCTACTTAACTTAATACAATCTATATTAACAAAAAAAGGTAGCCTGGTTGATACCAGACCCTTCTCAGTTCTCACTGAGAGTGGGTCTGGAGATGGTTCATTCACAGCCCATATGCCCATAAGCCCGCTCCAAATGCCTCTGGGCCCAATTAGATAGACCTAAAACCAATCAGAGCGATGAAGGAGATGACGTATGCTGATACATCAGACTTCTGCTCAATCCAGTCGGCAAGATCACAACTTCTTTTTCAGATATGAAGGCTTCGAGTGCTGTTCTTTGCTCGGTTTATAACAAAATGGAAACTTTCAAATGGCTTAAAACAGACGCAATGGCTGATTTGAACGAGTGTTAATGGGTTTTAACGTTTTATGCATTTAGAATATTAACTTCCTTCACTTCATTTCTTTCACATTGACTTTTCTATCACTCCAGATTTCTTCATACACATCGAGCTGAAAGTGAGTAGCTATGGATACTGAGCGGCGTGGATAGAGGGGGGGGAGGTGTGTTCGGGTGTAATGATGTCCAACGGCCTCACAGAGCAGAGTCTGGGCTGAGGGTCAGAGGTCAGGGTGGGGTCAGCCGGTGTTGCCACAGTTTTGGGCTGCTCTGTAATTAAGTGGATGAGTCGGGATGAGCTGTGGAGCAGCAGATGTGACAAACTGCAGAGAGAGAGAGAGAGAGACAGAGAGAGAGAGAGATAGAGAGAGAGAGAGATAGAGAGAGAGAGAGAGATCCGTGGGAACAGAGAGACGGAGACAGAGAGAGAGAGAGACGAAGCTCAGCTGTTTTCTGGGAATCGTCCCGAGAGAGACAAACTGACGGGGACTGTGGGAATGTTTGAGGAATCCTCAGTGCATTCTGCTCACTTTGTTTTTTTGTTTTCTGCAAAGAGCAACAACCACTTTAACTATAAATCTGGATTATCTTTGTTTTCTGAGCTGTGCATGTGTCCTTGTCCGTGATGAGAGTTTGAGGTCAGACCACGTCACCGGCTCTGTGCTCTTGACCTTTAACCCCTAAGAGTTCAAGTTGAGTGTTGACCTATGACTATGTGTGGTGTGTCCACTGATGGAACATCACTAAGTACATTTACTCAAGCACTGCACCTAATTACAAATTTTAGGTACTTGTACTTTTCTTAAGTCTTTTCTTGTCATGCCACTTTCTACTTCTGCGCCGCTACATTTACGAGAGAAATATTCTACTTTTTACTCCACTACATTCATCTGACAGCTTCAGTTACTAGTTACTTTACAGATGAAGATGTTTATTTACAAAATATGTTTTATTATTAAATAAACTATCCAACAATATAACGGCCTACAAGTCCAGCTGATATGACTCAACGATTAATCACACAACTGTTTGGCTTGTTTCCAGTTTCTAAAATGTGAGGATTTTTGCTGATGATACTTACATACTTTTACTTAAAGTTCCCATTTTATAAAAAAAGAGTCACTTTTTCTGGGATATGGGGTGTTATTTTGTGTCTCGGGTGTTTCACCATGCATACAAACTTGGAAAGAAACAACCACCCATGCTGTTCTGAGTGAGATACGGGTTTCTGAATGTCCTCTGCCTTCAGCCTCCGGGTGAGCGTCGTCATGGGCCAAAACATTTGGCGTGTGCTAACCACTTTAGCTTATCATCAGCTCATCAGCTAGCTGTTTCTCCAACTTCAGTAGTACAAGGCAGGATTAGCCGGGACTTTAGACTCCTTCTAAACGAGGGAGCACTTCCAACTTTGCGTGGGATACCTGCAGACGAGGGACATGGAAGTAGTTCTGTACAATTTCTTTTGTAGATTAGGATGAAGTCAAGGACCTGAATACGTTCTCCTCCACGGTTACAGGGTTTAGGTTTTAACAATTTGTAACATGACTTTCCCACAGCTGCATGTTTCCCACGCACATTTCTATAGTGCCAACATTATGTGCGCTGTATCAGATGTCCATAAGTGTGAACTCACTGCCAGCTGCTGTGAGCGGGACTCATTAAACATACTGAAATTTATCTTTTGTTGGTTCACTTTTTCTAACATAGGAGAGCACAATACATAGATCGGTTTATTAGCATGTGAAGAATATGACTGTGTCTGAAGTACATTAACTCATGATTTGTTTTTTATTTCAGAGAGACCATTTGTACTTTTTATTCCACTCACTTAAATTTGTTTGATGTGGCTGAAGTAATATTGCTGATTAAAGGTTTGACGTACAAAACATTTATTCATTTTACAAAAGATGATTTATTGCTGAAAGTTAAGCGACTACAGCTCTACTTAGCCCAGCTGTAACATTTAAATGCTGCCTACGTGTTAATGCCCCTCCCTTTCACACATTCATGACGTGTAGCTTTGCGAGCACTGTTCTTCAAACTTTCAGATAGTATTATGAACATTTACACCTCTACCACCGCGTTTGTGTTGCCGACACATCGTGCAAACACTCAAACATTCTTCAAATTCATTACCAGCCCACGTGTGTTTATATAATCCACTCCAGATGATGCAGCGCATCCAATGAGATCACAAACAAAACCGAGAACAAATTCCTTCATCTCAAAGTGTTTGAATGGAGGGAAGGAGTGTAAGAGAGAGGGGGGGGGGGGGGGGGGGGGGGGGGGGCCGAACAAGGAGCCCTTTATAAAGATTGACTCTTTACACGGTGACTCATCGTACTCCACAGGCCCGTCTGTGGCCTGAGGAGGCATGCCCTGGTGTTTGCTGAATGACACACTGTGTTGTCAGAATGTCAGGATGTCATGTTGGGATGTTTGGTGTAGCCTCTCTGCTCCATCTCACACACACACACACACACACACACACACACACACACACTCTATTCTACGCTGTCAATCTGCTTTACTGCCATGATTATAAGGATACACTGCATGTACTGCCGATGCAGGTTGAACGAGGTCTACAAGCTTAAAGAAATGATAATTATATGAGTGAGATAAGAAGTTTGATAACTTTCTCATGTCTGTACTTCAACTAATATGCTGTAGCAGCGACCTAGCTTAGCATAAAGGCTGGAGATAGTTGGAAACAGCTAGCCTAGCTCTGTTTCAAGATTAAATATATATATGCCTACGGGACTTGGGTTGTCTGAAGTGCAGAAGACCCTTTACTACACAATGTTATGTATGTGAATCATTCAGACTGATTAAAATGGGAAAATGAGGATGTAAAAATTACATATCCTCTTTTACTTTTTTCTCGCTGAAACAAAGACACTTTACAGCACACGGCAGATGTTAAGTGCTATTTTGGGGCGAAAGAAAAGCTGAGATTTTGAGAAATAAGTCTGAAAATATTGAGAAAAGGGGATGATGTTATGAAAAACAGTCGCAATTTTGGTTTATTTTATCGGAATACCTTGAAACCACTCTGAAGTTAAAGAAGAAAGGTTTACATGAAATTAGACTACGGAGAAAAATGATGAAAAAATTTCTTTGCTGCCATGAATCACCCCCTGAATAAATAAGGGATAAAGAAATTGCCTAATCTCCGTAAGAAGTGACAGCCGAGTATATCTCTTCTGCCGATATGCTTTGGTTTTATAATCCAAACAAAGGTACCTGTTAGTAGTAATAGGCAATTATCGTGGTTTATGGAACAAAGTCACATCTTGAGTTTTTTACAGTATGCCTGGTTAGTGTTTTAGATGTGAGAACGGTTTAGTAAAAGAGGTTTGACATTTCTTTCCTCCTTTCTTTTTGTCAGATTCCCGGAGTTTCCTGGACAGTATGAGCCACGCTGGCAGCTCCACAGAGGGAGAGCTGTTCAGATCAGAAGTGTCGGCCACTCCTGCTTCCTGTCAGAGGATATTTGGCTCCATGTGCTCCATGTCGTCAGACAGCCCCCTCCCACACACAGACAGGTACACATATAGCATGGTGCACAATGTATGGGCTGGCTAATACAACTACAAACATGTCACATTGTTACATCAATGTGTCGTGGCCACAATAATGTCAAAAAAAGAATTTTGTTCATGCATGCATCTTCTCATTGGGGGCTTAAAACACCATTGAGCTTTATTAATACACAGCCCTATTACATAAATAAGTAAATAAATATATATATATATATATATATATATATATATATATATATATATATATATATATACATATATATATACATATACATATAAAAGAGCATCCTTGACTTCAGAGCCCAGTCTGCCCTTGAGGGTTGTATTTCAGGAGGAAATCTACTTAATTACTCTGCAGCATGAAGAGAAATAGCTTTATTGCACAAAAGAGTTGTCCTCAGTCCTCAGTCCACTTCATGCTGATTAAAAGGGGTGGGAAAGGAAAGTGATTTTGCCCCAATTATGAAAAAACTTTATTTTCCCTATAATCGTTTGATTTACTTTTTACCAATGATTTACCTAAATATTTTGTACGGTCCCGCTGATGGCGACTACATCACATCCGTTTCCCGAAAAACAGATTCAAAGCAGAAAACACAGATAATCCATGTAATGTACTTCTTTACAACTGAAATAAATGTTAGACTGACTGACGTGTCATACTGACATGTGAAAAAAAAATACTCAACACTATTGAAAGCAATACTTAAAGTGCTCATATTATGCTTTTTGGCTTTTTCCCTTTCCTCTATTGTGTTATATATCTTTTTTGTGCACATTATAGGTTCACAAAGTGAAAAAGCCCAAAATCCCCCCAAAGGGAGTTACCATTTCCAACAGAAACAACTGGCCCAAACTGCTCCAAACAGCTCTGTTGTAGTTCAGCCTGTACTTTTACAAGTTGTTGTTAATGCTCGCCTAGCTGCTAGCATGGCACACCCTCATACTCTGCAACTGACTAGCTAGCAGTGCTTTCTGCGCATGTGCGACTCCCAACAAAGATGGAGTAGAAGTGAGATGTCTCACTCTGTAGCTACAACAGAGAGCTCAACACAGGGTGAAAAGAGGAGCTGCAGCAATGTGCAGTTCAACAAAAATATAGTGTTTTCTGAAAATAAAACCACATAAACCTATTCTGGTACAACCTCAAAAGACAATTATGAACCTTAACATGAGCATAATATGGGCACTTTAAAGAATCACACAAATAAAAATTGCAATAAAAATCAAATCGTCTCCCATGTGTCGTGAAAGAATCGAATCAGGACAGAAGCTTATTGTCCCAGCCCTAGTGGTCAACGTTCATCCATTTCTAATGTCTTCTAACCCTTTACTTTAGTTGTTCAAACATTAGTTATGAGTTATCTGGACACCTGTATGCCTTTATTTCCACTTCTCATGCAGCCTCTCGTTCCTCTGCAGCTCCACTCCTCCTCCGGTGTGGCACGACCGGACTCCAAGCTCCCTGAACTCCCCGTTTCCCCCCCAGCCCTCACCTTCTCCCTCCCTCAGCACTCCCAATGCCCACAGCTCCCCGCGGGGGGCTCAGAGAAGCCTGGGCAGAGGCCCAGGGCTCCGTGGGGAGACAGACAGCACAGACTTGTCCTCCCTGTTGTTGGGGAATGGCAGCCTGGAGCACAGCCTGCTGGAGGCCATGGAGGGCCTCGGGAGTCTGAACCTCGGGGGAGACGGGCGCCTACCTCCACTGCTGCCTGAGAAGAGGAGAGTGGGTGAGGGGGGGGAGCTCGGCTCCCGCTCCCCCTCTCTGAGTGGGTTTTCTAGCCCTCACAGTTGCAGCAGTCTCAGCATCCCTTTCTCGTCCCCCATGACCCCCGACCCCCTCAGAGGACTCAGTGGGGCCCAGTCGCCCGGAGCAGGTATACTGGCACAGATTGTTCTCTTTCATGCTATTTATTTTATTCCTTCTTTCTCTTAGAAATGGTCAGCTAACCCAAATAACAAAAAGTGAATTGATAAGTGACATCATCCCGAGCTCATTCTCTAATTTTATGCTTTGACTTTATTTTTTAAAGAAAGTCCTGGCTAAGAGGCAGCAACAACACTCAATGCAACTTCCTCAATATTTGCCGGAGCTTGCCAAATGTTTTTTTCTTCAAATCAATATCCACCAAAAACTTACAAAATGCAAGCCACTTTCACCCAGTGCTCAGGCATGCCCATAAAAGTAATCCAATTCAGAAACACTTTTGTGCCAAAGTGAAATAAAACCTCCATGATCTCAACAAGGAACTTCTAACTACACTGACAGGGACTTTCTTTTCCTGGATATACTGCTCCAACCAAGCAACTTCAATTGACTAAAGTCACCTAAACTGAACGAATATCAAAAATCAACCATTAGGATTGTGGATCGTGCCGCCAGCGCTACACTTCATGGTAAAAAGCACAAAGGTTGATTTGATATAGACTCAATTTAGGGCGAGAACTAAAATCTTCCATAAGTGCCTTCCTGGCAAGTTATCTGATCTGACTAGCGACTACTGCTACATGAACTAAAACAGAACCGGTGCACATCTTATCACAAGTAAACTGCTGCAAATTAACTTTAGGCTACAATAATGACAAAACCTCTCCTGGAGGGACTGTAGAGGCTTTTAGAGTCGATGCTAAATCTTTTGCAGCCATCCCAATACAATAGAGATTAATTGAATTTTTTTTTCCTGTTAATCAAAACATTAAAAGATTAAATTAAATTACATTTATATAACTAAACTAAACAAACTTGTCAATGTCTCGGCTACTCTGCAATCCACAAAATATGTTGTTAACAAATATCATGAGGACTACTTTTTCACTTTTAACTCCAATAAATGTCATGTAACGTATGACAAGGTGTTAAAGGGAATTTTGGGGATAAAACAAGTCGTGACAAAAAGTCATTATGCCGTATTAAAAAAACAACAACATAAACTTCTATTTTTGAGAAGAAAGTTATAATTATTAAAAGAAATGCATTTTAATATTTTGGAAAACAACATTTAATATTTGGAGAATAACCTAATACTCCTTCGTCCTGCCTGCAGCAGAGATAATCGTGAGTAACCGGGACATTGTTACTGGAACTACAAATTGAGTTGGGTGATAATACATCTTTTTGTCATTGGGTGTACTGACCCTTTAACCAGTTGCCCTCACTTTGTTTTTTCTGCCCTGTCTTATCATATTTGGGCCAAAGCCAGTCTGAAACCTAACACAGACTCTTAATCTCTGTCTCGCAGACTTTGGCAGTAAGCAGGACACTGTGAAGTTTGTTCAGGACACCTCCAAGTTCTGGTACAAGCCCGACATTTCCAGAGACCAAGGTAAATATTGGTGTGTAACAGGAGAGCCTGTTAAACGGACACTTCCAAGCGGCTCATTTGCACCCCTTGTGCAAAGCTTTGCTCCTTGTACACTATGAACATGGTGATTCTAACTTTAGCTTTTCTGTGTCCCGTCCCCCGTCCCCCACCTCTGCTGACCTGCTGAACAGCCATCGCGGTCCTAAAGGACAAAGAGCCGGGCTGGTTCATTGTGAGAGACAGCCATTCGTTTCGAGGGGCGTACGGATTGGCCATGAAGGTGGCCACGCCGCCTCCGTTGGTGTTACAACAGAGTAAGAAAGGTAAGCTAAAGCTTGTCCTGTTGTTGATCTCTTCAGCCATGTTACTTTACGGAAACTCTAGTATTTGGAGCAGGTGTGTTCTGCCTTTAGTGGGCGCCTGGAAAGCTCGCCTGGTAGAGCGTACGCCCATATACAGAGGCTCAGTCCTCACCGCAGTGGCCGCGGGTTCGGTTCTGACATGCGGTCCTTTGCTACCTTTCTCTCCCCTTTCATGTCTAAGCTGTCGTCTCGAAGAAAGGCCTATAATGTCAAAACAAAGATTAAAACAAGAAACATCTACAAGTAGAACCCAAAAGATAGTACCTCACGTTTTAATTGAGATTCCTTCAGCATTATAAATCAGCCCAATGAGAAGTTTATTCATTTTCAGTGAAGTCCTATGTGTCATACGATGTGATTTACTGCATTTCAATAGCGACCTTTTCTGTTCTTTTAAATCAAATTTCTGAGCAACTGATATCAAGATGATTTAAGGGGAAAGACACATTTTGTCAGGCTTAAATCCCCAAAATGTTCCATCTACAGTCATCTTCAGTAACAACATATTTGTATGAATATACTGAAATGTTGTCTGCATCTTTGCGGTAGGGGACCCGTCCAATGAGCTGGTGAGACACTTCCTGATAGAGTGCACGCAGAAAGGAGTTCGTCTCAAGGGCTGCCCCAACGAGCCGTACTTTGGTAAGAAAACTTGGGCTTTATTGAGTGTCTTGGATAATTCTTACATTTGGTGGCAGTTTATCTAATATATAACAATACTGAAGGAGAAGCAGGTAAAATCACTGAACAATACTAACAGTGACAGTAAAGAACCAGAGCTCCCCCCCCTAACCTAGGTCCCTGATTGTTGTACTCTTGGTACAATAAACACTGAGCCAGCAGTCCAGTGAGCAGTTTACTTCCTCAAGTTAATAGTCCACCAGGATGGACACACTGAGGTTAATATAGTACAGCATCCCAGGATCATAATGTGTGTCTTGTGTCGCCCTCTACTGGACAGTCTGATGAAGAGGAGCCGGCTCCATTATTCATCGGTCTAGAGATAGTAGGGTTTGGTTTATTTGAGAAATGTTCATAATGAATGTATTTCTTTATTTTTCCTGTCAGGAAGTCTCACAGCTCTGGTGTGTCAGCACTCCATCACTCCTCTGGCTCTGCCCTGTAAACTCATCCTGCCCTACAGAGGTAAGCTGTGTGTGTGTGTGTGTGTGTGTGTGTGTGTGTGTGTGTGTGTGTGTGTGTGTGTGTGTGTGTGTGCGTGTGCCTGGTATGAATGCATCGCTTCAGGGCTGCAACTAACAACAATTTTTAATTTTTGATTATTTTGTTGATTATTTCCCCGATTTATTGATTAGTTGTTTGGTGTATAAAATGAGAAAATAGTGAAATCTGTCGATCATAGTTTTCCAAAGCCCAAGATGACATCCTCAAATATTTCTTTATGTCCATAACTATATTCAGTTTACTGTCACGGAGGAGTAAAGACACTACAACATATTCACATTTAAAAGGCTGGACTCAGACACATTTTTACTTTCTGTCATAAAAAACAGACTCAAATCGATTTTCAAAATAGGCAATTAACTTTACGTTGACAGCTCTACGTTGTTTGCACACATTGGTGCTTTTTGTGTGTTTCCTGCTCAGTAAACTCTCCATTTGTTGTTGCTTGCAGACCCGGTGGAGGAGCTGACCGACTCGTCTGTACAGACGGCGACGAACTCAGCAGCTGAGCTCCTCAAACAGGGAGCAGGTACAGGACACACAGCGCATGTGTACACAAATATCTGTGTGTTTCTTTGACATGTGTAGTGATCGGCTCCTTTTATTCAATGTGTTACTGCGCAGCGTGCAACGTGTGGTACCTGGGCTCTGTGGAGCTGGAATCTCTGACGGGACACCAGGCGGTTCAGAAGGCGACCACGATGACGCTCTCCATGGACCCTCCACCTGCTTCCACCGTCGTCCACTTCAAGGTGTCGGCACAGGGAATCACGCTCACTGACAACCAGAGGAAGTGAGTGTTCATGTGCAGAGTCTGAAACAGACACACATTCAGATACAGATGTGAATCCACATGTTCACACAGACTGTGTTTGTTCCTGCAGGTTGTTCTTCAGGAGACACTACGCTGTCAACACCGTCATCTTCTGCTCTCTGGACCCACAGGGCAGGAAGTGAGTGTTCTGACACTAATGTCGTATTTTGTACATAATAGTGCAGTGCCCATTTAGTGCTTTAGGTCTTTGCGCATGGAGGATCATTTGAAAGATTCACACAAATACAGATATGCACACACAGAGAGTCCTTACTTTACAGTCTCCACCTAGGCTCATGGCCACTCCTACAACCATATAATACAAAGCAACCAGTTACATGAGAGTGGTGATGTATATATACAGTTTTAAAAAAACAAATAGTTACAAACACCACAAAAGTTTTTTTTAACACAGACTGATGTCATGAAATGGCATATTCCAATATGTATGCCATTATTAGCGTGGTATCAAGGTTGTGATATGTTGTGTCGAGCCTTCTTAGTGTTTTAAAAACAGTGATCTTGATACTATCATAGTAGTAAAATACGACTTGGTACATTCCCCAAAAGACTCTAGGTTACATTTTCATGCAGTTTCAGTTTTGGTTTTAAGTTAAAAAAAAAAAGAAGACTATATTTCCAAGGAAAAGAGTGAGAGACAGTTACATTGAATGTGATATTAATGTACGGTATCTATGTGATGGCCAATAACAGCGTGATAACTTTGTTATGTTACTCTGTTGCAAACAGATGGACAAGAGGCAGCGGTTCTACTGCAAAGTAAGTCCCTTTTCTTTCAGGTCTTGTCTCTTTCATTGCTTTCTTCACCCTGTTATGGTGCATGAATGTTACAAAAACAACTGAATCTTCATTCACACTGATAAAACAAAAGGTTTGATTGCAGGAAGAAAGACATAACATGCCATAAATAGATGCAATGACTACCACTCAATTCAGTTTAATTAAAACATTAGTAGGATATATCTTAGTTTCATGGAAATTGGCCAAGATGTTTGAAAATGTGATGTTCAGAGGTGCAGCACCCAGGATCAGGTCTTTAAATGTCAAATACTACAGATTGTAATGAAGCATGTCCGTCTGTGATTAGCTTGAATTCATGTTGATTACAATAATTTCCTTTGTTGTCACATTTCCAAGGCAGCTTGGAACATTCAGAAATGGTTTGCAATCATTGTCCTGCTTGAAAGCTCAGGAAATCTGAAATCATCTGTTTTTTTTTAAAGAGTCACCAGTGGAGCGATGACTGGAAATTAGCTAGAGAAAGATTGGCAACGACCGGTTTGGAAGGGGGAATGTTGGCATTTGTGGCCCTTGCAATATATTGAGAACATGGATAGACAAAAGGAAACTGCAAACCTTTAGGAATGACATTCAGCCTATGAAGAGGGATGCTTAAAGACTTATTACTTTAAGCAAGGCACTTAACTTCTACACGCTCACAATTGTAAGTTGTAACTTGTAGTTAAGCTCTATGTATTTCTGTCTGTCTCTGTCCTTTCTTTCCAGGGTCTTTGGGTTTGTTGCCAGGAAATCTCAGAGTGAGACTGAAAATATCTGCCACCTGTTTGCGGAACACGACCCCGAGCAGCCGGCGAGCGCCATCGTCAACTTTGTCTCTAAAGTTATGATTGGGTCACACAAGAAGTGAGAAGAATGAGACTCCCTGCAGAGTGACAAGCCTGGACCGGGGATCCACTTCCAACCCCTAAAACACACACATGCGCGCACACACACACACACCCCAAGAGCAGAAAACCCACACACTCCAGCACCTGGTCCTGGTGGTCCATCCTGCAGAATAAACTTGTGTATTTTGGACTGACTCCACTACAGGATGCCGCCACCAGAGGGAGCCGAGGCTGTCACACATAAAGTTTAACTCCTCAGCAGAAGGCTGTAACTACTTTAAGATGAAAAATGTTTGATTTTTTTTCATTTTTTATTTTTTTATTAAATCACACTTTTTCCAGATAATTTACTAAGAAAAAAAGACTTTGCCTATTGCTGACAGGCACAGCCGACAAAAACAACACATTTACTTCAGATTAAACCTGGAGAATATCTGATATTCTGCACATAAACACATTTTTAAGTATGACTATAATTCTAAAAGCTTTTATTTGGGTAGAAATGTGTAAATCAGGTTTCAACATCATGTCAAAGCCAGTAAAGTGGTGACCCTGTACTTAAGATGGATTTATTGTGTTGTGTTTATAGTATTTATCCCTTTTTACAGATGTGCAAAAGTCTTTCTTTTCCCTAAATATACGTGTCATATATTTTTGTATATTAACAAACTGTACATTAGCATTTAAGGCGGTGAACCTCAGAATTTATACAATTATGTGATATATTGTTGTAGTATTTGAAAGGTACTACATGTGCTGCCCGTGTATTCTTGTTGTATTACTAATATAGATGTCAATATGTTGCTTTTACAGAAACTACAATATAGATTTGTGTAAAGTATTTGTGCCACGAAAAAGGAATTCTGATTTTCTCTAATTTAAGGTAAAATACAACCCTGGAAATCCAGAGTTCTCGCGAGAGCACAATTTCAGTTTGCTCAGTGAGTTACTCAGGCCTCGAGTAATGCTGCTCATTAACTATGCCCTTGTAGCGGAGCTGCACCAATCACATCGGTGTATCTGATGTAGGCGGGGCCAGAGGCAAGCTGCACCAATCACATGGTTGTCTTATGTATAGGCGGGGGCCAGAGGCAAGCTGCCCCAATCACATGGTGGATCTGATATAGGCGGGGCAGAGGCAAGCTGCACCAATCACATCGGTGTATCTGATAGGTGGGGCCAGAGGCAAGCTGCACCAATCACATTGGTGTATCTGATATAGGCGGGGCCAGAGGCAAGCTGCACCAATCACATCGGTGTATCTGATATAGGCGGGGCCAGAGGCAAGCTGCACCAATCACATCGGTGTATCTGATATAGGCGGGCCAGAGGCAAGCGCACCAATCACATCGGTGTATATATAGGCGGGCCAGAGGCAAGCTGCACCAATCACATGGTGTATCTGATATAGGCGGGCCAGAGGCAAGCTGCACCAATCACATCGGTGTATCTGATGTAGGCGGGGCCAGAGGCGAGCTGCACCAATCACATCAGTGTATCTGACGTAGGCGGGCCAGAGGCGACCGTCTAATCTACCAGTTAGCTCCGCTGGTAGCTAAGCGTATGGGGCTCTGGATACCTAACCCCGTGTGTTGTTGTGATTGGTTGTTTTCATTACTCGATGCCAGACCCTTATTTTTTGGATTCGGGTCTGGATTTCCAGGCTAATCAAATACAGTCACTGTGAGAATGTCTTATTTCACCTCAGTCTTTTTCTACCACAGCTACAGCTTCCTCTATTCATCACAGTCATCTTGTTCTGCTGATTTGTAAATGAACGTTGATCAGTTAACCAAGGCATCTCTAATTATGACATCTTATTAAAACGTTGGAAGTCCCATACAAAAAAACATGTTCTTACTTCCCGTGGTATCTAGCCTAGGTATGTACGATTCTGACGGTATGACAACCTTCAGCAAACATATCACAGTTTCACGGTGTTGCAACTACAGCATTAAAATGTATTCCTTTTTTTTAAATGTCAGGGTAAAAACACAATGTCATTTATTTTTTAAACACACCGCACACTGGCGGGGAGACAGATTACCAAACTGCAGCTTCTCTTTGCAAATAATCAGTGTTGCAGTTGTTGGATGCACGCAAACCAAAAGAATGGAAGGATTTAGGCCAAAAAGTGAAATGTATAAGTCAACAGATACAAATCCAAATATCCACGTAGAATAGCAAACACTATGCAACATATTCAAAGTGAAGGTTTGAGCTATCAATCCAAGATTTCTGCCAGAAGTCTTCCACTCTGGAACAATGCAGGAAAATGGCAATTTCTTGCTTACATTTTGAACTGCGTGAACGTGTTTTTTAATGAAATTAATGAGTTTTCTTTTTTTTTCCTTAATGAGTTTTCGAATGAAAAGTCTTCCACTTTGTTTGTGGAAAGACACATTGATGGATAATTTATAAAAGGATTTGTATTTATTGTCAACAAATCCCATGAAAAGACCAAAACCAACAAAGGTTAAAAGTGGACTTTACCGTCATTTACGGAAAATGAAATCTGTCATCTGCATTTAATCCATCCTATAGGGCTACATAGGAGCAGCATGCCTTTTGGTCATGGGGCAATGACCTACCAATACTGTACTGTACGTTTTTGGTGGTGGGAAGAATCCGGGGCACACTGCCTTTACTTTAAACCAATCAGAATCGCCATGAGCGGCGCTGAACTCAGTCTCTGTCTCAGATTGGAGAGATAATCTAGCTAGCTGTAACAATTTACCCTGCAGAGATTCCGGCGGAATTTCCTGCAGCACCAGAGCAATCCCCGAAGTGGAACGAGAAGGATATAGACTAGGGGTGAACCATAGACAGGTAAAGAAATGGACCAACAGATTGCATTGTTCTGGACGGAGACCAGTGAAGGATAATAGAAGCACTTTTCCAGTGATGCTGAGCGTTACTGCGCAGCCTCCAACTGAGCTTGACGACGTAGATGTGACGTGAGCAACCTGTCTGGAAGTTGTAAGTCTTCTGGTAGCTGTGCAAGAGAAATCTCAATCATTCCCAATCAGCAGAGACGGAGAGCATAGGTATAAGTTAGGAGATGACATAGACACAGGCTTGTTGCTAACTAAAATGCTAGTTAACATTAGTAATTAAATCTAATCAGCTAATGTAAGTCCAAACTGTCTGCAAGCTTAGCCTGTACTATACGCTGATTCCTCTACTGTGCAACAGTAAGTCGCGTGGTTATGACTCAATCGTTAGCCTATTTACAAAATTGTCTGCTACGGAGCCATAACGTGAAATACAAGGTAATGGAGCCTGTTATACATTGTTATATTTCTTTAGAAATAAACAATGGACAAATAAGAGTCTTTAAACGCTTCAGATTTAAAGTTATTCACTTTCAAAGTGATGCCAGAATGAATGGCAGTCAATGGAATGCTAA
>NC_045741.1:7598138-7598900 GCF_008692095.1 Etheostoma spectabile
TGGCTTGGTAGCATCAAAATGGCGCCTTAGGCAGCTCCGCTTAGAGAGGAGAGGCTTACCCCCTTGGGGTGATCTGACCCTTTAAAAATCTAAAGTTGTAGTTTATAGTTTTGCCAAAAGATGGCAGTAATCAGCTACCAAATTCCACACTGCAAACTGAATCCAAGAATGGACTAGTTCAGCTCTCAGTAGCATGCACAGAACTTGAAGGTATTTCACAAATATCCATTTTCTAAAACCGTTTGATTTTAGCTCTACTTCTTTCTTGCTTTTATAAACACACTAGCTTCATACCAAGAAACAGTTGCAGATGGAGGTGAGCAGGTCCACACATGCAGGAAGAACCACCCTCTTGAATAAACCTTGCAATGTCAAAGTGTGTCCAAGCTTGTGTGTGTGTCTGTGTGCGTTTGAGAAAGAGAGCATCCCAGGTTGTGCCCATGACAGAAAATGGTGGTTGAAATGCCTGATGGGCCTCAGGGTGCCTCAGAAATCTGCTGATCTGTCTGCCTCCAGACTCTGTGTAGACTTTTTAGAGGCCAGATCATCAGATACCAGTTTTGAATGAGGCTCTATTCAGGTTCTCTGGTCTCATTGGAGAGAGCCGAGGAACTGGAAGTGGGACAGAGACGTGGGGCACATCCCAGTCCTGGAGGAAAAGGGACAGCATGGAGGTCGGGGGGTGGGTGGTGTGTAGCGATGGTGTGTGGGTCTGCATGGGGGGGCGGGGGTGGTCGGGGGGGGGTGGTGTCTTGGTGTATG
>NC_045741.1:7598910-7604759 GCF_008692095.1 Etheostoma spectabile
TTACGGGAAACTTTCCCACAGCCTGCACACAAAGAAGGCCGTCAAAAGGTAAAAAGGATGAGAAAGAATAGAAATTTAACACAGTGTGTAAAACAGGAGGCAAAGTGTGGAAGAGCGGTTACTCGATGAGAAAGAGGCTCTTTCGGAGTGGGAGTCCTCTTCCCTTTTCAGTGATCCACAGATTTTCCGGGCTTGATAGAAGTTTAAAAAAGGCCTGACAGAGGGTCTGCTCAGTTTGGCTCCTGTCCTCTCTCTGCTGAGTCACCTGCTGCCATTTTGTCCCCTAGCTAGACCTCTGATTGCACTTCCTGCCGAACTTCCTGTCAGGTGGAGGCGACCGACCAGCACCTGGTGGCCCCGCGGTTTTCACAGCTGCGGCCGCTGCTGCTGCTGGACGACATCACATTCCTGGCATTGCTCGCTGGTTGGAAATCCAATGGCCGGCTTCCGTTCGGGAATGCCTCCCTCACAGAGTCCCTCTCAGCCTCTGATCCCCGGCCGCCTCTCACTTTATTTGAGTTAGCTATTTAAAGCCCATGCTAAGTGCGGCGCTTCTGCTCTGGCTGCACAGAGAAGCAAATGCACAGTCCATCTCACACACTGAAACCACACCAGCCCACAAATAATCCCTCTCCTATTTTTAATTCGGTGGGCTGAGGGGACACAGCCTGCAGGGCTGACTGCGACCAGGCCAACAAACTTTCTTTTTTATTTGTTATGCAAGGCTTTGTTACTGTGCCAAACATGGTCAGTATGTGTTCAGCTTTCAGTAATTTGACGATATAGTGGTACTAATTACCCAGTTTATCACAGGTGGTACATACATTTACATAAGTACTGTGTTTAAGTAGAACTTTGAGGTACTTGTTCTTTACTTTAATATTTACATTTTAGGCTACTTGTCACTAGCCTAGAAATCTAGACACATCCTAGCGGCAGCAAATGTAATTTGCAGCCAGGGTCAGTCAAGCAACTCTCCGTTGGCTTGCGAGCTGAAAAACAAATTCTGGTTAGGCCAATCACATTGTGTATAGAGTTGGTGGGCGGGCTTAACGTAAGTACAGCAGAGCTGCTACGGTTCCGCGTGAATTCCCTGCTACTTGAAAACAAAGAAGATGGCTGCTGCTGCTGCTGCTGCTGCTGCTGCTGCTGCTGCTGGCGAACAGCGGTCTTTCGATTCAGCTTTGGCCGCGACTCTGGAAGACTTTAAGCACTGAAGTCTTTCTTAAAAAAGGAAGTTGTGTTTGGAGTTTTGCCGACCGGATACGGCAAAAGTTTATTCTCTCAACCAGCGTTGCTCTGGTTGGTAGTAGCACTATCAGGAATTTGAAAGAATTTGAAAGAAATTTGAAAGGAATTTGAAAGGAATTTGAAAGGAATTTGAAAGGAATTTGAAAGGAATTTGAAAGGAATTTGAAAGGAATTTGAATTTGATTTGGCTCTATATGAATTAAACTGAACTGAACTGAACTGAACTGAATTGAACTGAATGATAACCATTTATCCCGCCCCTCGGATTGAGCCCTGCCTACGCTGAGTTCCCAGACCCAACATCTTGATGTGGGTCTGGGCTTGTCAGGTTAACTTGTTACGTCTTCGGCCCTACAATTCAGTTGATTTTTCTGGTAAGCTAGTTCAATAAAGGAAAGTTTTGAATGTGGAACTTTTACTTGTAATGAAGTATGTAGGCTTTATACTACAGATAAGAGTATCTAGAGAGTTAAGTTGTGTGTTGGTAGTAAATGTACAGTGGAGGTTTCAGTTTTTTCCATGAATACATGGTGCATAAAAACTAACATTAGAGGCTATGGTTCATGATTGCCATGGGGTGAAACCTCGGGTTGTTTAACAAAGTAACATTAATTACACAATAACACTTGTTGAAAATAGCATGATTACATTGAAAAGCATGTCATGTGATTAGCTACTTCAGTACACAACATACTAGGTCTAGACCAAGTCTTGTTTAACAGAAGTACTCATTGTTAGGGTGAGCATGCGTTTCCTTTAGTAGTCCCATTAGTGGTCCCTTCTTTCTTCTGGCTGGCTGGTAGTGGGTGGAGCTTAGTAATTAACCTGGTGGCTCAGGTGTGGTAAGACTGCTGGGTAGCAGTGTCCTGTTGAGCGACTGTGCTGCTGAACAACCTTGAGAGTGGGGCGGGGACAATTTGCTTTTGTCCTAATTCGATTTTTTCACAATAGATAGGTTCTGATTCGATTTGTGTTGTGATTTGATAGTATTGCGTATCGCGACTTTCTTTTCCTTCTTTAACAACAGAGCATGAATAGAAGATGAATAATCACCTCTAGAGACAATATATCATGAGCCATTCCTAAAAAAGTTATGTCATGTTAGTCAGTCACTCTGACATTTATTGAAATTGTAAACAACTACATAACATACTATAACGTATTTTCTGCTTTCACTCGTTTTTGCTGGAAACGAATATGATGTAGTTGCCGTCGGGGGTACTGTATAAAAAAACAAATATTTTGTGTTTTGTTTTTTTAAATCATTGCAAAAGAAATCAGGATACATACGTGAATCAATTTTTTTTCCCACCCTTACTTGAGAGGGAGAGTTTTGGACCAACCAACAACGAAAAACTGGAAAAAGGATCGCTGAAAGATGCCGTGATGGGCTGGCCGCTCGTAGGCAACTCTCGGTCAGAGCTAGCCGTTGTTGCTGCCCGGAGGTTAGCCCACACCCCCCCACTGCCAGGCTTCTCTTTACAACGCACACTTTATGGGAATGAACTTACCCTAGACACGTTAAGAGCCGAACTGTGTCATTCTGATAACACTATTTATTCAAGAGCTCTGTTTTTTTGACAAAATGACCCAACACAGTGTATATCTAAGTAGACTTTTGTGTCAATGTGATGAACATTTGAACCATATTTAGTTAAAAAGACATTCCTGTGTGGATTTCTTAACAGAAATATCACTGACCCCTATTGGTAACTGACCCCTTACACACAAACACACCTGTATGTGAAGTTGTATGAGCAGGAAATCAGTGTTACTCCACATCACGGAAGGTGATTCATGTTTTAGATTCATGTGTTTGTGTTTTGTGTTTGACACAATAGCGAAACATAAACACACCCCAGAAATATGGTCCTAATACTCTGCCGCATCAGAGACTCAGACAGTTTGTGGGTGTGGCTTTATGAAACACACACACACACACACACACACACACACACACACACACACACGCCAAATCACTACCTTTCTCGCCTAAACGTGCTCTCAGGCACATGCTGAGAAAGCAGTGCTTATATGGCTGGCCTCTTCATTGCATTGTCTCTGGTATAACTAACTGAAACACACCGTTTCTGTACACAGACACGCACGCACGCACGCACACACACACACACACACACACACACACACACACACACAAAAGGTCTGGGTTGTTGGGTATCAGCGTCAGTCTTAATGAAACTGTCTCCAGGGGGCGGGGCCGGGGTAATGTCCCACACAAAGAACTCCCGCTGGGCCACCGAGCCAACCAGAGGCCAACAGATTAACTTGCATTACATCAGCATCCCAACATACCCTAATGAGTGAGGGATTATTTGTGTGTGTATGTGTGTGTGTGTGTGTGTGTGTGTGTTGTGTGGTGTGTGTGTGTGGTGTGTGTGTGTGTGAGAGAGTGTCGGCTCTCATGCCATTGCAATTATATGCGATGACTTACTTTTGCTGATTCAGTCAATTTACCATTTCAGTTCAGATCAAATCAGCTGTGCAGGAAGGCGTGTTTGGGGACAGACGCATCTTAAAATACATTTTGCCTCGTTTAAGCTACTCTAACTAATATTTTACATAAACACTATATATATATATATATATATATATATATATATATATATATATATATATATATATATAACCATCAGAAATTGTTAGCCTCTTTCAGCTCAGTGTTTTGGGCTGTATAGCAATCAATCAACAGCAGCAGCAACTGTTTCCAACAAAAAAAGATTCTGATTGGCTGGTGTACAGAGGGGAGCATTGACAGAAGTAGGTAAAGAGACGGATATTTTTCTCAGGAGTTGGTGGAGACCAAAAACAGAGCTAAAAGTAAGTAAACATCTGACTTTATGTATCAGGTGAACACAAACACGACTCTTAATCAATGCTAGTGTTGCTCGGTGTCTGCTGAATGTTTAAATAAGCAACTGTTGGCCGACACATTTACCACATTAACTTCATAAAATACGTACTTTTTTTTTTTTTTAGCTGCCCCTTCCAAGTGGCCAAAAAGTCAATTACGCAGCTTCAAAAGGTTTGTAACAACTTGGGGCTTACCTTCATTGGGGTGGTAGGTTTTATCGTATCATCTCAATGAGAACAATAAAAAGATACATACCAAGTTCCTTTTGGAGGTGATGAAACTATATCACTAAAATACGTAAGACAATCAGGTTTTTAGACAAACTTGTTTGTTAGAGAATTTGAAAGTTACATTAGGGCCCAAACTGTCTGTTGTAAACACCCATCACAGTTTAAAGACCAACTTGCTGGTTCAACTTTGGCATGCTGTAATTACTGTAGTTGTGCACAGTTCTTTTTGGTGCATGGAGTGATTACATTTCAAGTGTGCTCACTTTTAGGGTAACCCGCAAACAAAATGGTTTAGACCATCTGGATGAACTCTGATCATCTGACTGCTTGTATTTCTTGTATAATGTTATCATGTTATCAACTGATACAAATGATGCACAAAACTATGAAAACCAGACCAGAAGACCAAAAATGCAATAAAGTGTAATTTCCCTTAAAGATTATTACACAACTTACATGTTAGTGTGCTGTGCGTGTTTTGGTTTGTGTGAGGAAAGTCAGTGAAATGGTGTTTGTGCGTCTCTTTGTGCTGGGTCCTGCCTCTCTACACAATGTTTTATTAGACCCAACGTACCTCTGGTTCACATTTCAACTATGTTTTTTCCATCTTCAGTTTCAGCCTCATTCTTTCTCCTTTTCTCTTTTATTTCCTGTCTTTTATTTGGATTTGTCTGTGCACTTAAAAACTTTACAGAATGTTGGAACAAAGTAGTGAGTCTTGGATGCCATGACCCAGTTTTCTTTCTGTCTGCTGTCAAGGGAAGAAAGCAGAGCCTTAAAAGGGGACCAGGACAGAGGGGTGCTCAGAGTCAAATCAACAAAAAAAATCAATCAACTGATTAATTGAAGATAGAAAAAGTAAATAAACTCTGAGTGGAGGGAAACATAAAATGAGAGGGGCAGACAGAAATAAAAAAGGGTTGTTTGGGATGGCTGCACAATAGGCACCAGTGTGGAGAGCCTCCAATACATCTCTCCACATCTCTCCTGTCACACCCTTCAAATGTAACCAAGGGTTGCCAGGGTAATGCTGGGAGGAAATGAAGGGACGAAAGGCATCCGACTGCCCCCAGCAGCCTCTAGTGTCTGATCGTCACTGTACCGAATACCATTTATTGAGCTCCAAAGCTACAGTGCTTTTCAACAGTGAATATTCAAAGTTTTGGTAACAGCAGGGAAACCAACACTTCGAACATACCTGAAGGCAGCTTCAGTTCACTGATGAAGAGAGAAAGAAAAGAGACAAAGCTAGAGATGAAGCGACTGCTTTGTTGTTGAAGGACACAGTCACCTGCTGTTAGACAAAATCCTGGGCAGTTCAGTGCTTGTGTTTCATTTTTTTTTACCATCATAGTGTTTAAAACTTTGTTGTCGCAGCAATAGAGGCAGTGTTGTTTCGCCCGCAGCAATACGGCCTGACGAGTCTGATTGCCGGTTAACGCTACATGATTGTCCACCGCAGCATGACTTTGGGTTGCTTTTCTCAAAAAAAGGTT
>NC_045741.1:7604769-7609038 GCF_008692095.1 Etheostoma spectabile
ACTTTTGCTGCACGACCGATGCAGAGATGCTGAGTGAATGCTCAGCCAGCGCCTCCCTGTCTTGACGTTATGCACGATCGTACTATCTTTACCTTTAACATGTTGCCTGAGAACCGCACCAGGCTGAAACAGTATAACCATACAGACCTCTACACACTTCAGACTGCGCGCTTGTAACTCAACATTGCACAATTGCATAAGATAAGCCAACGGACTGCAGACATTTAAATAGCACCTAATTACAATTTCATCTTGCATGAACATTTTGAATTAAAAATTAAAAAATATTTGAATTCCTAAATTGAAAATCCATCAAAAGAATATCCAAATATTTGGATCCAGCGCTAAGCGTCTCACTCTACAATCGAGGGACATCATTACGTGAGTGCAGTTGATGCTGAGGAAGGATGCTCACCTCTTCAGTCAGACTTACTTTCCATTATTCCAATATTATGCTGTGATCAGACTACAGGATGTCATCCCAATACTGGCCCAAACTGACAAGAGCAAAAATTAGTGTCAGGACCAACAATTCTTTGTTTTATTTCGTAAAGTGGACATGGTGTAAGACATCACTATCTAGGGCGCCTCATAGTGGCTGCATCTCATGGCCCTTAATAGATAGCTCCTCGGCTCCTCGGTCCTCGGCCCTCGGCTGAACCTGACGTTGTTCTGTCCCTCCTCTGTGAAGGCCGTCTCAAAGCTCTTATTTCTGCCTTCAGACCGAGAAGCAAGCATTAAGGAGGGATCATCGAGGAGCTATAGGCAAAAATACATGAGAGCAGCTTTTCCCGGAAGCCGTGCAGCTGATGGAGTTGCTAACTCCGCCCAAACAGCTGATGAATTCATGTAACGCTTCAGAGGAAAGGACGTCTCATCCCTCTCGATGCTTCTCTCCTCCCGTGATTCCTCCGAGTCTCTCCTGTGCCTCCTCGGTGGGAGGGACTAAGACGCGTGGAAGTGGGGAAAGTGGAGGACGCAAGGAGGCAATTTAAAGGCTATGAGACGCACCGAGTGTCTCAACAGAAATGTGTTATAATGCTTTTGACTTCCCTCAAAGGTTTGACAACTTCTACCACATGATTCATTACGTTGGCTCTATAGGACCACAGAGAGCCGCTCCACAAGAGCAAAACTGCCACTCTGATCATAAATATGTAAAAAACTACACTATAGACTATGAATATGATTTATCAATTGCATGGTTTACCTTCCTTGTCTTCTGGCGGATTTGGGGGATAGAGAAATTGAAGTTTAGTTTAGATTTAGTTTAAAAGATTTTACCTCGTAATTTCAGGTTTGGGGAGCTGAAGAGAACGATGTTGGCACCAAATAAATGTACCAGGTGAATTACTACAGTGCTGAGATCACACTGCAGACCTACTACACTGTATTTATCAAAGCATGGAAACACTTTACACTGTAATTCAGACAATTCATAGTCATGAATATAATTATTCTTTTCTTTAAAAGGGAATTACACTTAGTTTGCTTGTGTGATATTTTAAGTTATGTTGCACCATTTTGAATTGTATAGCTATAAACGTTTTTATTTCATTTTATTTCATAAGGATAACATCATAATTATATACACATATTCCGCTATATAGCATATAGTCCGCTGGCGGGATATTTTAAGACCAGAGCAACAAGAAACAGCGAGACATTAGTACAAGTTAAAATGTACATACAGAAGACATTGACATCATCCGTCCTCTGATCATGGCTGCCATGTTGCAGTAAAGACTCATTCTACTGAGCTAAAGCTGTGGCTGGAAATCCAAATGCAAGTTAAGTACAGTTAAGGGCAGCATGATCTGTTGATTTATGTTCATGTTAATTGTCATTGAGTGTTACATGGTGACAAGTCACCAAAATACCCCTCAAGGATAATAAAGTGATTGTCGGTCCATGTGACTTGCATTTAAAGAGGCAGTGTCAACTTAAATCACAAATGTAGGATTGCTAAATTTAGGATGACTAGATTTAGTGTTACTAAACTATCAGGATCATTTACGCAGCCTCTTCAGACTCTAAATCAAGTCTCTGAAGTAAAAAATAGCTCCTCTGGGTTTCACTCAGTGCATTTTTCCAGCTAACTTAATAATCCTGCCTTGTGAGACGGGCCTCCGGCATGATTCAGATCAAGGAAAACAAACTGCAGGCGTGAGTGTGTCCTTCTTCTGCCGTCAGCTGCTCTGGAGCGTTGAGCTTATTGAGGTTTACCGTGATAATTACCAGATGTACTGTGTGCCTCAAATGGTTAATTTGTCTCCCAAAGTCTTTTTACGAGGCTATTAGATTAAAGCTCATCTCTCTTTTTCGGAACTCTATTGAGAATCCGCCTTGTAATTTTCACCTGGAACAGCTAATTGTGTCAGACAGGACTGATGAAATCTTTTCTCATTAGTGAACAGAGGCGAGTATTCGGGTCGAGGCCAGCCAGCGTCAGCTGTCAGCGGCTCTGTCTCCTCGCTGCCGGTGTTACGGTTTAACTGGATTTGAATGAACTGGTAACAGAGGCAGATGTGGTGTAGGCGTGACCCATTCCCGACTAACCAGGACATAAACATGCTGATCGCTTTGCCTCTATTTCACATTCATTTGTACGTCCCTTGTGAAACTTGACCATAGAAACGACACACATGCATGCAAACATTAGCCGCCCTTGTCTGGAGAATGTGTCACTCAATGCAAGCCACAGAGACACCCAGATCGACTTGTGACATTTACATTAGTAATTATTAAACACTTTGTAATCTATATCTCTGAAGGCCATTTTCTCGAAATGGGTTTTTCTCATACTCTGAGTCAGAAAACTCAACCTCAGTAGCACTTCCATACACCAAGCTTTCCAGTTTCACTCCTATCTACTTCTGAACGCCTTTACAGAGGGGTTTGTGTCAATGCCTATTCACAATCTGGCTACTGCAAACGTCGGTGTGTTTTCCAAAACTTTTCTGTTATGAGTGTTACCTTTGTAGCTAGGGCTGGGCAATATATCGATGTTGTATTGATATCATGATATGAGACTAGGTATCCTCTTAGATTTGGAATTTATTGTAATATCGTAATATGGTAAGTGTTGTCTTTACCTGGTGATACAGGCTGTATTACAGTAAAGTGATGTCATTTTCTGAATTTACCAGACTCTTCAAATTGTTCTATTATTTACTTTTACCCACAAAGTCATTAAATCATTTTTGGAGAATATTTATCAATAATCTCCTTGTGTAAATAACATTTTGTTAAAGCACCAATAGTCAGCCATACAATATCGTCGCAATATTGACATTGAGGTATCTGGTCAAGAATATCATGATTTTTGACTTTCTCTATATCGCCCGACCCTATTTGTCACATATCATTCAGTTATTAATCTGACTTCAAGTCGATTTGCGATGCTTTCGTACAGAGATCAGTGAAACATACTTATATTAATGTCGGTGGAGACAGCTGTGGCAATGACATGATGCCAGACTAACATGTGACACAACTTCTATTGATTGTGTTTTCTATTGAATTCTACGGACGTGCATCATTCTCATCACTTTAGACCACACTACACATTACTACTCCTTCATCACATTTTGTCAAACTCCTCTTATATGGCGATTTGGATATTAGCTAGGCGCAGGTGTGGAAAAGTGAAATATCAGGTTTGGCCTGTGTCTTTGTTGTTAGCTTGTTTGTTATCTATAATGGGCCTATGTATACGTTGGACAGAGTTTTACAACTAACTAAAGCGTGACTGTCACTTGATAATCTAAAAAAAATCTTTGTGGCTGTGTCTGTGGTTTACAGTCAGAGACCGTGGTAGAGACACACAACGTTACACTCGCCAGACGGGTGATATATTCATAATGAAAATGGCTCATTTGTTAATTTATGTCTGTCAGAACCAAAACTCCTGTCCTAGCAACCCGTTCCTAAAGTAATGTTTCACAAGACCCCGACATATGAATGGGAAGAAGAGGCAAATTGATCAGAATTGCTTACTGCAGCGGTGCTGCCCTGCCTGCAACACATATCACCAGTTAACTCAAAAACCAGTTAAACCGTAACACCGGCATCTCCTCCTCCTCCTCCAGACTCTTTGGCTGTGTGTGCTATGATGTCATGCTGCAGCGGGGGGGAGGGGGGGTGTTCGGGGGTGTGTTTGGGGTGTTGGTGGTGAAAGGCGCGGGGGCAGGATAACAATGATGGCTGAACCCTTGACCTTCTGGTTGTGACCTTTTAGCACAGAGTCACCAGCCGGGTAAAACCTAC
>NC_045741.1:7609048-7614806 GCF_008692095.1 Etheostoma spectabile
GCAGCGGGGGCAGCCCCCTCACGTGGCGACTAGCCTGCAGTTAGCATTAGCCTGGGCTAAAGACCGGGGTCTTCTTCTCGAGGCCAGAGGGTCAGGGGAAGACCCTGAAGCAACAACTCTTTTTCTGAGCACTCACATACCTGCATACAAAGCCCAATCAACTACATTTCTGCGTACACAAAAAAAAGAAAGAAAAAAAGAAAGGAATATAAAACACAGGTAACCTGATAGACATTAATACACTTCAGCTCATACACGCATTCAAGAATGCATGCATGCACGCACATACAATCCCATCCAGGTACGGTTACCTCTAACATAAACATCTACACCCAAAGAAAGCAAGACACCCTCTTGGGGACACATTCTTGTATCCTGAGCCCTGCCACTGATAAGCGCCTTGTGTGACTGGGACACATGGGCCGAGATTGGGCTAATTCAGCACCTGGGAACCCCTCCGCTCTCTTCCACCACCCTTGTCTAACTCCCTCTTTGGGAACAAACCCAGCCTTGTGCAACTCCCAACAATGTCAGTGACACTCTACACTGCCCCATTGCCACTAATTGTTCGTTCACAATGCTTCCTGGTATTGTGTTCAACAATGCCCACTCTGAATAGAGAGTCTAACCTACTTGTATTGTCGCTAATTGGTTTCTTGAGAGGAGTAGAAAATGGGGAGAGAAAAGCAGAGAGGAGATGTTGGTAATGGACTGCGGTTTCATCGGAGTCGCCAGTAAATAGAGTTCACAAAGGGCTTTGTGGGGTCGAGGGCCGAGGGTCGGAGGTGAAGAAGAAGAGGTGCACCTGCACTCTCCACAGGCTGACAATGAGCTTATTCAGCTGCTCTGCCCAGCACGACGACCGTGGACGGAGGCAGTGCTGGAGAGACGACCAGACACACACACACACACACACACACACACACACACCGCGCACACACCACACACACCACACACACCACACACACCACACACACCACACACACCCACACACACACACACACACACACTTAAAACAGGGAGAGGCAAAAAGAGAGACAAAGGAGGAGGGTTAAAAGACTATCTTTACATCTTAAAGAGCAGTGACTATTAATGTATTGTTCTGTGCAAAAATGTTTGGATTCTTTTGTAAAGCCAACAATTCAACTAAAGTAATAACACACAGGGAAGAGGAGTGTAGGAAACAGTAAAGAAGAAACAAAAGGAAGAAAGAAGAGGAGATGGAAGAAAATGGAAAAACAGGACAGACAGAAGTAAAAAAAAAAAAAACATGGGAGGAGGCAAAAATGGGATGAGAGTTAAAGTAAAATGGACAAAAGTGGAAGACAAAAGGCAAGAACGGGGGAAGAGAGAAAAGTGAAAGCAAAGGGGAGGAAAAGAAGTGAAGAAATAACTAGAATGAAAGGGGAGGAGAGAAAAAAGAAGACTTAAAAAAGAAAAGAAGGGGCAACATGGGAAGATAGACATAAAAACAGTTGAGAAAATGAGAAGCAAAAAAGAAAAGTTGTGGGAAAAGAGAAGAAAAAAAGAAGAGAGGAAGGAGATCAATATGGAAAAAAGACTGGAAGAGAAATGGAAGATGGCAGGAAGTTAACATAGAAGAGAACAAGGGGAGAAAATAGACCAAAAAAAGTAGAATAAAGAAAGAGGAAAAAGATGGTGGAATGGAAAAGGGGTGGAAATGGGAAGAAGTGAAGAATGGGTGAAAGAGGGAAGATATGAAGAGAAGAAAAGAGAAGACAAGTAAAAAGAAAAGAGTGAAAGAAATGGAAAAAACAGCAGAAAGGGAAAGAGAGAAAAACAGTAGATAGACACTTTATAAAGAAATATATAAGCGTAGCTGTAAACATGCAAGCATTCAGAGAACACACACGCACGTGCACGCACACACACACACACACACACACACACACACACCTGTGTTATAAATTGCCATGAAGTCCCAAGGCCATGTTTTTGTTTCCATTGTAAATGTAACAGGGTAAATGCAGCCACTGCTGACAGAGGAGTCAGGTCGCTGCTGGAGACACTCCCAGAATGTAAAGCCTGCAGTATTGAATGGTTGGAAGGGAATGTGTTACAGTGTGTGTGTGTGTGTGTGTGTGTGTGTGTGTGTGTGTGTGTGTTTGTCAGTTTGTTTGTGTGCATACATATATGTGTGCTATGTATATTGAAACACATTGGGAAGGTAACCAAGATCTCAGCATCATTTAGGTATGCACATGAAAACAGATCTATATTTCTGGATCAGGGTGTGGCGGAGGCTACAGGAGCTGACATGCACCTCCTCAAAAATATAACTGCATGTCAGGGCAATGAAGAGGCAATGAAGATACGACATAAAAAAATTGAATACGTTAGCAGTGGCTTTTTATTTTCTCCTACATGTTTCCAATGGCGGTAGACGTCGATTGGTAATAGTGAAAACATGAGGTTTTCTGTTTTAGTAACGTTAGATAAATGTACATTTTGTGAGTCAAACATCGCTGTAAACATTGCTCTATATCACAGGAGTGAATCAAAAGATGTAAACTTAATACCTAATGTAACACATAATTATTAGACAACATTTACACTACTTATTGGAAAAAAACACGGCATTGGTTGTTTGTTCAAAAGCTTTAAAAACCAAACCGGGTTTACAAATTCCTGACAAGCAACATCTTGTGGTCATGAGAATGATTATCCATCTTCCTCCTTTCCACAAAGGCGGAAATAATGTAATGTTGTTGGACCAAAAATAGCACCGGGGCTGCTCTGGTGTGGACATGTAGCTGCGAGTACAGATGAGGAGATTACTCAAGATAAGATCCCGGGTGTGAGGAGGATTTGAGTAAATAGATCCATGAGTGTGACGATTGGTCAAACATCAGATCAGGATAAGAAAACTCTGGAAAGTACCGTACTGGTCCGAATATAAAACGACTCTTATTGTAAGACGAACAATAAGAAAAAGGTAGGGGGACCTTGTTTTATTCAAAAACACATTGAATAAAACAAGGTGGGCTGATGCTTTTAACATCTTTCAAATAAAAAAATATATATTTTTAAGGGTAATTAAGGGTAAATGTTTCCAAGGCCTTCAGCTGATTGACTGCTGTGGTAATGGGCGTCCCGTCATTAAGTTTTTCTGTCATGAATAGAGAGGCAAAGTCCCTCCCCTTCTGGTGGAGCGTCATGCAACCTTAAAAAATGTGAATATAATATCTAAAAAAATGAACGGTAGTGAATGGGGAAAGACAATTTATTTTTTGATTCCCTTTGAATTGAGCCATATGATGATGGTCATCAGTTTAACCCTCATGTTGTCCTTAGGTCAAATTGACCCGTTTTCCTATAGTAAATGTTTTAACTACCCAGTTGTAATTACCCAAAATAACATGATTGATTCCACACAACGCTCTTTGGGGGGATTTTAATGGGTAATTCTGGGGTCTGGTCTTATTCAAGTGGTGGTTGGTTGGTTGGTTGTATAGTTGGTGGTTGGTTGGTTGGTTGTATAGTTGGTGGTTGGTTGGTTGGTTGTATAGTTGGTGGTTGGTTGGTTGTATAGTTGGTGGTTGGTTGGTTGTATAGTTGGTGGTTGGTTGGTTTATAGTTGGTGTTGGTTTGTATAGTTTGGTGGTTGGTTGTATAGTTTTGTGGTTGGTTGGTTGGTTTGTATAGTTGGTGTTGGTTGGTTGGTTTATGTTGGTGGTTGTTGTATAGTTGGTTGTTGGTGTGGTTGTATGTTGGTGGGTTGGTTTGGTTGTATGTTGGTGGTTGTTGTATAGTTGTGGTGTTGGTTGTATAGTTGGTGGTGGTTGTTGTGTAGTTGTGGGTTGGTTGGTTGTGTAGTTGTGGTTTGGTTGGTTGGGTTGTTGTATAGTTGGTGGTTGGTTGGGTTGGTTGTGTAGTTGGTGGTTGTTTGTTAGTTGTGGTTGTGGTTTTATAGTTGGTGGTTGGTTGGTTTGTATAGTTTGGTGGTTGGTTGGTTGGTTGGTTTGGTGGTTGGTTGGTTGTATAGTTGTGTGTGGTTGGTTGGGTGTATAGTTTTGGTGTTTGGTTTGTATAGTTGGTGGTTGGTTGTTTATTTGGTGGTTGGTTGGTTTTTGTTGGTGTTGGTTGGTGTGTAGTTGGTGGTTGGTTGTTGTGTAGTTGGTGGTTGGTTGGTTGGTTGTTCGTTGGTGGTTGGTTTGTTGTTCGTTGGTTGTGTTGGTTGGGTTGTATAGTTGGTGGTTGGTTGGTTGTATAGTTGGTGGTGGTTGGTTGTATAGTTTGGTGGTTGGTTGTATTTTTGGTGGTTGTTGGTTGTATAGTTGTGGTGTTGGTTTGTTTTTTGTGGTTGTTTGTTGGTTTTGGTGTTGGTGGGTGGTTGGTTTGTATAGTTGGTGTTGTTGTGGTTGGGTGTGTTTGTTATTTTGTGGTTGGTTGGTTTGTATTGTGTTGTTTTTGGTTGGTTGTTAGTTTGGTGGTTGGTTGGTTGTGTAGTTGGTGGTGGTTGGTTGTGTAGTTGGTGTTTTGTTTTGTTGGTTGTATGTTGGTGTTGGTTGTTGGTTGTATAGTGGGTGGTTTGTTGGTTGTATAGTTGGTGGGTGTTGGTTGGTGTTAGTTGGTGGTTGTGTTTTTGTTGGGTGGTGGTGGTGGTGTTAGTTGTGGTTGGTTGGTTTATAGTTGGTGGTTGGTTGGTTTGTTTTATTGTTGTGGTTGGTTGGTTGTATATTTTGGGGTGGTTGTTTGTGTAGTTGGGTGGTTGGTTGGTTGGTTGTATAGTTGGTGGTTGGTTGGTTGGTTGTGTAGTTGGTGGTTGGTTGGTTTGTGTGAGTTGGTTGTTGTTGGTTGGTTGTAGATTTGGTGGTTGTTGGTTGTTGTATTGGTGGTTGTTTGGTTGTGTATTGGTGGTTGGTTGTTTTGTTGTAATTGGTTGTGTGTTGTTGGTTGTATATTTGTGGTTGGTTGGTTTGTTAGTTGGTGGTTGTGTGTGGTTGGTTGATGTTGTGTGTTGGTTTTGGTTTGGTTGTGTTTTGGTGTTGGTTGTTGTATTTGGTAGGGTTGGTTTGGTGTTTTTGTGGTTGGTTGTTGTTGTATTGGTGGTTGGTTGTTGTTGATAGTTGTGGTTGTTGTTGGTTTTGTATGTTTGTTGGTTTGTTGGTTGGTTGTATATTTGGTGGTTTGGTTTTAGTTTGTTTACATTTGGGTGTTGGTTGTTTGTATAGTTGGTGGTTGGTTGGTTGGTGTATATTGGTTGGTTGGTTGGTTGTATATAGTTTTTTTTTTTTTTTTTTGAACTTATTTTTATTTATTTTTTCGATAACAACATACAAACAACATGAACAAACTTCCGACTCATGTTGGCCTTTACTAGTTGACATTAATCGTGGGCATCGGAAGGTGAGATAATGTATTCTTATCAGGGTGTGAATGAATACAAAACATCTAAACAAAAACAACACACAAAAGTCGCAATTAAAAATAATGCGGCTTACAGTTAGATCCTCCTAGAGATAAATTGCCCACATGTCTTAGGTGCCACAGCATTTTAGGTTGGTCCAGCAGAGCAAACAAATGCAGGAGGGTGATTCACCAGTTACATCATTGGATTAATAGCGGTGTAACAGACTTCCATCTCGTAGTGACAGTAGCTTCTTGGAGCCTTAAGAATATGTAGATTTTTTCCATCAAATAATGTGGTTGTATAGTATTGAGTAAAAGTTGACATATTCCTGTTTGTGATTATCCATCAACATACTTTCCTTTAATTTCAGTCTAAATAATTCCT
>NC_045741.1:7614816-7626687 GCF_008692095.1 Etheostoma spectabile
GCTTTTATAACTCAAACATTAGGTATAAGACTGTAATTAGAAAGACTACACACTTAAAAGTCACAGGGATGACGTTTCGCTGAAGCTACGATCTCTCTGTGTATCGTACAGGGGATGTAACGTTACTCAAATGAGCAGAGGAGCTAATTTTATTTATCTGCTGAAAACACTTCCCTGGGTAAAACACATCAGGTAAGATAACGTTGCATGTGTTGTGGGACAGAGCTAAGCTAGCTAGCTAGCTTTCACACAAAACTAAGTGGTCATTAGACTAACCTATGGCTAACTGATCATCATATTTGTAATCCATGGCTCAGTGTGCTTTATTGAGTGTCATGGTTCACTACATTTCACTACAGTTCACTATATTTCGTCATAAAGATAGGTCCCATGGACCAGAAGGAGAAGGGCGGGACTTAGGACTAGAGGTCGCCCCCACTCTCCTGTCAATCTCTTGGGAGTGGCTGCTTTGAGGACCACAGTAAGTTTTTCTCTGGCTTTTTTTTGTCATTTTTAGACAGTGTGTCATCTCCATGACAACGCTTCGTTGTACTTCCTTTCTAACATCCCCCTTTTAGGCTTTTTTTTGTAGCTGGATGTATCTTTTGTTGCATCTAACTATGAATGTGTATAACATTATTGATAGTGAGATGTTTTCTACAGTTACACTGTTACAGTTACACAAAAACACGTTCTATTTCTCAGATTGACGGCTTTGTTCTAACGCCGCTGGGCTCCCTCTCTTCAGTCACTCAACACTGTAAAACGTTGCCGTGCTTTCAGGCAGTCATTGCGGCTCCGTCTAAAACTCCAGCTGTTTGGAACATTAAAATAAAAAGAATTATGGATCATTTCATTTCTCTAGTTTATAGCTGACTCTACCAGCTGCCTTCTCTATTGGCTGTTGAAACCATAGACTGTTACAGTATTATATATATTATATTAATATTACAGTCAATGGTTAAAACAGGTGATGTTCCTTACGTTCTAAAACCAGCCTCTGCTGGCTGGAGTCCAGCTGAGACTTTGTCCGAGACAATCTCTGTCTTTCCATGTTACAGGCCCTGGCACTAGCTAGCTGTGAGGGACACTGACTCGCTTCAGTTAAGAGGGCAACACGCGTTTTACTCGTTTCCTGTTGCTGGCGACATCTGTTGACGGCTGATCCCAAATATATGACAACCCCAATTTTTCAGGGAGAAAAAAATCTTAAATAACTTATATATAACTTCGGTATTTTGATGATGCTAATCGTTTTCATTTTATACAGCAATATCACTACAAAGTCTTCAAAGAATGTGCATTTGTCTGCATGGCTTAATAACGGTTAATCGTGTTGTGGCAAAAGTTAAAACGGTTTCTAGTTGTTGTTTTTTACAAGCAACCATGTTTGTTATGGTGGAGCCAGTACCGGTGGCGTGGACCAGCATTTGGGGGTCCCCCCCCCCCCCCCCCCCCCCCACAAGCCTTCAACCCCATACAACATGCTTTAATTCTCCAGAAAATCTGCCATTTTATCACATGTAGCCCCTGAGTTGGTATATTCTTGCTGCAATTGCTTGACCACTGCTTCTGTACGTACGGCCAGCGCGCTTTATTCAGTGTCAACAGTCCGTGGCCCGGCCAATGTGTATCGTGGATAAACATAAGACTTTGACAGACTGTGGTTCATGTGGCAGTTGTCATCCTCATTTTCCTACCATTAATTTATGTTAAACATAAAAGTAATCTTCTCTTTAAACAAGTAGATTTTAGGGCTGAAATTAACAATTATTTTCATTGTCAATTAATCTGTCGTTTATTTTGTCAATTAATCGATTAGTTGTTTGGTCTATAACATGTCAGAAAATGGTGAAAAATGTGGATCAGTTTTTCCCAGAGTCCAAGATGACGTCCTCAAATGTCTCGTTTTGTCCACAACTCAAAAGATATTCAGTTTACTGTCACAGAGAAGAGAGGAAACTACAACTTATTCTCATGTAAGAATCTGAAATCCGAGAATTTTCCACTTTTTTTTAACATAAAAAAATGACAAACAGATTCATCAATTATCATAGTAGTTGGTGACTGATTTAATAGTTGACAACTAATTGATTGATCTCTACAGCTTTAGTATATTTAGTTACTTAAATGCAATCACACATAAAGCATAGAGGTTAGTCAGAAAATGCTCATATGAGGGGAAACAGTCATACGACTAAGACATACTGAACAATTATTGGGCTAAATCCTAGACTAATCCAGGACTGAACATAACTCAGTTTCTATACCTCCACACAGCGTTCAACCCGATTCTTCAAATTATCCAAAACCCCCACCGGAAGATGCTGTAACAGAAGTACGGGACCCACAGAGAGATACAGTTGAGGGAATAAATGCGGCAATAGTCATCGAGGCAAGATGGAGCAGAAAAAAAGACAGATTGAAAAGACGGGGGATGGGGGAAGGGAGTGCAGAGAGCAATACAGGGGAATGGGTGAGGGGTATGTTATGAGGTTGTAAGGGAGCCAGTGCACAAGATAGTGAAAAAGTGAGTGAGTGGAAAAGAGAGAGAGGGGGGGATAGAGAGAGAGAGAGGTTGAGAGAGGTGCTGGTGCTTTTTAAATAGCCTAGGTGGAACACCAAATCCCCTCAGCAGCACAAATCAGCTGACTGACTGCCACTTGCCAAGGAGTAGGTGGGGGTGGGGGTGGTGGGGAGAGCAGGGCTTATAACTCTCTTCACTGACACCTTCACCGTGCAGAAACGAGACAGAGCTTTACCCATGTTGGCCCTGGAGAACTCTATCCTGTCTAAACATAGACCTCCTGGTGCACTGGGGGAAGATGATTGAGACCGACATGGAAATAAAGAAAGAGAGCGGGAAAGAAAGAATAAGGAGAGCTCATCTGTCTTTCTCTGTCATTTATGTCTGTGTTATCGAGCTCTTTACTGAACTCTTGATAGCTTATTACATGGAGTTTTCTTAAGGTTTTTCCATGCACTAACAAGTCTCTATCCTATCAAGTCATTTGTTGTCTATTTTCAAACTACAACCTGTGCTGCAAGTTGGATTAGGTATCGAACTGGAACCAAAAACTGCGAAGCAGAATGTGTCTTTAACACTGAGTACTGAAAACTGCGAAGTATTGAAAGTTAGCTAAAATGCATCAGAGTCATAGTTTAGGTATCATTACAGTCAACTCAAATTTTATTAGTCGACATAAATTGTTTGATAAGGAAGATTTTGTTTTGCATTTATTGCTGCAAAGGTATGAGAGAAGGAACTGCTCTGCAAAAGGGCAATTCATCCAACAATACATCCCTTTTAAGCCAATTATCCAGGTCTGAGTTGTGGTGGCAGCCGGCTTAAAGGGATACTTCACAGATTAGCATTAAGATTTGTATCAGTAGAAACCCGGTAGCATTTTTGAATGACCGTGCATCCCTCCCTCATGTCCCCCTGAGACGACAGATCTCTGTATTGTGTCTGGCAAAAAAACCTCAGACGACGCAAAAATCGTCATTTTGCGTCATCGGAGGCATTTTTGCCCAGCGGCTGTGGCCAGCTAGTTCCGTATGTCACCCCGCCCATAGGGGGTGGGACTCTTTACCCCACGCGAGCTGAGTGTCAGCCATCTTGGAGCTACGCAAACAGATTCACTCTTTTCAGCGTCAAGCTTTTACATCAATTATGTGCATTCAAACTACTGCACATGTGTACCACCGGGATACATAGGTACAAATCAGAGAATATGCAGGAAACCTTAGTACAGACAGAATACTCTACATACTACGCAAGCTTCGTCTGTTGCGGAGACCAGCACCTCAGCCAGCGGTGTCGCCCGGTGCCTCTAGCCGGGTAAGGGGACATTGACGGCGGTGTGCGCTAAGCGTAAACGCTTGCAAGTGTCCGATCATTAGACAACAAAATTCACAGCTGTGTTTACATCACTCAAGCGCTAATGCTAGTTTGCTTTAGCTGAACTTTACGGAGCCTATTATGTGTGCGCAAAAAAACAATTTAAGGATATATTCATCTTTCCAAAGGTGAAATATCCCTTTAAGGCCCAAAAGGAACTAGTCCTCCCACCATGTCCAAAAAACAAAAGTGTTTATAGGTGTCCTGAACATCAAAACCAGAATGTGGGGTGAAAAGTCTGTCATCATAAAGAGGGACGAGTTTGAATATGGGGATAAAAGTTCACAATTTTAGAGAGTCGGCCATGACTGTTGTATTGTCAGTTTCATAAAGTTACGAAAATTGGTGGACACAGCCCCTTAAATTCGGAGTTGGAGAAGTGTCAGAATAGGAGCATTCATATGCTGTTCAGTAGGGGTGGGAATCACCAGAAGCCTCGGGATACAATATTAAGATACTTGTCACAATAAGATATTATTGCTATTTTAGACATATTGCAATATTCTGGGATATATTGCAATTTATTACCTTTTTTACAACTTCAAATTTTTCCCAATTTCAATGTCCTCAAAAGGAAACTTTTATCAACATCTGTTTTATCTAATTTACCTGTTAATTAATATCACTTAGCATAGCATCTTCAGCAGTAGTGTAACGTGCCAACGCCGGGCCCTTAAACAGGATTATCAAGGCGGGCCCCCCTACCACAGCACATGATGACAGCACAATGTCCACGAGATGGTTACCATGAATAGGACAGATTAGGATCATAGAGACACAGCATATCAGATGAGATGACTGACAAAATCAAGAGTGGCCTACGTGCACCACGTGCAACAACAAAAACGGCTGGTGAATGCGCACCATTACACATGAAAAAGCACACAAGGGCAGTCCCTCCAGGATTTCACAGCATGTTTTGAGATTGTAGCGGCCCAAAATTCCAGATTTTGCGGGAGCTTTTGGAAAAAATTGCAATAAAAGCTGAGATGTCTTTTGTATGTTTGCTACAATGAAGTTGCAGAAGACAGTGAAAGTTGCAATTTTTTTTGTATAGTTCTTTAAAACTTGTTTTGGCCAGAATAATAATTAATACTATTAATTAATTACTCTTGGCTGAGATTTCCCTAGGAACCAAAAAGGCTCAGAATGCTGCAAATGTTGGTATAATATGAAATTGGCTGGTGGATTTAAGACAAAAAAATAATATTTATTTATTCAAAACAATTAGCAAAATCCAACCTTTTAAGGACACCAATGTATTGTAAATAAATAAATGTTCTTCCTTGAAATACAGGGGGCATGAGTATACACCCCCCTATGTTAAATTCCCATAGAGGCAGGCACATTTTTATTTTTAAAAGGCCAGTTATTTCATGGATCAGGACACTAGGTATCCTGATAAAGTTCCCTTGGCCTTTGGAAATAAAATAAAACCCCACATCATCCCATACCCTTCACCATACCTAGAGATATGCATGGGGAACTTTCCATAAGACCATCTCTCAGAGCAAATCAAACCAGCTATTAAGATAACTGAATTAAAACTATGCCAATTTGTTGGTATGGCAAAATAAATGGCAGTAGACCGTGATTTCACTTGGTTTTATGAGAGATTGTAGTGAGCTCAGTTTTACTGCTAGGATGAAGACTGTGGTATTGAATTAAACGGGAAAACATCATGCATGCATTGGTAGCACTCTAACGTGCTAACATACAAGGAAGGGGTCTCAATAATTCACCAAATGTAACCAAAGGTTAACCAAAAAATCCTAGCTTGCAATTCCTGTCTGTTTTCCATCAGAGTGCAGTTTGTCCTCGTCTTTCATAAGTGTGTTAACTATTGTGGAACTGGCAAAGACCTGGTGGTTGTTTGTGAAGGCTTCACAGACACAATTTATAGGGCCTAGTCATGTTCATCATTTCACTGCCTCAATATGAATAACAAGTGTAATATGACATTGAAAAATTATATTATATTGGTTATTCAATGCTTAATACAAAGCAGCAACAACAGCTAATGACATATCTTTAAAACCATTTGTCTGTTCACGTTGAAGATAGATGCAGCACAAAAGATGAAAGGGTAGTAACTACCACTCAGTATAGTTTTGGTATAGGCCTACAGAACATCTAATCCCCAAGTTTGTGTAATTTGGGGTTTCTGTAGCCAGTGACATTTTATTATTTGTATATCATATTTTTTATGATATAGTATTCACATATTTTATTATATCATATCTTTATTTTCAGTGCAGATTTAATGGCATTGTACATTTTTTGTTTTTATTTGACGGCTGACGCTTCATTAATGTAATTGTAGATAGACTATAGCATTGTGGTGTGGTATCAGGACATCCTGGTTAGTGAATGGCCGGATGACAGGCCTATTGGAGGGAAAGTCCAGGGCTGTTTTTTAGGCCCAGTCCGTCCCTGATACTTACACTTTATTAATTTTGTAGGAATACGCTGTGCAGAGTAGTTTGTGTGTCCTCCAGAGTCTCTAATGTTAGCTGCACTTAAACGTCAGGGCAGGCAGGCATTAAGCTGTCACTCAAACGTACTCCAAAAACTCATTAGCCAATGGGGACGCACCCCTGTAAGTCCCGCCCACTCGAGGGGTTTGTGCCAAATTTGCAAAGAGTTTGGAAGAGTAAACTAGAAAGCATGTATATAAACGAATAAAAGACCAATAGTTTATGACTACAAAAAACTTTTAAAGTTTTACTTTTGAGATGCCAATTTTGTTGCTTGAGTTGGGGATTTTTGCTTGAAATTAAAGGCAATAATAATCCCATATTCTGTGGTGTCATATGTCTCCTGTGAAGGTTTAGAAGAACAACTATTTTTAAAATATTCTAAAAGGCATCGAAGGTAGGACCACTGGAAAGAGAAGGAACAGACAGAAATGCGCTATATATATTCATTCTTTTTCTCTCACTCTGTCTCCCTCGCTCCTGAAGTCCAGCCGGTTTCCTGCTTTCCCAGAATAATGCCGTTTATGAGGCTTTATAAATGGCACTGTCCAAACCCCTATGCTTGTGCTCTTACGTTCTCCTGCTATGTCGCCCTCCTCCCCTCTCCATGGAAGTTCATGGCATTTGTATGCATGCCTGAAATGATCCGTCTACTGTTGATATGCAGAGGCAGGGAGATGTTATGTCAAAGTTGAACTGGCATACAGTCTTAGTGGACCTCTGACATAATTGGGATTTTTTGCATTCCTACTAAATTAACTTCACCCTTGCCCTCCCTTGTTTACCTCTTTGAGCTGTTACACTTTCCCTCAGCTTGGCAAATTAACACCCCCTACTCCTGAAATGTTCCGTTGTAACTCGTGCTGTCAAACAATTTAAATAGTCAATCACAATTAATCACATTAATGTCATCCAATTAATCGCACATTTTTTCCCTTTACGTTTTCTCATTTTAATGCTCTTATCAACATGGAAAAGTGAATCGGCTTGCTTTGTGCAAATGTTTTTCTTTACTTAAACAACACTGGCATATAGCCAACTGTAGTATTCAATTTCAGACGTAACATCCTCACTTGGAGCAGTCATTCACACTTAATAACACAAAAACTCTCTCGCACAAAGTAACACTGTCCATCAATAAAAGGGTGAAAAAAAATTGACGGGGGGGGGGGGGGGGGGGGGGGGGAATCGACATCAGCTGTGTGCTTGGCCATCAATTGGTATTTCAGACTGGACGTGCAGTGATAATCGCTCAGTTCACAACAACAAAACACACAGACACACACTTTGGACTTGTCAATGGAAAATTTGGAAACTTTTAAAAAGTAAACTTTCCATTCAGAATCTTATCGGCGTCCATTTTGGCGTCTCACGCTCTCCATCCACTCAAAACGTAACGTTACTACTCTTTGGTTGGCTCGCAAGCCCAAACCAGTGTGTGCGCCGTGCCTGTTGTTTTGTTTCCAGTCTAGCGAGATCTGGTGGGTGTTGTAGTTTCTCTAACGTTACTAGTTGTTGCAACAGCATGTGAAAAAAACTACAAACTTTGCTAGGCCAAAGGAAACGTTGATCTTGCGATATAAATATTGACGCTGTTAAAATGGGTTTGCGTTAATAACGCATTGAACTGATAGCACTAGGTGTAACACTTCCTTCCTTCGTCTTACTCAGAGTCATTGCCTCAGTTCTCACCCTTTCCCTTCTTTTTTCTTTCTAAACTCTCTCGTCTTTGTTGGGTGACTAACATTTTGGAGGATGAGGGTGGAAAATCTTTTTAACTGTCCTTAATGAATATCAGAAATGGGTGTGTCACAAGTTTGTGATTCATATCCTCTGTTATCTCAAAGACTCTATTCAACATCACACAAATCCCAAACACATGAAGAAAAATGCACGAGGGATGGTCTGAGGTTTGGCCAAGACCTTTGCTTCCTGTTGGAATAACTGAACAAAATATTATTCAGTGTGACGAAATTGATCCAGCCAGGATGTAACTGGGATGGTTCATTACAACTGTGCTGATCTATAATATGTCTCCAAATAGACTAAGTGTAGCCAACAAATCTACTGTTACTATAATTTCTAGTTATAGTTCAAGTATCTTGTTACTATAATTGACACTGTTCATTGTACCAACTGCGGTAATTATTATAAATCATAATTCTCTATGCAGTCCCACCAGAAAAATGTGATTATGCGATCGCATAATTCAATGCATAACTTAGCAGAAACTTGAAAAATGTTGCGTTTCCTTCACACAAGAACAGCCATTTTCCCCTGTTGCCATGGGAACGTTATGAAGTGACAGAATTACGCGACAAGACAAACAGTCTCTTTTTTTATAAAACTGCAGTTTTGGCAAGTTCTTGCAATTTCAGGCGAAGATTTTTGCCCACAACGATTGCAAAAAAGGAGGACTGTCTGTATCTGTATAAATGTATCTGTGTCCCAACCGGCAGCGTCAGACGACCGCCCACTAAGAGCCTGGTTCTGTCTGAGGTTTCTGCCTGTTTAAAGGACGTTTTTCCCCGCCACTGTTGCACCAACTTCTTGCCCCACAGAGGAGATGTCGGGTCTTTGTAAACCATATAGTGTGGTCTAGTGTCTAGACCTGATCTATCTGTAAACTGTCCTGAGATAACTCCTGTTATGATTTAACACTACAAATAAATTGAAAAACAAACAAACATTGAAATCATGTAGGATATACAGTACATCATCACAGCTAATCATTGTGCACATTAAACACATTTTTTGTTGTTGTATGACCATTTTACAATTTGTGGTTTTTATTTATTTATGTAGAAATCATTTCGCAGACTCTTGAAAGTTGCATAAGTCATCACAGTAAACATCAAGACTACATTTTTGGCAAAGTACTGAGGACAAAATCTTCTCAAATCACCTTGGCCCTAAACTCTATTACCATGAAACAATAAAGTAAATTTGACAAACTGTGTCTAACCCTGATTTCCACCAACTGCGGATCGCAGCTCTGCTGCGTGTTGGCTCCCTGCTCCGCCGTCCTTCAGTACCCACCAGGTCCGGATTTGTTGCGAAACAGCTGTGGCCATGACTGACAGTTCACGTATGGTCGCGCGATATAACAGGATGTAGTTTCTATACACAGATCCACAAAACCTCCAACCTGTTGACTTCAGGCCTGTCTCATTATGACATGTAGTGTCAGGTGTAGTGCAGGGAAATATGATCCGCCGTGAGCACGGTGTATTTTATGTTGTTTCTGTGCTCGACTTCCTGTCCTGGACTATCGGCCTTGTGCTGAATTGCTGCGGAGCTCTCTGGCGTCCGGGAAAAATAGAAGCTCTGCGTATCTGCTCCGGAGGGCTGAGGATCGCCGGAGCTGGGCCGGAGTCGGGACGCAGCCGGTGAAAATACACACATTCAGATTTTCTTACTTGTGGTACAGAACCCGGAAGTTTTACTTCAACTTCGGCTCTCTATACATGCTAAGCAGTTGAAGAGTTGAACTTGAAAACATGCTGGTATGGTCCTTTAGGTATGACACATGCTACAAGCGACAGTCCAGGCATTCTCTCACCGAAAAAAACCCTCAAAAGCAGACAGTGCACTCATGTTATCAATGGGAGGAATGCGTGCCCCCTCATCAAGAAACACACACACACCAAACTCAAAGCAGGCATACACCACGCATACAGTGACTACGTGGAATGACGTGTGAGGTAAGAGCTGCAGTGTCCTGTAGTCCTGCTGCGAAACATAATAAAATGCACTTTGATTACATTCCTCTGTGACCGGTCGTGTCCCACTTTCCATTCTCCTCGACGCCAACGACTGTTTTATGCACAGCCGCTCTCATTTCATGATGAAGGGCAGCGATCTGGAGCCAGTAGGGGTGACTCACCCATGATGCATCCTTTTGATGTCCTGAGCTCGAGACCTCCCAACATTTTATGTCCCACCTGCCATTTAGGTTAGAGGTGGGGGTGGTGGAGCAGTGAGGAAGGGGATGGGGGTATTAAAATAAAGACATGTAAAGAAGGATGCAGGACTAGCAGGGATGTGGATTAACTACATGAGTTTAATGATCTGCGTATTATTGCATGTACTATATATATATATATATATATAAATGCTCAGGGTTAACCCTTTGATGGCCACCGCCCAGGTAGGCGCTGGGCTTGATGTAAGAGTGCGGAGAAGTTGCATCATCTTCATCATCAGAGCTTAGAGCCATGTCCTCGACTGTCCTTGCACTGGATGAACTGAAGCCACAAACTGGGAGAAGCATGGAGAGCCCGTTCCTTTTGTTTATTTCATTCCTTAAGTTTTTTCCTCCTTCCATTGTTCTTCCTTTCCTTCCTCTTCTTCATTTGGGTTGGGTGTTGATTCTCGGACCATAACATTTTTGTTCCAAATACATAAATGCAACTTGAATTTCCTGCTTTTCTACGCTTTTCATTTGCTTCCTCTCCTTCATTTTGTCTCTGTATGGTTACATGTCAAGAAATGACAATAAGAAGGATACTGTGTTTTAGAAATTTGAATATTCTGTTTCCAGGCAGCCTTAAATCATTTTTCTCTCTCTTTTCTTGTCCCTCTTCTTTATTGTGTGTGTGTGTATCTGTGTTGGTTTGTATAACATGACTGTGGTGGACAGGACTCCCGCATGTGACCACCCTGGTTAGATAAAGGTCAAAAAGATAAAATAAACATATCAATGCAACACCTTATATTAAGCTACATCATCTTAAACAGTTGAAAGATCTATCTTCACTCCATCTTCTGTGTTGCATTTTGGGGGAAGAACAGAGTAGTAAAATAAGCCGTTTGATCAAGCTAGAGTGAGTTGGAGATCCATGGTGGACGCCCTGTGCTCCCAAGGGGGCCAAGAGGATGAATGGAAAAAATGATCAAGCTACAGATGATTTGACCATAATGAATTGCTTTTTAACCCTTTGACTGCACAGTTTAGGAGGCAGGGCTTCAGCCCAGCTGCAGAGTAAGCCATTGGCTGTGGCAGGATGATTGACAGAGCTGTGATTGGCTGCTGAAACCTCCTGATCTGTGTCCACCAGTCCTTGCCAGTCAGGTGACTGTGACACGCTGCAAAAAAATCACTGTTATCAATCTGTCCTCACAATCAGCAGAGCTACCGCTAATGGGGAGTTGAAATTTATCAATGCAATAAATTGTTGCTCTTTCTTTCCTTTAGGAAAAAGCCTCCTTTCACCTCCTGTAGCTTGTTTGTGGTTTACTGCAGATGAGATTCATCAGGAGGCAGTTGGTGGACTGAATGGGTTATGAGCTGTCACAAACGGTTTGTGTTTCCACTTTAACTCTTGGCCTCTTAAACACTGAATCATTATTGGACAGATATGATCATTACAAAGCACTGCTGAGGCACAAACCGCCAATTTGTGATGTCTCTAGTTTCAATCTGGCTCAACAATGTCATCATGTGACGTTCATTCTCGTCTTTTTAGTCCGCAAAATTAAGCCTAATAAAGT
>NC_045741.1:7626697-7628299 GCF_008692095.1 Etheostoma spectabile
CCAGTAAATAATCTTGTTCTAACTCATCTTGATGGGAAAGGAACACAACGCAATTTTGTGGGGGATTTTTGGTGGTAGTGGTAACTTCTATCATATCCTGATTCTGCAGAATTTATGGTTACTCTCAAAAGACACAAACACACACACACACAACCACACACTCACACACACACACAAACAATGACGTATGAGTTTCCTCCAGACTCAACTAGCCAGCTGGACGGATAGGTTTTCAAATGTAAGCATCAGAGTAAACAGAGGAAAAGGTGAAGATGGATCGTAGATATCAGCTATGTGGAGGAATTGAATAGCACCCGTGCTTTCAGCGTCTCTCATGAGTTCACCACCAAAAACACAGACAACCTCTACTTACACGTGTGTTCTGTTGACGTTGCAGCTCGGCCTCTTGGTGTGAACGTCCCGGCTCCAAAGCACCATGTACTTTTGCGGCCGAAAAGCGGCACTTTCAACTTAACAAGGCCATGTACCGCCTGATTCATTTACTCTAAAATACATGTTGTGGGGACGATGGCAGTGTATCATTAGAAATCACTTGACGGGGACACCCAAAACAGAAACGTCTTCTTACTCTTTTTTAATCCACACAGAGAGACAGACAAAGGCAAAGAGAGACAGGAAGAAGGAAAGAAGAGGAGGTGGAGGAGTGGGAGGGGGTAAGGGGTGTCAAAAAAACGTGAACTCCTGCTCATTTGTGATCTGTTAAAATCACTTAGTGAGCATTTAGGGTCAGCGAGGACGAAGGACGGAGGGAAATTCTTTCCCCGCTCGGCAGGGGACAGTTCATTCTTGACTAACTCTTTGGATCCCCATTGAGCCAATCCATTATTCTCCCCTTGTATCCGATTCTGAAAGTGTGTCAGAGCCAATAATTATGTTTGTTTCAGATATCATTGACCTCTGTGTGCATGTGTGCATCCGTGCGGGTGTTTGGAAGGAAAACCTCCAGGCCTTTTTTCTCATGCACCGATTGTTCAGCATCGAACCCAAACCGCACTGCAGAGTCTCTCTGGGATGCATAGCGTTTGTGTCCAATGCGTTTTGCGCCGCATGCAGCTCCAGAGGTCTAATTATGTTTGGTTTAAAAGCACAGACACCCCCATGTCAAAGGCAGACTCTATAAATCACACTCAGTCATTAGTGGGAAAATAAGCTTTTTTCTATTCGTTTGAGGCCTTGGCAATACAACATAAAGCCATGACAAATAAAAGCAATAAACTATTTATTGTCTCTGCGGTAGAAATGGTTACATCTCTCCACACAGACAGGAATGGCATTTACGCAAACCAATTGGCTGTAAACGCATTTTATTTGAAACCCAGTATATAATTAGAAACTTGTGGCTTTCCAAGAAAGTATATGTATGTGCATGTGTGCGTGCGTGCGTGCGTACATGTAAGGGTCAATGCCCGCCAAAGTCCATTAATTACCTGGCAATGGGCACCTCGAAGGGCATTAACCCGCATATACTATGGTCACGTGCCAAATAACATATTTTCAAAACATTAGTTTATATTTTAATTAGTTTTACAATCGAAATCTAAAGTTTTTACAAACAATAACTCCCTGTTTTACGCCTGACGG
>NC_045741.1:7628309-7628403 GCF_008692095.1 Etheostoma spectabile
CTTATTCAATGCAAACGTTCACTGCTCCAGGAAATAGGAAGGACCTTAGATACGACTTGCCTACCTTAGGCTAACGCTATGCTAGCAAGATCCA
>NC_045741.1:7628413-7630170 GCF_008692095.1 Etheostoma spectabile
CATTGTGTACAGTTGGCAATCAGTACAAATAATTTGACAGTAAGACAAGCTAGCTATCAACTATGTCATGTATCCCAAACATTATAAGGACTTTTGCAAACAATTGTATCCGCGAGGACGAGTTGGAAATAGCAAATCCACATTTCCTTTTTGTTTTAATGTAGAGCATTCATTTAGAACAGTAAACAGTCAGTTTTACCAGAACTTCTTTAGTAGGTGTTTACATCACTTTTTCATGGACACCCTGCAGCCAATCAGAATCAAGTATTCACCCAGACCATGGTATAAGTGTGTGTAAGTGTGACAGTTTTTTTCTCTCTCTCACTCGCTTTCTCTTCTTCATTATGCCAAGTAGCTCCCAAATATTTTGTGTCAGAAATCAAGTTCACATGAGGAATTTCACAGGTGGTTGTGGCAAAAATACATTAGACTATATGGTCAAGAAATATGAATCTGACATGTACCAGTTGTTTAGCACGAAAAGAAGCACTCAGGCTTTCTGACTGCATTGTAGTTATCTTTGTGTTGCCTCATCCACAAGTGTATTGTAATCATTAAAATGTATTCTGCCACTATTTCTTTTTAGGGGTATCTCACTTTTTTAGTTTTTCATATAGTCCAAGTTGAATCTTATCAATCATAAGCCAGAAGCCAGAGCATATGTATATCTCACATAAAGTGGAAAGTGACAGCTGACACTGAGAATTTGACTTTAGTATTACCCCGTCAAACAACGTTGTCTTTGTATGTCTCCTCTATTAAAACACCCAAATCCCACAGTTTGTCAATGTGCCCTGTACACGTTGGTCTTTATTTTGTTGCCTTTCTCACCTGCTCAAGGTGTGTTTGCTGCCCCCAATGGCCAATATATCTTCACTTACTTTGAACTGGGACCTGTAAACACCAGTTGCTGTTAGATGTGGGGCTGCTTTCTGTAATTGTGGTCCTTGATTGGACTGGCTATTGTTCAAAGATTTTCGATACCAGTACCAATACCGTGACTTTGATACTGGTTCCTAAACAATACTTTTTCCGATACCAATAAAATCTTGAGGCACAAATCTTTTTATTTATTTTTCATCTCCTACTACGTGAGCCATTTCTGTGCGTAACGTAGTTTTCCCTGCCTGCCTCTACGATTTGTGATGTTAGACAGCCAATCACAAACATTATTAGATCATGCTACATGCTTACTAGCTCACTGACACTGATGAAATTTAGGTATTAAAAGGTATTAGATATTAAAATTGGATTTTAAATGACGAGGCATTTTTCAATACTCGCCACTTTAAAGGCAATTCAGTCGGAGCCCTAGTCCTTAGTGGGTAGAGTAGAGTATACATTGGGGCTCAAAAGTTTGTGCACCCCAGGTAATAATTTGTATTAATGTGCATAAAGAAACCAAGAAAAGATGGAAAAATCTCCAAAAGGAATCAAATGACAGATTAGACATTCCGTTAATATGATATGTCACAAAAAGTTATATTTTATTTCCCTCTTTACACTTTCAAAATAACAGAAAACAAAAAAATGGCATCTGCAAAGGTTTGGGTACCCTGCAGAGTTTATACCTTGTACCCCCCTTTGGCAAGTATCACAGCTTAGAAACGCTTCTTGTAGCCAGCCAAGAATCTGTCGATTCTTGTTTGAGGTATCTTCGTCCACTCTTCCTTACAAAAGTCTTTCAGTTCTTTGAGATTTCTGGGCTGCTCTTTTAAGGTCTATCCATAGATTTTTAATTATGTTGAGGTCAGGAG
>NC_045741.1:7630180-7630339 GCF_008692095.1 Etheostoma spectabile
CCATGGCAAAACCTTCAGTTTATGCCTCTTGATGTAATCCACTGTGGATTTAGAGGTGTGTTTAGGATCATTATCCATTTGTAGAAGCCAACCTCTCTTTAACTTCAGTTTTTTTCACAGATGGCATCAAGTTAGCATCCAAAATTTGCTGAAATTTTA
>NC_045741.1:7630349-7630520 GCF_008692095.1 Etheostoma spectabile
TTTTCCTTCTACTCGTGAAATGTTCCCTGTGCCACTGGCTGCATTACAAACCCAAAGCATGATTGATCAACCCACATGCTTAACAGTAGAACAGAGCTTCTTTTCATTAAATTCTGTGCTCTTTCTTCTCCAAACGTACTTTTGCTCATTGCGGCCAAAAAGTTCTATTTT
>NC_045741.1:7630530-7630797 GCF_008692095.1 Etheostoma spectabile
GTCCACAGAACTTGTTCCCACAATGCATCAGTCTTGTCTATATGTTCATTTGCAAACTTCAAACGTTGATTTTTGTGGTGAGGACATAGAAGAGGTTTTCTTCTGATGACTCTTCCATGAAGACCATATCTGTACAAGTATCTCTTTATAGTGGAATGGTGTACTACAACTCCAGTGTCTGCCAGGTCTTTCTGGATGGATCGTGCAGTCAAACGTTGGTTTGGACTTTGCTTTTTCTCACAATCCTGCGAGCTGTTTTGTCTGATA
>NC_045741.1:7630807-7630874 GCF_008692095.1 Etheostoma spectabile
TCTTCCAGATCTTGCTTTAACTTCCACTGTTCCTCATGTCTGCCATTTCTTAATTACATTCCAAACA
>NC_045741.1:7630884-7631080 GCF_008692095.1 Etheostoma spectabile
GCATCTGAAAACCCTTTGCTATCTTCTCATAGCCTTCTCCTACTTTGTGAGCGTCAACTATTTTCAGTTTCAGATTTCTAGACAACTGCTTAGAAGAACCTATGGTGCTGATTGTTAGGCCAAGGTCAGATGAGTCTAGGTTATTTAAAACCTTAAGATTGACATCACCTGGTCTTTCCAGACGATGATTGAGAAC
>NC_045741.1:7631090-7631238 GCF_008692095.1 Etheostoma spectabile
CGCTGTCAGGTCTCAGCTTTCCAAAGGGGGCGGTGCATGCTATAAACTCTGCAGTGTGCCCAAATTTTTGCAGACGCCATTTTTTTGTTTTTTGTTATTTTGAAAGTGTTAAAGATGGAAATAAAATATAACTTTTTGTGACATATTA
>NC_045741.1:7631248-7635630 GCF_008692095.1 Etheostoma spectabile
TAATCTGTCATTTGATGCCTTTTGGAGATTTTTTCTATCGTTTCTTGGCTTCTTTATGCACATTATATACATTTTTACCTGGGGTGCCAAAACTTTCGAGCCCCACTGTAGTGCGTCTACCCCATGAGGAATTCTAAGTAATGACAACACTTTCAGCACGTCTACATGATACAAGCCTTCCGTGATCGCACACCACCCCTCCTCCATGCAGTTGCTAGCAGCTAAGGAGGACATGGGTATTAAAAAAACATGATGGACTCTTCAGAAGAGGTAATTATCTTCACTCGAGTTTCTGCGTGTGAAAGTCACCTGACAACACAATCTTCTGAACATAGTCATACTGAGAAATACAGAGAGAGAGAGAGAGAGAGAGAGTAGCTTAGAGTCTTAATTAGCTTTGTAGCAACTCATTTGGCAATGGCTTGAATGTAGTGGACGTTTATTAATTTCAAAAAGTTACGCACTAAAACTTTCTTACATTCATTCTATACACAACTATTCTTTACATATTTTATGTCTACGCCCGGGGTGAATACCACGAATATCCCACAAAAATGATTGGTACCTGTGTTGTATACGTCGTGCAATTTAGTTTGTTTGAAGCATACGGAGCTTTGTAAATTTACTTAACTATTCTACCGTTTCCTCTATGTTGATGGCGGCCCGCCATGGTAAGATTTCTGCCGCCATGGTATAGGTCAGACACACAACAGGGTTTCCAATATGTACACTGTGCTCCTTCAGCTGTTTATGAATAAACATAATGTCGTAATTACACAACTCTGCAGAGCCATCTGCTCTACTAAACTCTCTCCCCGAGCAACTGGAACAGTGACAGGACGTCATCACTCGCGAAATCATGGCAACCAAGCAAACAACAGGGCGAGTACTACTCGTACTACTACAATCCTAGGCAAAGTGACAAACGGTAACGAAAGTAGCGACATAAATTCCGCACTCACCCAGGACCCGTAAAATATAACAGCTACAGGTTATTGGGAAAAAAGCATTGTGGACACTGAATTTGATGAATTTATTGTTTATCAGATCCGAGATGAGACAAGAAGCTAACGTTAGCAAATGCTGCAGGAGATGCTGTATTCCTCCGACACGCTGTATTAATGTTGCTAGCTGAAAAACATTGTTGAGGAAACACTGTATTCTATAGATAAACGTGACATCACATTTACATGAACTACAAACTGCCAAATGTGAAATACAAAAAGATCTTTGTTACAATTACAAACAGGGTAAACTGGATGTTTTTTGGTTTCAGATACGGTATCTTCTCCCACTTTCTGATTTGAGGGGATTAAAATGTTTGCAACACAAGCACTTCAACATTATTGGGACTTCAATATGCACTGGATATATTTGACTAGAAACATTAATCTCAACTGTTTTCTTTTGTAAAACGATTCATTGTCACGCTTCGAAAGTCTCTTCACTGTGTCTTTGTACGGTATAGATAGTCATGCAACAACATGCAGCCTTGTAATGCGGTGATGTTGCCCCCCCCCCGCCCCCAACTCTCCCCACAGATTAGATGATATGACGCACACATTCAGCCCTTCTTCCCGTCTTCCACTGTCATCCCTCTGCCGCCGGACTCCCACACAGCCTTCCCGGCACGGCCAGAGGACCGGGATGTGACCGTGGATGAGTTACACAAGATTAATCTGCCATTTGATGGGAAAGGTGTTGTTCTCAAGGTCTCGCAGACAAGGCAGATTTTAAAAGCTGAAGTGAGATTACATTTTCATTTGTCTCTTTTTTCCACTGCTGAAAAAGGAGACCTGTGTATTTACTTCACCACCTTATCAACCTACTTTACTGCCACTCTCTGCTTAGCGATGAGCGGTGGGGAGCCATTCGTTTCTCCCCCTTCACTTAAACAATCTGCAGAGTTCATGTGTGTGAGTATGCACATACAGTATGCACACACATACGTTGAGTAATTTCTACCAAAAACCTATTTTTGAATGTCACACACTTGCTAAAAGGTGTCTCTGAAAACTTTCCACCTCTCCTGTGTACATTTGTATCTTTAGTATGGTCTAAAAATCTTAGATTACTAGTGAAATAAAGCTAAATACAGAGCTCTCAATTTATCACTGTCTTGGTTACTGTAGTTTCAACCAAAGTTAGCAACCAACAGAGATAAATGTCTAACATTGATAAAGCAAAAGCTGTGTGTCTATCCATTTTATCCATATTTAAAAAATATATAAAAGGAATATACAGGGGAGAGAGACAGTGTGAAGAACTGGATTATCCTGCAGAAGTGATTTGAAAAGTTTCTTTGGACGTTTGCTTCTGAGGCTGAGTCTAAGGCAACACGCTAATCAAATCCACAATGGGTGACTATCCAATGCTCAAAACTAATGCTCAACCGCCTTGCACTTTGCGCAGTGTCCGATGGTTGTGGGAACGCATGGCAGCATCAACTGGCATCCCACCAGTACTCCCACCGTGCGGGGAGGTGCATGGAGCTGCATGAATTTGTTGATTAAAAGAAAACTAACCTAATCAATTTTGATCATCAGCTTATCCCGCAGAAATCCAAAACCTTTGCTGGCTCGTGCGTCTCAAATGAGAGGTTCTGCTGTTTTAGCCTTTTTTGTAGGATCCTACAGAGAATAACATGTTTAGGCTTTTGTGTTGTTAGAAATCGTAGGCTCGTGTAACCTGTTATGGGCATCTACCATTGATTAACCAATAAGGAAAATGGTGGCTGCAGTCCTTTTCATAACCTACATATTGCTATAACAGCAGGATCTGATAGAGTGGGGGTCTGAGAGCTAGCTCTGTACACATGTCAAACATCAAGACCACACCTAAATGTTCCTATACAGCCTGTCAGCCCCTCCACATCTACGATGCATGGGAGCAATCCATTAGGCCACAGCTAGGTGCTGCTCAGAGCAGCTGTTAGCCGCCTGAGTGCAGCGGCTAAGGCGCGTTGTGGTTGACAGACTCCACATAACGACCTAATCAGTCACCCACAATCCAAACAGCACAACAGGCTCACAGGTTTCGGGGGCGGCAGGGTTCAGCCAGAGCCACTCTGCAGCTGGTGTGCAGGACATGCTGCCTTTTAGCCCAGTCTGGCACACACCTGCTCAGTGTCAGGTCAGGCTTCAACATGTGTCAAAATATACAGGGGTTACATTCATACATAATGGGCTCTACTCTGGCCTTTTTGGCAACACCTGTCCCTTTATCAGGAAGAGAGAGAGCGAGAGTTTAAAATGTTTTTTTTTTAGCTTTCATCTTTTGATTACAAACCCATAAGCTCCCTTTGCTTTTCATCATGTCCTTGTTATACATTTTTGTTTTATATTGCATTATATTTAGGCTGGCGCTTTTATGCACAGCAACTTACAATAAGTGCAAGCAACCACAAGGATACAACCCCAAATTGCAAGAATCATGGGCAAAGTTTTGTGACTTAAACCTGCATTACTTTTCTTATTCCTACAATTCAATTTTTTTCTTGCATTGCAACAAGCTGTAAACACAACATACATTGGCTGCAGTTGTTGTGGTAAGCGGGTAAGCAAACGGTTCCTTATTTACACATCCAGCAGACACAGGGCAACATTAGCATTCATTTGGCCACCTGATGAATCCAAACCAATAGTCAAGTCCTCTGTTTTTATCCCCATTTTGGTCTCTGCCAACTCCTGATGGGAATATCTGCCTCTTTAGCTGCTACATGTGTTCACCAGCTAGTTGTTAAGTTTATTTGTTTGATGCAGGTAGCGTAAAGTGACCAGAACAATCCAGCCGTGAAATAGAGCCCGACCGATAAAGGATTTTTAAGGCAGATACCAATTCGAATATTTGATTATTTAAAAATCCCATATGCTAATATAAATATATTAGGGCTGTCAAAAATAGCGCGTTAACGACGTTAATTAGTTGTTTGTTGTTAATTATGTCAATTTTTTTAACGCATTTCACGCATGCGCAGTGTGACAAATTATTCAGGTCAGGAAAGTGGTTGGGAGCTAGAGGCGAGATGGAGCAAGGTGAGCAAAGTGGGCCTATTGACGGATTCAAATATAAAAAGAATGATGATGGTACAGTTAACAAGTACAAGGTTATTTGCAAGATTTGTAACAAGGAGTTTCAATTTCACCGGAGCTGTTCAAGCTTGAGGTACCATGTCAACGCCAAACATGCGTTTGCTGGGCCGTCAGGTTCAGCAAGTGGTTTGCGCCAGACCACGCTGAATATTTGCAGGCCATTAACAAAATCAACCTCAGATAATTTGACCAACACAATAGCAAAATCAAGTAAATCATATTGCCCTGACAGGAGCCCATTGGACATCAGTGAGTAACAACAATTACCTCGGAGTAACGGCACATTTCATC
>NC_045741.1:7635640-7642349 GCF_008692095.1 Etheostoma spectabile
CGTGGGAACTGAAGTCTTTTGCGCTGACTATATTAAAAACTGAGGAGCGTCATTTTGCAGAGGCTTGTAAAGAACAGTTCCTTTCTGTTGCGCGTAAGTGGGACATCGAGGGCAAGACGACAACCATTTGGACTGACAGTGCACGCAACATGGTTGCCGCAATTCGACTTAAACACGCTATGAACACAGGAACTTTGTCGCTCACATGGTGCAGAGAATGTCACAGTGAGTCTTGCCGACAACGGCTTTGTAAATGCTTTGGCCAAGGCTCGCAAAGTTGTCGGTCATTTTAAGCACAGCCCAGCAAATGCTGCGGAACTTCAAGCACAACAGTCAGCCTGGGAAAAAGCAAGAGCCATTGATCCAGGATGTTCCAACAGTTGGAATTCAACGCTGGAATGGTCAAGCGCGTGAGCAGAAATAAAGAGGCTGTCATCGCAGCCCTGGACAATCAGGAGCAAAACTCGTTTTGCCGACCGCAGCAGAGTGGGATAAACTGCAGAGGCTGGAGACACTTCTAGATGCAGGTAAATCAGTCTGTAATTTATCAAATAACATTGCTTTGATTATTTTCTGGAATGAATACAGTCAAATATCATAACATGTATGTATGAAAAAATAATAATGATGATAATAAATAATAATAATAATAATATGTTGATAACCACTGTTCTAATAATACACTGTCTGTGTACATGTGTGTGTGTGTTTCTGTGCGTAGGTATGTAACTGAGCTCCTGGGTGGAGAGGCCTATGTCTCCTGTTCTGTGGTACACTTCTCTCTGCCACTTGCGTCTCAAGATGGAAGCCTGTGATGAGGAACCTGCATTATGTGGTGAGATTCAAGACCAAGTTCAAGGAGGACCTAGCATCCCGTCAAGAACTACTCAACAATGCATGGCTCCAGATTGCTACAGTTTTGGATCCTCGTTTCAAAGACCTTGTAATGCGTGCCCAAACAGACAGGAAGAGTGTGGACCACACTTAAGGGATGCTGCAACAAGAATCACCCAGAAGGTCTTCACAGACACATGATGATGGGCCACCCAGGAAGAAAATCACTTCTGCAAATGGACTCAGATTCAGAATCAGAAGATGAAGAGGTCCAACCTGCCATACAGAGGTACAGAGCAGAGCCCACCATTAAATTGGAGGACTGCCCGTTGAGGTGGTGGCATCTCATTCAGGAGCCCATGAGAAGCTGGCCTCACTAGCTCACAAATATCTAGCCACTCCTGCAACCACTGTTCCCAACGAACTTTTTTGTCTCAGTTGCAGGTCACATTGTGAACAAGAAAAGGTCAGCTTTACTTTCAGAAAATGTTCCCTTCCTAACCAGTTGCTCAAAAATCCAGTTGCTAACTACTATAACATGTTGCACTGAAACTGGTCTTTTGTTGAACATCACCTTTCAAATCTACTGAGCTTCATCATCTTTCAGCCAGTTGCTGAGGCAAACTAACTTGTTCACATTTTCTGAAAGTAAAGCTGACCTTTTCTTTCACAATGTGACCTGCAACTGAGACAAAAAAGTTCGTTGGAACAGTGGTTGCAGGAGTGGCTAGATATTGTGAGCTAGTGAGCCAGCTTCTCATGGGCTCCCGAATGAGATGCCCACCACCTCAACGGGCAGTCCTCCATTTAATGGTGGGCTCTGCTCTGTACTCTGTATGGCAGGTTGGACCTCTTCATCTTCTGATTCTGAATCTGAGTCCATTTGCAGAAGGCTGATTTTCTTCCTGGGTGCCATCATCATGTGTCTGTGAGACCTTCTGGGGTGATTTTGTTGCAGCATCCCTTCAGTGTGGTCCACAACCTCTTCCTGTCTGTCTTGGGCAGGCATTTCAAGTCTTTGAAACGAGGATCCAAAACTGTAGCAATCTGGAGCGCATGCATGTTGAGTAGTTCTTGACGGGAGTTAGGCCTCCTTGAACTTGGTCTTGAATCTCACCATATGCAGGTTCTCATCACAGGGCTTCCATCTTGAGACAGCAAGTGGCAGAGAGAAGGTAGTACCACAGAACAGGAGACATAGGCCTCTCCACCCAGGAGCTCAGTTACATACCTACGCACAGAAACACACACACACATGTACACAGAGACAGTGTATTATTAGAACAGTGGTTATCAACATATTATTTATTTATATTATTATCATCATTATTATTTTTTACATACATACATGTTATTGATATGACTGTAATTCATTCCAGAAAATAATCAAGCAATGTTATTTGATAAATTACGATGATTTACCTGCATGGCTCTAGAAGTGTCTCCAGCCTCTGCAGTTTATCCCACTCTGCTGCGGTCGGCAAAACAGTTTGTGCTCCTGATTGTCCAGGGCTGCGATGACAGCTCTATTCTGCTACGCGCTTGACCATTTCAGCGTTGAATTCAACGTGTGGAACATCCTGGATCAATGGCTCTTGCTTCTTTCCCAGCGTGACTTGTTGTGCTTGAAGTTCCGCAGCATTTGCTGGGCTGTGTGCTTAAAATGACACGACAACTTTGCGAGCCTTGGCCAAAGCATTTACAAGCCGTTGTCGGCAAGACTCACTGTGACATTCTCTGCACCATGTGAGCGACAAAGTTCCTGTGTTCATAGCGTGTTTAAGTCGAATGCGGCAACCATGTTGCTGCACTGTCAGTCCAAATGGTTGTCGTCTTGCCCTCGATGTCCCACTTACGCGCAACAGAAAGGAACTGTTCTTACAAGCCTCTGCAAAATGACGTCCTCAGTTTTAATATAGTCAGCGCAAAAGACTTCAGTTCCCACGTGTCACAGATGAAATGTGCCGTTACTCCGAGGTAATTGTGTTACTCACTGATGTCCAATGGGCTCCTGTCAGGGCAATATGATTTACTTGATTTTGCTATTGTGTTGGTCAAATTATCTGAGGTTGATTGTTAATGGCCTGCAAATATTCAGCGTGGTCTGGCGCAAACCACTTGCTGAACCTGGACGGCCAGCAAACGCATGTGTTGGCGTTGACATGGTACCTCAAGCTTGAACAAGCTCCGGTGAAATTGAAACTCCTTGTACAAATCTTGCAAATAACCTTGTACTTGTTAACGTACCATCATCATTCTTTTTATATTTGAATCCGTCAATAGGCCCACTTTGCTCACCTTGCTCCATCTCTTAGCTCCCAAACACTTTCCTGACCTGAATAATTGTCACACTGCGCATGCGTGAAATGCGTTAAAAAAATTGACATAATTAACAACAAACAAATAATTAACGTGTTAACGCGCTTTTTTGACAGCCCTAAATATATTATATAGCATATGGGATTTTTAATAATCAAATACGAATTGGTATCTGCCTTAAAAATCCTTTATCGGTCGGGCTCTATTTCACGGCTGGATGTTCTGGTCACTTTACGCTACCTGCATCAAACAAAAATAAACTTAACAACTATGCTGTGAACACATGTAGCAGCTAAAGAGGCGAGATATTCCCATCAGGAGTTGGCAGAGACCAAAATGGGGATAAAAACAGGGACTTGACTATTGGTTTGGATCATCAGGTGGCCAAATGAATGCTAATGTTGCCCGTGTGTCTGCTGGATGTGTAAATAAGGAACCGTTTGCTTACCCCTTACCACAACAACTGCAGCCAATGTATGTTGTGTTACAGCTTGTTGCAATGCAAGAAAAAAATTGAATTGGAGGAATAAGAAAAGTAATGCAGGTTTAAGTCACAAAACTTTGCCCATGATTCTTGCAATTTGGGGTTGTATCCTTGTGGTTGCTTGCACTATTGTAAGTTGCTGTGCATAAAAGCGCCAGCCTAAAATATAATGCAATATAAAACAAAAATGTATAACAAGGACATGATGAAAAGCAAAGGGAGCTTATGGGTTTGTAATCAAAAGATGAAAGCTAAAAAAAAAACATTTTAAACTCTCGCTCTTCTCTTCCTGATAAAGGGACAGGTGTTGCCAAAAAGGCCAGAGTAGAGCCCATTATGTATGAATGTAACCCTGTATATTTTGACACATGTTGAAGCCTGACTGACACTGAGCAGGGTGTGCCAGGACTGGGCTAAAAGGCAGCATGTCTGCACACCAGTGCAGAGTGGCTTGGCTGAACCCTGCCGCCCCGAAACCTGTGAGCCTGTTGTGCTGTTTGGATTGTGGGTGACTGATTAGGTCGTTATGTGGAGTCTGTCAACCACAACGCGCCTTAGCCGCTGCACTCAGGCGGCTAACAGCTGCTCTGAGCAGCACCTAGTGTGGCCTAATGGATTGTCCAATGCATCGTAGATGGGAGGGGCTGACAGGTGTATAGGAACATTTAGGTGTGGTCTTGATGTTTGACATGTGTACAGAGCTAGCTCTCAGACCCCCACTCTATCAGATCCTGCTGGTTATAGCAATATGTAGGTTATGAAAAGGACTTCAGCCCACATTTTCCTTATTGGTTAATCAATGGTAGATGCCCATAACAGGTTACACAGCCTACGATTTCTAACAACACAAAAGCCTAAACATGTTATTCTCTGTAGGATCCTACAAAAAAGGCTAAAACAGCAGAACTCTCATTTGAGACGCACGAGCCAGCAAAGGTTTGGATTTCTGCGGGATAAGATGGATCAAAATTGATTAGGTTAGTTTTTCTTTTAATCAACAAATTCATGCAGCTCCATGCACCTCGCACGGTGGGAGTACTGGTGGGATGCCAGTTGATGCTGCCATGCGTTCCCACAACCATCGGACACTGCGCAAAGTGCAAGGGGTTGAGCATTAGTTTTGAGCATTGGATAGTCAACCATTGTGGATTTGATTAGCGTGTTGCCTTAGACTCGCCTCAGAAGCAAACGTCCAAAGAAACTTTTCAAATCACTTCGCGGATAATCCAGTTCTTCACACTGTCTCTCTCCCTGATATTCCTTTTATATATTTTTTAAATATGGATAAATGGATAGACACACAGCTTTTGCTTTATCAATGTTAGAAATTTATCTCTGTTGGTTGCTAACTTTGGTTGAAACTACAGAACCAAGACAGTGATAAATTGAGAGCTCTGTATTTAGCTTATTTCACTAGTAATCTAAGATTTTGACCATACTAAAGATACAAATGTACACGGAGAGGTGGAAAGTTTCAGAACACCTTTTAGCAGTGTGTGACATTCAAAAATAGGTTTTTGGTAGAAATTACTCAACGTATGTGTGTGCATACTGTATGTGCATACTACACACATGAACTCTGCAGATTGTTTAATGGAAGGGGGAGAAACGAATGGCTCCACCGCTCATCGCTAAGCAGAGAGTGGCAGTAAAGTAGGTTGAAGGTGGTGAAGTAAATACACAGGTCTCCTTTTTCAGCAGTGGAAAAAAGAGACAAATGAAAATGTAATCTCACTTCAGCTTTTAAAATCTGCCTTGTCTGCGAGACCTTGAGAACAAACCTTTCCATCAAATGGCAGATAATCTTGTGTAACTATCCACCGGTCACATCCCGGTCCTCTGGCCGTGCCGGGAAGGCTGTGTGGGAGTCGGCGGCAGAGGGATGACAGTGGAAAGACGGGAAGAAGGGCTGAATGTGTGCGTCATATCATAATCTGTGGGGAGAGTTGGGGGCGGGGGGGGGGCAAAAATCACAGCATTACAAGGCTGCATGTTGTTGCATGATATCTATACCGTACAAAGACACAGTGAAGAGACTTTCGAAGCGTGACAATGAATCGTTTTACAAAAGAAACAGTTGAGATTAAGTTCTAGTCAAATATATCCAGTGCATATGAAGTCCCAAAATGTTGAAGTGCTTGGGTTGCAAACATTTTAATCCCCCTCAATCAGAAAGTGGGAGAAAGATAAGTATCTGAAACCAAAAAAAATCCAGTTTACCCTGTTTGTAATTGTAACAAAAGATCTTTTGTATTTCACATTTGGCGTTTGTAGTTCATGTAAATGTGATGTACGTTTATCTATAGAATACAGTGTTTCCTCAACAATGTTTTTCAGCTAGCAACATAATACAGCGTGTCGGAGGAATACAGCATCTCCTGCAGCATTTGCTAACGTTAGCTTCTTGTCTATCTGGATCTGATAACAATAAATTCATCAATTTAGTGTCCACCATGCTTTTTTCCCAATAACCTGTAGCTGTATATTTTACGCCGGTCGGGTGCGTGCGGAATTTATGTCGCTACTTTCGTTACCGTTGACTTTGCCTAGGATTGTAGTAGTACGAGTAGTAATCGCCTGTTGTTTGCTTGGTTGCCATGATTTCGCGAGTGATGACGTCCTGTCACTGTTCCAGTTGCTCGGGGAGAGAGTTTAGTAGAGCAGATGGCTCTGCAGAGTTGTGTAATTACGACATTATGTTTATTCAAAACAGCTGAAGGAGCACAGTGTACATATTGGAAACCCTGTTGTGTGTCTGACCTATACCATGGCGGCAGAAATCTTACCATGGCGGGCCGCCATCAACATAGAGGAACGGTTAAGAATAGTTAAGTAAAATTACAAAGCTCGTATGCTTCAAACAAACTAAATTGCACGACGTAACACACAGGTACCAATCATTTTGTGGGATATTCGTGGTATCTACCCCGGGCGTAGACATAAATAGTTAAAGAATAGTTGTGTATAGAATGATGTAAGAAAGTTTTAGTGCGTAACTTTTTGAAATTAATAAACGTCACTACTTCAAGCCATTGCCAAATGATGCTACAAAGCTACTTAAGCTCTAAGATG
>NC_045741.1:7642374-7643778 GCF_008692095.1 Etheostoma spectabile
TTAAAGAATGGAGGAAAAGGTAAAAGATTGTTCTTTGGTTTGATTTAAAAGTTTTATTACAAATGTTTTTTTCCACATAAAAACGCAACAGATGACTCAAATTGTGCAAAAATGTGGTAATCAGGATATATCACTATTTGCAATTACACCTGAATCCTAACCATTTTTTTTCTGAAATGCATACCAAAAGATAAATAACAGGACACAGATACATCATTTTCATATTATGTCGGTATTAACACAGCCAAATAATGGTGGTTTAAATCAAGCTGAAACATACACCACCAAATATTTGTCTTTGTAATGTCCCATCGCTTCCTCTTGGCATTCCTCTAACCAGGATGTACAAATTACAGTATATCAATGGAACAGAAGCAATAAATGTAGTCAAATCATAACAGTGGCCTACCACATTTTTGCACAATTTGAGTCATCTGTTGCGTTTTTATGTGGAAAAAAAAATTTGTAATAAAACTTTTAAATCAAACCAAAGAACAATCTTTTACCTTTCCTCCATTTTTAATCCAGGTGCTCAAAAATCCAGTTGCTAACTACTATACATGTGCACTGAAACTGGTCTTTTTTTGAACATCACCTTTCAAACTACTGAGCTTCATCATCTTTCAGCCAGTTGCTGAGGCAAACTAACTTGTTCACATTTTCTGAAAGTAAAGCTGACCTTTTCTTGTTCACAATGTGACCTGCAACTGAGACAAAAAAGTTCGTTGGGAACAGTGGTTGCAGGAGTGGCTAGATATTTGTGAGCTAGTGAGGCCAGCTTCTCATGGGCTCCTGAATGAGATGCCCACCACCTCAACGGGCAGTCCTCCAATTTAATGGTGGGCTCTGCTCTGTACCTCTGTATGGCAGGTTGGACCTCTTCATCTTCTGATTCTGAATCTGAGTCCATTTGCAGAAGGCTGATTTTCTTCCTGGGTGGCCCATCATCATGTGTCTGTGAAGACCTTCTGGGTGATTCTTGTTGCAGCATCCCTTCAAGTGTGGTCCACACCTCTTCCCTGTCTGTCTTGGGCAGGCATTTCAAGTCTTTGAAACGAGGATCCAAAACTGTAGCAATCTGGAGCCATGCATTGTTGAGTAGTTCTTGACGGGATGTTAGGTTCCTTGAATTGGTCTTGAATCTCACCACATATGCAGTGGGTCCTCAACAGGCTTCCATCTTGAGACGCAAGTGGCAGGAGAGAGAAGGTAGTACCACAGAACAGGAGACATAGGCCTCTCCACCAGGAGCTCAGTTACATACCTACGCACAGAAAAAACACACACACACATGTACACAGAGACAGTGTATTATTAGAACAGTGGTTATCAAATATTATATTATATTATAATTATTTCATCTATTATTTTTTTACATAATACATGTTATTTGAGTATTTGGGA
>NC_045741.1:7643803-7683273 GCF_008692095.1 Etheostoma spectabile
TAATCCACTGAAAATTCTGATTAATTTGATTAAAAATTTTAATCATTTGACAGCCCTAAAATATATATTTTTTTTTTTATCCAAGAAACGTGTTACAAAACAAACCGATTTTCCTAACATTAGTTATTTGTATTGTGTATTTATGAGTTCCCACTAAAATAATAAGATAATAATTAGTTTTATTGTCACAACAGATCAGAGGAACATCAAATATATTAAAGGTCTGTTAAATAAAATGTATAAAAATACAAACTTAAGATAAAATGCCTAATATAGGCAGATAATATCTACCGTGAAAGCAAAACAGAGCTGAAGGATGCAAAAACACTGTGTGTCTAGTGGTAAAGCAGAGGCATGTCATATTTATCTGCAGGTTTGAGAGGACACCTTTCACATTAAAGATTATTTTTGGGTATTTTAGGCCTTTATATGTGACAGGACAGCTTAGACATGAAAGGGGAGACAGAGGGGGAATGATATGCAGCAAAGGGCCGTATGTCGGGACCGAACCCGTGGCCGCTGCACCGAAGACTGAGCCTCTGTATATGGGCGCACGCTCTAACAAGTGAGCCACCCAGGCGCCCCACACCTTCACATTAGACATAGTAATTCCTGGTATATATAAAAAAATATTTATTAGAGCAGCTTTAAGTCTTACTCAAGTCCAAGTCTCTGGCTTTCTGAGAAATGTAAGCCACTACCCCAATACAGGATCTATTGACTTGCGAACACGTGCCATGCTCACCGGAAGTAACATCACTACATGTGACGTGCTCGGTGCAAGCCTCGCCACTCAAAGATCCAAGATTAGACACTGCTCTGTGTCTCTCTCCCCCACTGTGTCATGCTTTTCTTCTGTCTGCTCTTCTTCCTTCAGACTTTTTAAATCTCAATCTGAATGCATGTCCTCAAAACTCTTTTCTATACAACTCTATTCTAGTTGAATAGCCACCGCAATTTAGTACTACTCTGTTTGAAGTTGTATGAACTGGCCTTTTCCTCCTGCCTACCTGTGTTTACAGTCATACTTTGTGAGAGCTAGGTTTAAGATCTCAATCCTCTTAGTGAGGACTTTGTCTTTGCAGCAAAACACTCTGATCCCGTCCACGCTGCAGGGCCACATTGGCTTTCAGAAAGCATTGAAGAGTGTCTGAAGCGGCTGTGCCTGGTGAGCAGCGAGCCTGAAGACTCCTGAGTGGCGCTAGCTGGGTATGTGTGTCAGGACAGGAAGGGGAAACTGATCCTCTTAGCAACCTGGAATTGGCCCCATCTCAGGAAAGTGTCACTTGAGTTGGTCAACCTGAGAGCGCCAGGCGAGATTGTCTAGCCTTGTATCTCCTTCCCATAGCAGCCTCCTCCTCCACCCGGCCAGCAGTGGGATGAGTGCTGACCTAAAGACAGCCAGTGACTGAGAGCACATAACTGTGATCTTTCCTCAGTATGCTGCTAAGTATGCCGTACCTGGCCTCCAGGCATGAGTTCAATCCAAGGTGCCACAGTGCCTCTTTGACCAATTAGAGTGAGCCTCTGCTGGGCAGGACTCAGACCTCCTGCTGAGAGCTGCCAGGCATATCTAACTGCAGCCCAAACAAACGGCACAGGCTTTACCACAAACACATCATAACACATGCTCGAACCCTAACCTCTTTGCTTCTCTTTGCTCCCACATGCAGCTGTCTTGATTAAAAAACCTACAGCTTGTTAAACTTTTTTTCTGTCTGTCTTCACCTTTCTAGCTCTACACATTCCTCTTTCTATCTTCCTCTGCTTGCCTCCAGATGTTTCTCTAACCATGTCATGCAGACTGTGACAGAGAGCGGTCAGGCCCTGTTCATTCCATCAATTTATTGAAAACAGATATTACAGGAAGCGTTCATCCCCCCCCCCCCCCCCCCCCCCCCCCATTACAGGAATCAATAAAGAATGGCTGGTTTTAAAAGCGTGCATGACATTTAATAGATTTCAATAAAAGCTTCACCGTTATCTCTAGAAAAGAGGACAAATGCTGTATAATTCTCAAATGTTAAAATGAGAACACTTTTAATTCCTGGAACATATACTCAAAAGTCAGTCCTGTGCTTTCCAAGAAAGTAGATAGCAAAGTCACTACGATGGTCATGGAAAATGTGGAAACTTTCGGGTTTATCCTAGTTGGAAAACACATAAAAACTAAACAGGACTGTATTGACACAGTTGTTTACTTGCTTCATATCCACAGAAAACCTAAAGACCATTTCAGACCCAGTTACAACAACAACTATAGGCCTTGAGTTTTCTGGAAAATGATTCAACTGTCAGTCCTAACCTCAAAACAGCCAAATTAATGGGGTCTGAGGATGGTGGTTAAAAGGGCAGATGTCTACCACCCAGGTTGGCATCCTGCATATGGTTATATCCCATCTTCTTTGCTCTACTAAAGCAAAAAAAAACAGTTTAAAGCATTAGGTTGGAAGGCTAGATGTCAATTCTGATTATGATGGAATTAGCAGATTTCCTCAACCAATCCCTATATTTATGTACTGCAAGTTTACCAGATTTTACTACATGCTGTACAGTTTTGTCGTTTAAATGCCCCAAAACATCCCAGATAGAGTTATCAGCCTTCAGAAACAAACTCGCTTCATTAGCTCCATGACGGACGAGGCCTGTCCTCGCTGTCAGCACCCCAGCAGAGTTAAAAGAGCCCCAAATGATTTTCCTCAACTCAAAACTGATAGTACACATTATTTATGCTTCCCCGCGCAAGCCACAGTCAACATCATTAAACAAAATTACATTTTATAATTAAAATGTAAAAACATGGAGGAAGCAACTGGAGAGTAAAGTCAATAACTTTTGAAACAAGGTCTTCATGGGTAAACATCCATCAGAGTTTACAGAGCCACTTCCTGCTTCAACTTTGTCTGCTACTACTGTAGTTACTTAGCGTAGTGCACACGGTTCTCCTGTGCAATGAGGAATTATTTTAACTCTTACGGTGGATTAACTTTTCAGTTTTCCTCCAGATAAAGTGGTTCAATTAAACTTCCTTTTAGTGAAATCACAATGTTCTGACATCGCTGTAATAATTACTAATCGTTGTAAAAACAAATTGACAAAAACTCGGAACTCAATGTCCACTGTCTGTCACACGGAGTTTGCTCAGCTGTCATCGTAGGTCTCGCTTAGGCCATGTGATGACAACTAAGCCATCTCCATGACAACAGAGGCAAGTCTGTCCATTGATGAAGACCGTAAGATGTGGCTTGCCTCGGGTTAAGATTTTTTGGTTCAAAGATAGTAATGATGGCCAAAATACAATAATACGATCAAAGTTGAATTATCATTCAACTGATTAGGCTATCATGCGTAAAAAAAGAGAAGAAATTAATCGATTGACAAAAACATTTCTTTTTAATCATTTTATGTCAGTTGACTCGTAGATTGACCAAAGAATTAAAACAGTCTAGTGTTAATTTCGTTAGACGAGACGAGACTAAATGTGTTCGTCAACAACCTTTTTTTTCCGTGATGAAGACGAGAAGACGACGAGACTGCACAAATGTCCAAAAACGCTGACTAAGACTACATTAACATGCATTATGGTTGACAAAAAAAAAGACAAGACTAAAATGTTTTGTATAAATTAAAACTAAGCTAAAATCTCTCTTCATTTTTGTCTACCATCGTCTACTTTTTCATCGTGAGATAGAATATTCAGCTGTTACTAGGGTTGGGTACCCAGACCCGGTAACGACCTCATTCTGGTGAAACTTAAATATCTGCGCTTCAGGTAACGTTAGCCTAGCATTAGCTAGCAGCTGGATTAAACACGGTTGAAATGCTGACAGCTAGACTGGGTAAAAGTTTGTATTACACTGTGGAGGATTCCTCTGCCGTTGTCTGAACACAACAGAGATGTTGCGTTCACTTGAAACTCGCCTCGCCAGCCTCGTGCTGCATTCAAAGTTATTGTAAAATGCTCTTTTCCCATCCAGTGGTTGTTTTTTGTCATTTAACAGGAATTTACAGGTGAAATAAGAAAGAGGCTCAATATTTGGTCGCATTTTACGTACAATATTGACAATAATCTGAATATGTCATTAGAACTATTTGACTGAAATGGTTATCAGAAATAATCTTAGAAATAAGTTGTTTTTTAAAAAAAGACTAAAATGTTTTGACTAAAACTTGACTAAGATATATTGAGATTTCTTTTGACTAAAACTAAACTGACGAAAAAAAGATGTGAATGACTGAATATGACTAAAACTAACAAGGACATTTGGCACAAGACGAAGACTAAATTAAAAATAGGTGACAAAATTAACACTACAAATTGTCCACATTTTACACTGAGGGGGAAAAACGCCAAAAGAAGATCCACTTTAAAACACACTGTAGACCAACGGTAGCTCGCTGTGGTAAACTTGAAAGTTGTCCAACTGACAAAACACTAAATAACATGGCTGTCAAGACAATGTGATGCATGGTGCGTAGCATGTAAATTGCAATTTTTTTGTATGAATATGGATATATGCAGGTCAAAACGTGGTCAGCGAGCAAGGCGCGCGCTGATGGCATAACTCACATATGAATACAGCATGGGCTGACAGCAAGTAAAATGTCCTGCTCGAATCACTTGTGGAGGAAGGAAACAAATAAATCTGTCCAGATCCTTTCGATCCCACAAAACCTCAAATTATAAAGTGCATTGTGCCAGTGTTACTGAGGGCCGACATCGACTTTGGGTTTCCAATTAATGATTTACGGCCTGAAATGTGCTGCATTGTGGGAATGCAACGCAAAGGAATGTTGACTGGGAGAGAGACGGTGTAGTGAAGCAGAGATTAATAACTAGAGAATATCAGTTTCTTTGACGGCGAGAAGACAGAGAGGGAAAGATTGAAAGTGCATACGCAAGATGAAGACAAGATCGTTGAGTATGACAAATAGTATCTCTTATTGCAGTTTGTTGAGACTGCAACACAGACGGGTTGAACGTGTGCCAGCCGTTGTCTGCTTTCATTTTATGTTTTTATTATATCTTAACTGTCCTGAGGCAAATTACAACACACTCAGGAGATGGTGAAATTAGGTCCCCATTGGTTGGCTTTTACCACATATCTCTTCTGCATTACATGTTATCTGATCAAGCAAAAATGTCATAAAACTTGAGAATGTCATATCTATTTAGGCTGTTTATGTATATATATTTTCTGAAGACAGGTTTAGTAGCAGATCTTCAGCCAGGGAAACAACAACAGCACATCAGGATGAACCCTGTCACCTCAACGGTATGACGCACTATACTCTGATCGTACTGGTTTTTTACACAAAGGGGGCACAGTTTCCAAAAAAGTGTCTTTTTGCTGAATTAGTTTAAACGGTAAGGGCACTTTAGGTTAATCAAACCCGGGACGGGCAGACAATAAACAAGCCAAAGGTCAGAAGCGGAATATTTCAGACAAGAAAAAATGCAGAAAGAGAATAAAAGTCAAGTAATAAGAAAACTAATCTTAGCCGGAGACGTTTTCTTGCTATTCTGGGGGTGTTTCCTTACCCTGTGCTTGTTTTTCATAATGCAGTCTCAACTCTTTTTCTGCTTCTGTGGTGGAAATCACACAATGGCCGATACTGATTGCTTTATTTTCTCAGTGTGTACCCCCCTCTCGCGTTTGTTATTGCAGAACAGGAGGATATAACGGACAGGGGGGCGATGCTGAGCCTGCAGAATATGAACATTTTCTGTGTAATAATTTGAAATCCTGTGAGGTCGATGGGGGGTCGAGGGGGGGTCGAGGGGTCTGGATGCTTGCCTGAGGGGTCGATGCAAAGTGCCAGATCACCAGGTCTGCTCAGGGTATGTGAAAGGTGAGCACCGCTCCTGAACCTGCTTGGGCAAAGGGTCAGGCACACAGTCTGGCCTGCACGTGTGCGGTAGCTGTGGCTGGTGTTCTGACTGACATGTGCATCCGAACAATGCAGCTTCTACAACACAGAACAGTAAAAGGAAACCTCTTCGACTGCAACCGCCACTGAGCATGTGGTCACACACACAAGTTATATGCAAAGAAATTATTGTTTTAGTGGGTTTATATGGAGGCCACCTACACACTTGCCCAGAGGAATGTTTTATCAGTATTGCATGTGGGGGGTACTACCAATGGCATTCACTCACATACCTTTGATGCCAGCAGGGGATGTGGCCAGTGGTGTGGTAACCTCCGCAGGTTTGGGAACAGTCAACACAGAAGAAATCCTCCCTGGTGCAGCAAATTTCTTTTCTGGTGGAAATCTGCATCTGAACTGTAGCATAAAGAAATATGAATACTTTTGAAAGTGAATACAACCAACACAGTCATGCTACATGCCATCTGCAGCTTACTTCACCTGCCTGTCTTTGACAAGAGGCCACATTTCCAGATGAAACAACAAACACCTTTGCTTTTTCTTTGTCAGAATAGGCTGGGCATGAAAGATAATCAATCAGGAGTACATTATAATAAAGGATTAAAAGGGTTGAACGTATGAGCAGCTCTCTCTTCAGACTGGATGTTGCGGTCCCTCATATCGGGGCTCTCCGTTTACATTATTCATACGGAGGAGGGTGTGACTTGTTGGCTCTTTTTCCGCCTGTATAAAACGAGAACTTTGCGTAAAAGAAAATACAGATGGAGAAGGCTAGCCGGCTCGCTGTGTCACAGAGAGTCCCCTTAAGCTTACGTGACAACTCACATTCTGTCCCTTTGTGACCAGCTTAATCGGCAGAATGTCCGGTCTCTGCGTGCTTTGTCTCGCCGCCGCGCTGGCTGCGTTCACCCGGCTCGCCGGCACCGTTGGGCCGGTGGTCCGATGCGAGCCGTGCGAGGCTGGGGCGCTCCTGCAGTGTAAGCCACTGCCGAAGGACTGCGTGGAGCGAGTGAGGGAGCCCGGCTGCGGCTGCTGCATGACGTGCGCCCTCGGTGAGGGACTGGCGTGTGGAGTGTACACGGCGCGCTGTGGCTCCGGCTTGACCTGCCAGCACCGGCCGGGGGAAAGCCGACCCCTGCAAGCTCTGTTGGAGGGACGGGGAGTGTGCTCCAGCGCCGCGGCCAAAAAACTCAACAGCCTTCTCATACCGGTGCAAAAACAAGGTAAGACGCGGGGTTTTTATTTGCGCTTATAATGTCTTGTAGATGATTGTATTGCTTTTTTTGTGCGTGTGTTGTTATTTAGGGGCTTACAGGCGCTGTCCCATGTGAGGTGTTGCGCTGTGCTGACCAGGTCCCGGGAGTTCTCTGCTCGTTGGGGGAAAAACGATTAAGTGCGTAGCCTAGTCTATCTATAATGGATGAGATAAAGATGCTTAGACTGATCAACTGGAGATATAATTCACAAACAAACATACGCATGTAATGGATTTAGTGGGCTGTTTTGCAACCTGTCACAATGTAAAACACCATTTTAGTCGTGAGGTTTTGGAGGGCAGGCTTGACATTGCACAGTGATGTGTTCGTTATGTAAATCCCCAAATATCATATAGGCTTCTGAAAGTTTGAGTGGATAACACCAGCTATGGGTTGAAAGTCTACGCAGCAGTTAATCGTTGCTTTCCCACCAGACGGCCACTTTTTTTCATGTGCGCACTTAGCTTTGGACCATTATATGCGCCAAACGAAATTCAATTTAAAGAATTAAAAGATCGTCGTTTAGGGGTTGCAGATCGTTTCTTTTAAGAAGATGACAACACGGCTCCTTCTCTCCTTCTCCCTTACGCACGCACGCACGCACACACACACACACACACACACACACACACACACACACACACACACACACACACACACACACACACACACACAGCCTGGCTCCCTCAAACCAATAGTTAAGGAATGCCACATACATACTGTAAGTATACAGTATTTAGCTGAGGCTGAGCACAGACCATGTCCTTGTCATCTGTAATGTCCTTATTTTCCTTCAAGTAAAGCTCATGGATTTTTGTACACAGCATGAAAATATGTGCTGGTGCTTTCCTGGTCCAGGATATGGGACAAAACATCTCGGGTGTGTGGCAAAGGAGGGGGTGGTGGTTGGGGTCCATTTCTCTGAATTCCCTATAAGCAACCAACACACAGTCAAACACACACTCACATGTCATTATCAATGAGCCCAAACTGCATATTTCCTCATTGCATGCTAGTGTCTCTGCTAATATTGAGAGACCTTATATCTGCATGGTGTTTTGTGTGAATGGATGCATGCTGCTCACACTGGTGACACGGCACACATGTCACCTACATGTGAATACACACTGTTGTGTGTTTAGGCACTGCTGACGTCAGGCCTCCAGGAGCCTCTGTGTGTGTTTTTTATCTTCCTGGTTATTTGGTTTGGCCACAGTAATGTGTGGTGTGCAAGCACTTTGTCACACACACACACACACACACACACACACACACACACACACACACACACACACACACACACACACACACACGCACACACACCCACCAGCATGCACACACACAACTGTACATTTCTCTCTTTACTTCTCATTCTCTAATCCTGTATAAGTTTACATGTGTTTATCACTATTTGCAATTTTGATTTAGGACAATAATAACATTATTTAATTATAAAAATCCATCTTATAGCACATCACTGCGGTCTTGTAAAGCAGAACACAATAAACAGTATTAGTGTGACAGCTATCACGGCATATTTTTCTCAATATCTCCACTATTGGATATGGGAAAGAAAATGTGGGAAATTACCCCAAGCGCCCCTGCTGGACAGAGTGTGTAAATGCAGCCCCGTGGTTTCCTCCACCACCCTCAGTTCCAGAGCAGTCTCTCCTCCCAGACATTAACAAGCTCTCCTCACCGCAGTTTGTGCTGTTTACCCCTGTGCCATTATACAAACAAATTGCGTAATGTGTTTATCCAAAACGCCCCAGACGTCCTAGAAAGGTTATATAAAAGTTCATATTGACAATAAAAATTAATGCTTGCAGGAATCTTAAAAATGACTCCTTATTTCTGTCCATGATTATGGACATTTATGGATATTTTTTTGCAGAGTTCAGAAAAACCGTGTGGAGGCTGTATCAGGTCAAAGATCATCTGTTGGTTTGTGACACTGTCGTGCTCCAGTTGATGCTGTTGTTGACATCTATGTTGTTGTCCCAAGTTCTGGAGAGCCTGGGAGTCTGTGGAGCCCCACCACGTCACTAATTGATCAGGTGGTCACGGAGAAAGGGTGGGCTGCCAGCCTGCCTGCCCACATGAGCTACACCCCTACATGCCCGTCCGCCGCCCTCACCGCAGCTCTCGAACACAAAATCTGCTTTGAGTTAACGGATTAAAACTGTGTTCGGGTGTGTGTCAGCCGCTGCATGTGTGTTCCCATCGTCCCTCTGCCTCTTCGGGACGTCTCCAAGCTCAGTTAGCTCCTCCGACTGTGGCGTTGTGTGGCCAACCGGGTGGCACATGGCGGGTAGTTTGGTATCTCTCCTATATTAGGGAGGAGTGTTTGGAGCCCCCCCCCCCCTTTTCCTCTTGGTCCAATGGTCCCAACTCTGTCTTTAAAGATTTGACAGGAATCTTTGCCAGCACCACAGGCTATTAATATAGCTGCTCCCTCATCTACCACTTTACCTCATACTACCCTAACCTCCTCTTCTTTTAGCCCCAATCCCTTATCCCCGCCCCCCCACACACATATAAACACATACACAACATGTTCTTCTTCACAGCGTCCTTAAAAAGTCTTGTTTACACTCAGTTCCTCTCTGTGACTATCTCTTGGTCTGCATGCTGTGGAAATTTGTGGATTTGAAATCGTCATGTTTCTGTTAATTACTTGGCTTCAGCTCTGGCTCCAAACAGCCCACAACGCAATGAGCTAACTTTATTTTGTCTCTTTTAAGCGAGCATCTCTGAGGCAGTCAAGAGTTCTCAGTTGGATTAAGGAAAGCAGGCAATGCTCAAAATGTTCATAATAGTAAACTAAAACAACTCTACAATGTTTAAGTCGGCTCCTGATTCATTACTTCGGATTCTGAGGTTAAGATGTAAGTTACAGGAAAATAAATGATAATATTTAGGAGCTGATTTCCAGTGTTTGCACCACATGCAGTTGCAAAAAGGTGTTATTTAAAGATATCGAAATAAAAGCCTTGAGGCTGTTAAAAACCTATTTTAGGATTTGTGAAACCTTTTTTGTTTAAAAAGATGGTGATTTTACAGTTTCTTCTGTATCAATAAAGATCAGGTCTAACTTAAAAACCACTAAGCAATACTTAGGCCTACACTTAGGACTGGGTGATTGACAATAAATCGTAAAAACAAAAAATGTCTAAAAGGTACATGTTTTCTTTCAAATAACCAGCAGATGAACTACTTTACTGCGATATTTAACATAATTTGCACGCTTTACGTTGTGATTCTTTAACAACGTCTTCATTAATTTGTTTGGACTCACAGGTAGATACTGAGTATTTTCCATTTGTCAAGTATTTAATTCACAGTGTACAAAAAAAGGCTTTATCGTGCGGTTATTTCACGAAGGCAATTTATCTATCTATTTATTGTATTACCAGAAAAACATGTTATACCGTGATCGTTATCGAGATATCAAATGATCTACTGTACATCGGGACAGAAGATTTCCACCCAGCCCTACTTACAATTGTCAAATCTGCACTAGATTAGCAATTAGTCTCCAGAGACTGTGCACAGTTTCAGATTTGTAAAACTCTTTTTGTGAAAAAAGGTGGATCCCACTGCTTTTCCTGTGTTCAGATTTGCCTTAGTGATTGGTGCACACGTACACAAACAAACGTATTAAACATTAATAAGAATAAACAATGAACACAAAAACATAGACACACATACAAAATAGTTGTTAAAGTAGTTTAAGCACTGTGTGCAATGGGAAGATTTATAGTCCAGATAAAAACAAACAGATGATAGTATATAAGCAGTCTCTGGACCCCAATCTAGTCCAAAGTTAAGTGTTTTGTTTTGGGTTTTTTTGAGAAAAAGTGACAAACCTGCCTTTGCCTTGAGGCTTTTAGTAAGATATGAAGTTTTCCACTACTACACTGCAAATTACTATATACATATGAGAATATGTATATATATATGAGAATCAGCCACCAAATGTCCACATTTATCTCAATCTATGAATCTAAACTAACTTCGGCTTTGTTTAATAAGTATATGGAGCATTTTAAAACCGATGACTTACCTTTACATCTTCAGATAACGCTGGAAATCTTATAGAAGAAGACTGTGCCAACGTGACCGCGACGATGACAGTGTTGCCTGGACTGGCGACCGTGAAGGGTGGGCACAGTCGGGGGTCGATGGACACCAGACCTCCGCTGCACAACAAGTTGATCCAGAAAGATCAGAACAGGAAGACTCAGGGCTACAAGGTGGAATCGGTGTCAGGAGGAGCCAATATGGACATGCACAACTTCTCCCTGGAGAACAAGAGGGAGACCGAGTATGTAAGTCACACCCTAAAGGCATTGATATTTCTGTTAGCAGTGTAAAAAAACAGCAACTGGCAAATGGTTCATAAACACATCTGTTGACTGTGAAATATGTGTGTGTGTGTGTGTGTGTGTGTGTGTGTGTGTGTGTGTGTGTGTGTGTGTGTGTGTGTGTGTGTGTGTGTGTGTGTGTGTGTGTGTGTGTGCTGCCAACCACGTATGAAGATCAGGGACAGCTAGCTTGCTAGTTTTTTTTTTCTTAGCTAGCTAGCTAGTTTACTTCCGGTTACCTCTCAATCTATTTGCATTTTGTTCACAATATTTATCATTGGACAAAATTATATTTAAGATTGATAATGTTGGCCTTTTGAAAACATAAATACTTCGCATTATATGTGTTACGCACAAAAGAGAACAGAAGAGTCACTGAGCAGTTAATTATCGTTAGCTTGCTAGGTTGTTTGCTAGCTGAAAGCAGTTGTGTTTGCTAGCTAGTTAGCACTTTAGCTAACAATACCTGGTATTTTGGACGCAATATTTATCTTTTGAAAAATTCGCAACCAATAGTGTTTCAAAAATGTAGCTAGTTACATTATGAACCAGACAACCGGTGAAAAAATAGTTTTAATTAAACAACATTTTACCTGTTCGGACTGACGTGTACCCAGTGCAGCCTCAAGTGTTTGTCTTGTCGGACAAAAAATAATAACGATAACCCTTGCACTGCACTGTGTGTCACAGTTATTTGTTAACCAGTTAAGTCTTTATGAACCTCTGCTATTGAAGTTGAAAGTGTTATTATATTCAAACACCTACTCAAAGATACCCTTAATTCTAAAGACACTTTAATACATTCAGCACCACATAGCCTTGTGTTTCAAGGCTGTGCTAGAACAAATGTCAGGCAGCCATATGAAATAAAACAAGCATATTGAGTACATTTTCTATCTCATAACACATTTCCAAAGCACCAGCGGCTCAGCCATGTTTTATTACTGCCTACTTTATTATCTTGTTTTTGTATTTATTGTATTACCATCCACTTCTGTTGATATGCATCATCAGCTTATGCCATGAAGAGACAGCCGTCTGCAACTTTTACATTCAATGCCCGTGTTAGAAAACTGATACAAGAGAAATTACAGGAAGTCAGGGGATAGCAAGATGGGGAATAACATGCAGCAAAGGTCCCTGGCTGTTGTTGCAATTCCTATGTGAATCAGTGGCAAGGGCCAAGGCTTTTTTTTAAATTCAACCAAAGACTCTACTCACTGATTAGCAAGGCTGGTAAAGGGGGATGACTCATCATTTAAATCAACTGCCGAGGCAGTTTACTGGAATCAAATCTTACACATTGCTCGCTCTTCATGACATATGGATGCAGTTGGCAAGAATATCACTGTCAACCTGTGGTAGGTGGTGTGCGTTCAGCCTCGTGCATGTGCAGAAAAAACACAAGATACAAACAGTATAGGAAATCTTTCAACAAAACACTGCTCTGCAGAGCAATTTGTGGTCAAACACTCCACAGGGTACCATTAAGTTATATACTGTACTATCACATCAAACATCATTTTGGTCATTTTGTAAAAGAAGGTACTACTTTTTCCAGAAAGTTTATGTCTCATTTTTGGACATAACCTCTTCAACCTGGACCTACTGTAACATCACGTCAACTCACTGCTGTTCAGACAAGCAGTGTTCACATTTACAGAAAAACGTTTATATTTTCCAGACTTTTACATAAAAAATGTTTAAGACGTTTAAGATTTTGATGCAGCCATGAAAAGGATGGCCATTTTTAGTTGTAGTATATATTTTAATATCGGCATCATACAGCTTAAAACATGTGTTGAACAAGGAGATACTAAAAATATGTTATCATACAGAGTGGGGAAATTATTTTTCTTCTTAACTTTAACTAAAGTGAAAGGTTAATAGGACATTTAGGGTTCAGGAAGTCAACGTTTCACAACAAACTTCTATAATTGCAGGAACACTGCTCATGTTCTTCATGTTTGTGATTGTGTAAGAATGAGTGTGTAACACTGCCGTTGCCCGGGTGTGTTTGCCGTGTTGCTAGGGGCCGTGTCGGCGGGAGATGGAGAGCATCCTGAGCGGTCTTAAAATCAGCAACGTGCTCAACCCAAGAGGCTTCCGCATACCCAACTGTGACAGAAAGGGCTTCTACAAGAAAAAACAGGTGAATGGCTCTCCCTGCTGTTTCATCTCTCTGTTTCTCTCAGACCCTGTCTTACACACTTAAACACACTCTCTCACACACACACACACACACACACACACACACCCACACACACCTGCGGACATGCAAATAGACCCACTGCATACCTGAACACCGACTCATCCCACCCACCCACACATGCACAATGCCCCCTTTTTTTTGCAGCTCGGGTTGCCTTGACGGCCACATCAACACTATATTATCAGAATGGCTAATAACCATGTTTTACTCCAGTAAATGCACTGCAGCCGTCTGACTCATGCCTCACAGGAAACGAAGTCGGTCAGGTGTGTTTGTGGTGTGGGAGAGTGTGGGGGGTATGGATGTAAGAATGTGGTCTGGGAGTGTGTGTGGCACGGTAGATGTGGCGACAGGGGAGTGTATGTATGGCGCTTGTTTGATGGCTGTAGTTTTGGTGAGGGTGTGTAGGTGTGGGGTGCTGTTGGTGAGGTAAAAAAAACAAACAGGCTGTCACTGGTTTAGTTTTTCTTGTCCGTGGTGCAGCAGGGTCGGGCCACCCATGGCCTGCTCATTTGTAAGACGGGGAAAAAACGAGGAAGCTAAAATTAATTTGAAGTTGTTTGGTGGGTGATGTGCCGAACTTGAAAGCCTTTGAGAGGAGTCTGTGAAGGATGGATGGGAGGTGTGGTGGGGCATTGCTGAGACATACAGCATGTCAAATAAATACCACCGTCTTATTTCCCAAGTTTGGGAACCTTATCGGTGGGATTCCACTGAGCTAGAGCCTGTTCTGAGAAACACATTAGTCATCAACCCCCCCACCCACCCCACGCACCATGAGTCAGAGACCAACTCGAGCCATAACAAAGACACACACACACACACACACACACACACACACACACACACACACACACACATTATCCTGTCAGATTCTTACCTCACTCTTTCCCCAAAGTCTCCAAAGTGGGGTTTTGTTACTTTTATTACAATCAGACTCTTCCTTGTTCTTTTCCTGGATTTTATCAAAAAATACATACCAGGAAAGTGTCAATTCTCTTCTGTGTGTGTGTGTGTGTGTGTGTGTGTGTGTGTGTGTGTGTGTGTGTGTGTCTGTGTGTGTGTGTGTGTACAGCAGTGTGCCAGCCCTTGTCGCCCTTTTCTCAGAGGGCAGGGTGTTGTGTTAAATCCATCTGAAGGGATGTGCCTTCACGGTGTGTTGCAGAGATTTATGACCGGAAACACAGCAAAGAGGAGACCGTGTGAACCGTCTAGGGTGACAATACTGTGAAAAGAAGGGAGCAAGGGGGGGTGAGGGGGTGGATGGGTGGATGGGTGAAGGACTGAGCAGAGGAAAAAGGGGCATAACCATACACACGGTACACAAGCTGGGTTAGTATCTTAAAGTGATACTTCACCCACAATCTTTTAATAACAAATACTCAGGAACTGTTGAAAGGTGGCTGGTGAAAGCTGATACGTAGTGTCATCTTTCATATGGACCTCATGCACCAAATAGCAATTAGGAATTGAACTGGAAACTAACACAGCTTTTGAGCCAAGTAGTTCCAGAAAGTAAAGGAAGTAAAATAAGAATCATACATAAGTTCCTTTTGTGCGTTCCTGATAACGGATTAGATAACGGTAACGGTTTTCACACACAAAGAAACAATAACATAGAGTCATACTGTAAAACTTGCAGATGTGTAAATCTTTTGCTTGTTTTTTGGCTATACCATGAATATATCCGGAATTCATCTACATTACTTCCGTTTTAATCCCATCCCTACTCCACATGGTGATGTTAGCAACAGACATTTCTTGTCAAGCATTTTTGTCAAGCTTTTGCTTTGAATAAATACAGACGTTGAAGCAGTTTTAAGGCTTGTGTTTGATTAGGGAGACCAGCGTGTGATCATACTGCAGCACTGCAGACTCTGCCCAGATAGTTGTAAAGCCACCAGAAGGACTAACTCCAGAAAGGAGGACTTTTGGTAAGCAGTAACAAGCACTGGAAACAGGTTCAGCTGGTGGAAATACAGAAAAAGTTCCAGAGTTCCTAAAAGATTTCTGGATTCCTGGAAAAGGAAAGCGACTGTGGTCAGCTTACATTCATGTCGGTTACAATTGATTCCAGTGGTGATAGGTTTTCACAGCAGAAAAAAGGGATCAAAATGATTATAGAAACTTGTGAAACCACTCCTGCAGCATAATTTGCATACTATGCTGCTCAGAATGTTGCCCAAATATGACTGAACACACACTGCTGTTATTTGCAGCTCTTCACATTTGGCTCTTGAGACTATGTTGGCTTAGTGAGTCGTAAAGCTGCGAACTCTGCTCGCTTTTATTCTGCCATGTTTTGGGAGACAATGACGGTTTGAATATACTGAGCAAACTGAGACATTGTGGAGGAGTAGGAGAAGTCTAGTGCTGGGTATCGTTTAAAAATGTACTACTTCCTTCAATACCCATCATGTGAATGATGTGAACTTACAGTTGCACTTTCATATGGCTCTGTGTAGTTTGGCTTAGTTAACGCGAATGTACTTGCACTTACTTCTTGCTGTCCGTAGTGTGTACCTGCTCGGTCAAGGGCTTTTGGCGTTTGTTACTGATGCAGAAAGTCTCCTTTACCGCCTCAGTCAGACACAGTGGGGTTTTCTTTTTGCCGTCATGTTACGACGTGCTCGGTCGGGACATTTGGCGTCACTTTTTGATGCTTTTGATCAGGACCAATTTGCCGTAATTTAAAAAGTGTACGTTTAACTGACATGCAGCACTAGAACGGGATAATTGGGTTTAGGAAAAGGTTGTGAGTGGGGTTATATAATGTACGTTTCACTGACACGCGGGACAATAACGGGACATCCCATCTGCTGGGTGAAAGTCCTGTGTTGTTTCAACCATCTACCACCCCAACCAACCTCCTCGCACGGATTTCAGTCTTTCACACTACTCAAAACCGTTGTTACTCGTAATACTACATCATCTTAAAGTAGTCAAGCTGCTGCTATGCCTGGTGTATATCATATGCTTTACACGCACACACACACACACACACACACACACACACACACACACCTGCAGACATGCAAATAGACCTACTGCATACCTGAAAACCGACTCATCCCACACATGCACAATTCCCCCTTTTTTTTGGGTTGCCTTGACAGCGATGTCAACACTATTTTATTAGAATGACTAATAACCGCAACGCTAAAGGGTGATTTTTGCGTCTCTGTCTGACACTGAGAGTGTCAGTATTTAATGAGTTGGTAATGAGAACCGGTGGTCCGTCGCATCAACTCAAAGAGGCTTGCAGTGATTGGCTGCAAGCAAAACCAAACAAATAGTATTTTTTTTTCTCAATCTGGGTATGAAAGGTGTATGTAACTACATGTCGCAGCGACGCACACTGCTCTGCTGTAACTTGGTGGCGACTCATTTCCCGTTCTTCATCTCCATCAACAACATGAAAAGGAGAGGGTTAACTTCTCCTGCTGCAGATTTCCCACCGTGGTCAGAAAGCACAGGGGAGACACTTTGTTTCTCTCACTATGACTCTAGAGTCGGCACTCGCGCCGAAGATAATCACCATCGCTCTCTCACTTTCTCTACCACACGCTCCCCACGCACACACACGCCGGCCCTGCTATTCTCTCAAAGAGATCAAAGCTGACAGCAACACACAGTTGTATAAACAACAGGCCACTTATGTAGACTACAGCAAAAGCTCTGCGTCGAGCCTCCACACAACCATAAATCACGCTTGACTCTGTTTTTTCTGGGCGTGTGGAAGACTTAGGTGCACGGATTTGGCAAGGGTTTAGGGTTTCTCCATCAGGAAAATGTTCACGGTTTTTCAATTAAAACAAAAATGCAATTTTACATCATTTTGACTATTATTATTACCTTATTACTTTACGTCTTGATTACCAAATCTGTGTCTAAAACGTTGGAAAAGCTAGAGGACGTAATAAATAAATAACATTCAAAAAGCTTAAAGACAAAACTTGTATGTATGTGTCAAACCATTCTAAAATAAAGTACTGTGGGGCTTCAGAGACATCCCGGCCAACAAATCGTATCCTACAGACTGAAGATCCTCACAAAAAAATCACACTTCAATCATTATTATTTTTTTTATATTTTTTAATGAAAATGAGAATAATGACACACAAATGATCATTCCCTCCAATATCGTAATTGAAATATCAGTCAAAATATTGCAATTAGATATTTTCCTCATATCGTGAGGAGCCCTAGCCATGATGTCACTGAGTTTTTAGTTATAGTATTACTATAGTTTAGACAATGGAAATAGGAAATTTGCTATTAAGACTTCAAACATGTTTGATTTTGTTGGAATCGCTTGAAAAGTTGTTTGGTGTAAGGTTGGCATGTATTGCCCAAAAAAGCTTGGGTGCTGCGCCTACTCCTTATAATGGTAGAGAACCCCTGGCACTGTGTTATTTCGGTTACAACCCTAGTGAAGAGGGTAGTGAAGGGTACGCTCAAACAAAATGGTTTGTACCATGAAGGGATACACGCTTATAGCTCAAAGACGGGTTGAAAAGCCCTCTGTGAAATCCTGTAGACTGCCTCACCGCCGCACACCGGATCGATTGCTTTGTGAAGTGGACCTGGTTGACTTGAAGTTGCAGAAAATTGTCTGACACTTTTACTCTGAGAATTCTTGTCACTATTGGAATCCATTGGAATCTATAGACAAAATTTGAACAACCACTTTTTCACGTCTACAGTGAGTTGTGATTGATTGATTAGGATTATAATATTGTTTAAGGGTCAGCTATCACGGGGAAAAAGTCACAAGCATGTATGTGTGTGGTTTCCAGTGTGTATGTTGCTGGTAATATGAGTGCCCCAGCACTCTAGGAGAAGGTCGAGCAGTGTTAGCCCTAACCCGGCTACAGAGAAACCTATTTTTAGCAGCAGTTATATGAATTGGCCCAGTATCCCAGTTCAGGCCATGCATGCCTAACACTGACCCACTCATTACACCCCTCAAAGTCTCACACTCTCACTTTTCCTCTCTCTCGCTGTCACTCCTTGGCTCTCTCTCTTATTCATCGTTTCGCCCACCCATCATTACCCCCATTGTGCCCTGCCTACAGTGATCCACCCGTCTTTTGTTCTGCCTGCCCTCTCCATCATTCTGTCCATCCTGTCCTTCCGCCCACCTGGCTTTTCCCTTCTTGTTTGGCCAGGAATCACCCCGCAGAGGGTTGTGAATGGGACGACAGTGTCTGCATCTCTCTGTGTACTCTTTACAGAGTTTAGTGTGTGTGTTGAGAGGAAGAGGAGGAGGAGAAGGAGGAGGAGGCTTTGGGTTAAGGATGTGAGCCAGGTGCCTGTGTACCCTTATCCCTCCTCCCTCACTCGGTCCTGACAGTGCCAGGCCCATAAGGACTGACTTATTGAGCATGACGCAGAAGGATCTGTATAAATGTACACACCGACCACAATGGCTTTATAATAACTGGCCAACCTTCGGTGACCCAGACAGCTATTTTCACTCTGTCTCTCTCCCTCGTTCTGTTCCCTCCCTGGATTTCTAATCCACCTCGCCTTCCTTCTCATATAAACTTTTTTTTTTCTTTTTTTGGCCATGGCTGTTTCATAATATGTTTTGGTGCTGATAACAAAATGATCCCTTGTCAATACCTCAGTTTGAGAATATAAACAAGTTTTTTACAAAACATGTTTTTCTTTTAGCAAATTTTAATGCATCAGTGTATAATGTGTAAAAGTTATGATTTTAAGATCAGGAAATATCTTATCAAAGAATAAGTTATGGCCAAGCATTTAGTTTCAGCTTCTAAAAATGGTAGATACATTAGTATTGAGGTTTGCTAACCCCCATCGCGATACGTTTTAGGCTTGAGCTAATAATTACTTTAATGTTTATTTATTGTAAATGTCGTAATCTTATAATATACGCAGGGGTTCACACTATACTCCCAACCGTGCAAACACGTCAAAACAATATATATTTGAGGCCATAGAGTCTCAAAGTAATGTCCATCACATTTTAGCAGATCCCAAATTAACAACTTCAGTTGAGAAACCCCAAGTCCTCCAATTTAACATAATATGAAATTGAGAAAAGTAGAGAAGCTTTAATATGTAAATAAACCAAAGTTTGTAGTGTAAGTTGTTTATGAATTAGGTCGTAATCAGATTTTCCATTGGTGAGTTTTCTTTAAAATGATAATTGATCAAATATCTCCCAATTAAAAAGTGTCCTCTTCTTCACCTAATGTCGTAAATCTTTCTTTTCAAAGGATGTCCTCACATCCAGTCGTTACTTATATCGATTCTTTAGGCTCCTATTTTAAAAGTTTGTGTGGCTCCATTCTTCCAAAACAAACACAAATTATCCCTATGTAGAATTCACTGGGACTCTCATTAAACTATTATTATTTTTTTTTAGAAAAAGCAATATCCTGCAGCTACTCCCAAATGCACTTACACACACACACACACACACACACACACACACACACAAAAACACAAACACACATAGATGCACCCTCTTTTACACAAATACATAAATGTGCGCCCTTACACACACACACACACACACACACACACACACTGCATTTTATGAGCTTGTGTTTATCCTGTGGTCGGACCAGGCTCTTTTTAATGTCCGTGAAGCCCAGCGGCGCTGCTATTAGCTGTAAAGACCAGCATCACAAGAGTACGCATTCATACGCACAACACACATGCATACACACTCCATAAAGGTAGCATTATGAATGTGCAGGGTGGATGAAATGTGCTTTTTTAGTGACAGCCATGTGCGCCGCGCAGGGCCAGAGTCATGGCTGAGAATGTGGGACACAAGGTCTTAGCTGACCCCCGAGCTGAGCTTCAGACTCTGTGGTTCAGGGTGTAGGGATTAGTGAGCAAACTCCAGTGAGAAATTCCTTAAAGGAATACCCCTCCAAAAAACTATGATGGTAAACTATGTTATAAACTATGTTTCGAGTAACAACTACTCACCTCACTGTGTTTGTACGGTGCAAGTTTGTTGCTTGCTTCTTCATGGAGGACACCAACTGTAGCTAGCTTGGATTCAAAATGGATGCAGCAGATTCCAAAAGTAAATGTAAAAACATAAAATAAAAAAAGAAGAATAGACGACATTTATGATATTTTTTAAACTCTCAATGGGTTAGGGTCTTAAAACAATTAATGGGTCGGACTTTCAAACGTTTCAATTCTCACCAAAATAAGCCTGACACAGCTTCTATTTGTTGCTAACACAATTAGCGGTTTACATCGTCATTTGTGACTGTCTGCTTAAACTGGTCATGAATAACAAACATGAACAGCTAACCATGCTAGCAACAAATTCAGTTGTGTTTTTTACCCATATATTTGAATTTATATATGTATGGTTAAACCACAGCTTCTGTAACTAGCATGGTTAGCTGGTTAGTGTAGTTTCAAGAGCTAGCTGCTGGCAGCAATGGGCGCCGGATATTTAGCCATGTTTTGGCGAAACTATGATTGTTTGGGACACAATGAATAACCAAATAGATAAAGAAGAAGTGAAATATGCTGCATGAATGGTTTGACAAATTTCATTGCATTTATGCCATTTTATTACTGTGAAATTGGATCACTGTTGGAATCCAAAGTAGCTGTCATGAATCAACACAAGCTACAAACTTATCAGAGCCACCTTTCGAGCCCACAGGTGGTGAGTGCAGATAGATTGTTGCCCTGTTATTCCTTTAATTTGCCAGGATTAGTTTGCATTTTAAAAGGAAGTCAATGCAAAAAGGAAGTTTGCAACAAAACACTGAAAACCTTCAATCTGTGTTAAGTAGTCGTTAAGTGACATCCAGTCCTCAGCGGAAGCTTGGCTGTCTTTGGCATTTTCCTACAGCGCGTGTGTGTGTGTGTGTGTGTGTGTGTGTGTGTGTGTGTGTGTGTGTGTTTAGATTGAAGCAGTAAAGAGAGGATTGCTTGAGATGACTGCTAATAGTTCACAGATGAAAGAGAGACTGAGCGGAAATTCAAAGGTAGCCAAGCAACAGGGGAATGCACACATGCACATTTTGCTCTTCCTCTCCCTTCCGCCTCCCCTTTGGCTTTTTCAACCCCCCATGCAGACAGACACACCAGGCACATACAGGACTCCATCATTAATCAGAGCAGAGGAACACAATGTCAAGCTCCTCTCCGAAGTCTCGTCCACTGGGTCTGGGCTAAAATAGAAGCTGACCGCAGACTCCGAAGATGGCAACGTGAGAGGGAATTGAGGGAGGAGAAGAGAGAGAGAGAGAGACAGAAAACAGTAAGACAGAGGAGGAGGAAGAGGAGGAGGAGGAAAGCGAGGTAGGAGGAAAACGGAAAAGAATCCCTCAATGTTAGTTTGTGAGAATAGGGCGGGTTGGGCTGCGTACTAGCCCCCAGACTGCTGCAGTAGTTGTTGGTGAGGTATTTTAATAGGCCTCTCTCTCTATAAAGCTGCCTTTGATCATGCAGGCTGCACGTGGATGTTGACTACTTCGGAAACAGACACCTGGTCACACTCTAAAGCCTGTCTGTCTATCTGCCTCTGTGTTGCTCCACAGCCGCCTGCAATGCAGTGTATAAGTATTAGGAGAGTTTTGTTTTGGCTCTGCACTCCTGGGTGTTGGAATCTAGATGAAAAAAAAATGACTGAGATTAAAGTCCTGATTGTCAGATTCAATTTTAGGGGGTTAACATCCACATCTGATAAGCTGTGTAGAAAGTGTATTCCCTTTTATGCATCATAGGTACACTGTTTAGCTGAGATGTACAGGCCCTTATTCCTCAACAGCGTCAAGGTTAAGGTGGAGGCTGGCGGTGTGGCCTTGACCAACTGCCGTTTGGCTTGTTTGAAAGCCATTATGTCTCTCTCTCATTGGTGGGCCAAATTCTCTGGGCAAGCAAAGGCCTTATGACCTCATAAGGGGCAAGGTTACCTCCCAGACTTCCTAGATTCCAGATCGGCCCATCTGAGCTTTCATTTTCTCAAATGCAGAGCAGGATACCCAGGGCCCGGTTTACACCTATCATCATTTCTAGCCACTGGGGGACCATAGGAGGGCTGGGGGAACTCATATTAATGTTAATAAACTTCATAAAGTGCCATGGAACCTATAGATAGATAGATAGATAGATAATTTAATCATCCCAAAGAAAATTTTAGGCATCCAGTAGCAAGATAACCATAACACAACAAACACATATACACACAAAATCCCTCACAGAGATGCACTGACCATGAAAAGGTAAGGCACTATGGTAGACTGTGCAGTGGTGATAGTGCAAAAGGAAAGCAGTGCAGCATTAAATATGAACTATGACTATTCAATAGAAACATAATAACCTATAAACTGACTGACTGATTAAGAATAAGAACAATATGTAACAGGGAATAAGATGTAAGATGTAGATGTTATGACCACATTGTATATATGATTGTGTAGGAGGACTAATATAGCCTGTTAGACAGTTGTACAGCAGACAAGTGATATGATGGTGGGGGCTGAGAGAGACAGGCTCATGCTGAAAAGTCAATTTCTCCCCTCCCCCCTGGGAACAAAGGACCTCCTTAACCTGTCTGTTGAGCGTGACAGAAGTCTGCCACTGAACGTGCTCCTCTGTTTGATGAACGTGCTGTGTAGTGGTGTAGTGTAGTTGTCCATGATCGCCAGCAACGTACTGATTGTCCGTTTTTCTGCAGTTGCTGTGAGCGACTCCAGCTCAATCCCAACAGCAGAGCCAGCGTTCTTTACCAGCTTGTTCAGTCGCCCAGCATCTCTCTTCTTAATGCTGCCTCCCCAGCACACCACAGCATAAAACAGGATGCTGGCAATGACTGACTGGTAAAACATCCAGAGGAGCTTACTGCAGACATTGAATGGCCGCAGCCTCCTCAGGAAGTAGAGCCGAGTCTGCCCTTTGCGATGTAGCGCATCCGTGTTGGCTGACCAGTCTAGTTTATTGTCCATGTGTACCCGCGGGTACTTATAGGTGCCGACCCCCTCCACATTGACCCCTTCAATGGAGACTGGTGACGTGTGGTTTAGATCTCCTGAAATCCACCACCAACTCCTTTAACACTGCCCAGCACTTCTGTGCAGTAGATAAACTGCACAGAAGTGCACTCTAGAAAGTCACTGCTCTGTTGTTTCCACGGAACTAGCGAGCATATTGCATAATTACATTATTACCTTAAAGCAAACAAATCATATACTGTGGATTATGTGTTGGTGGCTTTAAGCATGTTTTTAAACTTTGGAAATAGTCAGGCTAGCTGTTTCCTCTTGCCTCCAGTCTTTATGCTAAGCTGGGCAAGTAGTCTCCAGGATACAGCTCCACACATTGTGGGGCACATGAGGGTGGTATCGGTCTTGTGTAACTCTTGGCAAGAATGTAAAAAAACTATAAAAACTGATGTTAACTGTTGGTAGATACGACACACATTGCAGTCTCAGGTGTTGAAGTCATCAATGTTATTAATGTAAGCCAACACACACACACCAGTCTCGACACGTCACCGCAAGTTGGTGCATGTCAGTATAAACCACTGTCCTACTTCCCAGCTCTTCAGAAAACAGGTATTTTAACACATTTTTTCTCGTCCTATCAAATCTTGGCTATCGGGTGTGTGCTTTGTATGTGACGTGATGCAACGCTCGCTGTTTGCACTTATTGCAATTATTTTCATACTACTTCCAAGCTGGTTGGTGGTTTAGTTCCCGGCTCCTCCTGCCCACGGGGGGGGTTCATTGAGCATGACACTGAACCACATTGCTCCCCAATGTATGCAAATGAGAGCGAAAAACACAAGTCACTGTGGACACCAGCATCTTCCAAGTCAATGTAATGTATGCGTGCCATTATTTGCACAACCACAAGGGGCTGCCTGTCAGGAAAATGTGACTATATTATACTGTTCTGGTGTCCAGAGCCAAATATACATGTATATACTGTACATATACTTATGGTTCTGCATATAGTGTATACTGTACACTACTTTTGGACTGTACCGCTAAAGACACAGGCAGCGAGACAGTCAGGCGTAGATCGTCTCTGGCTGGTCACCTCACAGCTCTTTCACCACTCTCCCCGGGGGAGGACGATGGGTAGGAGGAGAAGTATTCTGAGCCAGAGTTTAGCCTGGCCCCACTGATTGGGTTGTTTCACGTGTAACCCAAATGGAACTCATAAAGTTGCCACTCTACAAAGCCCGGCCCCTTGTGGGACATCTGATAGTACTGCATACGTGTGTGCGTGTGCGCGTGTGTGCGTAAGCAGGTGGGGGGTATGCATACGTACAGTAGACACAACTCTTGTTTGTGTGCGCCTACATGTTTGCTGATGTGTGTTTATGTGCGCATGCACATGCGCTTGTGCACGCACAGGCCATAATCAGCTCCAGATGATTTTGAGTGTCCGCCAGTTTCCCAAAATAGCAGCATTGGATTCCTTGCAGCCCTCCAACTGGCCTTGGCAAATATTTTAGCAACTCCATGTTTACCTTCACACTCCTTCACTCTCACTCACTCAGTGCGTTCCTCATTCCCTTCCCCTCTTTATTGAAAATAATCTACTTTTTCATCGCTTACCCCCACTGGTCAGGTACACATAAGCCTGATAAGTAAACAGCCCATAGAAGGGACAAACACAACGGCAGGCTGGTGGCACGTGGATCCCTGAGCGAGGCTCTCCCGCTCTGATCTTGATACATTTATTATCATCTTTTATGAGACGAGCAGCTGCATCATCGGCAGTGTTCATCTCTTGATAGTTTCTGCACATAAAAGCTAGGAGGCGTCTCCCGACATCAGGGCATTCCTCCCCGTGATCGGGAGTTCTGCTGAGGCATGACTTGGCCTCCTGACAAGTATCCGAAACCTAAAAGCCAAACAGAGAAAGTTTGAGTCGTATAATAATAGACAGATGTTGATAAAGTTGATTAAAGTGTGTCTAATCTGTTTTCACAATGTGTCTCAACGTGATAAGTCCTCTGCTACTTTCCACTTGTCGTTTTTTCCTGCAGTCTCTAAACTGAAGATGAAAACCTAAATGTTGAAGGCTAAACATGTTAATTGTTGCACAGTGTGTAGTAAAAGTTGCTAAACAGTAGTAGACTAAATATTTTTCTCACCCTCTGTTTGCAGTGCCGTCCATCCAAAGGCAGGAGGCGGGGCTACTGCTGGTGTGTGGACAAATACGGGTGGCCTCTGCCCGGCTACAACGGAAAGGAGCAGGCCGAGAAGAAGTGCTACAACCTGGAGAGCAAATGATGGATGCAAGTGGACGGTGGGGGGAGGGAGACAGAGAGAGAAAGAGCCAATTTTGTTCGTGCATGTAGTTTTATGTAAACATTTGGAAGGGCTCTGGACCTTTGATTTCGGGTCCCATTTCTGTCGGCGAGTTAGGGGAGAAGAAGTATGGGGGGAGGGGTAGAGCACCGCCTGGGCAACTGGCCAAGACTCCTGTCCATCACAGCTATCTGTCCTGTGCTTAGAAAACCTTTAACCTTTCTTAAAAAGAAAACAACAATTAAGCTGAGAGAAAAGGGGAAGAAAGCGAGAATCCTACCATCTGCACTATTCTTTTAGAGAGAGAGGAAGGACGGACTTTTCCACTCACTTTAAAGAGGACATGTTTGTGACTGTGACCCCAAAAAAATGCACCGCCACCGTTTCTATTGTGTGTGTGTCGGTCTGTGAGTGTGTAACCGCAAGTCTGTGTGTGTGTGTCTTTATGTGTGAGCACCTGCATAACGTACGTGTGCACAGCTGCATGTCTGTGCAAGATGGCGTGTGAGTGTGCGCTTTCCCAAAAGTGTTTATTTGTGTAAATATTGTATGTTACTAAGCTCAGAGATGTCAGACTGCCCATCCCCAGCCCATGCTCCAGTAAACAATGCAGAATTTAAAAAATAAAAACGTTCTCTGGCACAGAGTCCAATTTGAAGTGAAGGATTAAGGGATGGCAGGGCTTTGGATCTTATTCAGCACCAAGGGCCCTCCTTGCTGCCTCTGGCTTGTCCCTTTCACTGCTATCGGGAAGGGAATAGAGGCAAACCATGCAGTTTCAGTGCCTTAAAAACAAACCTACCCATGCCTCCCCTCCTCTTCACCCTCTGTAGTCCTTGTTTGAAGGAATACTTCACTAAAAATCTACCTTTTAGCTTGAAATTTGACTCTAACATGTTTAGCATCTGTGTGGAGGACTGAGGCTGTAGTTAGTTTGGATTCACATCAGCTACAATACATTGGAAGGGTGATCCTGCAAAAACAGCATGCCAGCGTCCAGAGAAACGTCTGATTCGGGCTAGTACACTACTCCTGGCAGACAGTCTGAGCTATAAGGCTGCGAGAGTGTGAAGTGGAAGTTGTGTGTTTAGCTTTGTTCTGGAGAAACTCTGTTGGAACATACTGAAGAAAGAGATGAACAGCGGAGAAGTGGATTAAGATGTAAAATGTGCCAAACTATTAGCCTGATTCCAGACCTCTATTTTTCATTGATGGTTGGGAATACACCTCTAATCGATCTGAAAAAAACACATTGTTACTGTTCCCAACATCTGCTACCACAGCTTCCATTTTAACAAAGTAAAAAAAGTTGGCGTATACATCAGTTGCTTCTAATTCGCAAATAGTCTGACCTCAAAAAACAGCTAACATCAGACTGAACACTGAAGAGAACATGAAAGTGTATTTCAGTCTAACTCAGAGCACATCACACCACCAAAATATGACTAAAGACAGCGTTCATTGTGGCTAGCACCGTTAGCTGTTTGTGTGTAGTTACGATTGACAAAGAGCTGAAGAGCTAACTGCGCTAGAAACTAATGGAAGTTGTTTGTTCGGCCATATTTTAGCAACAAAAGGAATGTATGGGTCGTGCTGCTGCAGTGGTTTGAGAAGTTTCTATGGACGTTTTGATACTTTTTGTGTAACTTTTGTGTGACCAACGTAATCCACTGTAACTGCTTTGAATCCCGAGTATTTACAACTCAAAGGATAGATTGTTGCTGGAGTATTATTATGAGGTGCTCACATGCCGCCCTGCAGTCTTAGGGATCAGTTTAGTGACATCAGTCGGTCTTCTGTCTTTTTCCCACCGCCTACTATTCCTGTCCACATCCATGTCCCTGTCCCACTGTCGCTCTAACCTGCTCCCCTGTGTCCTCTTCTCCTTTTCCCGTGTCCGTCATCCAGCTTCAGTGCTGAGGTCCCCCAATCCTACATGTCTTTACTCCCTGTTTAAAACTGTGTCCTCGTCTTTGTACCCGATCCCGCCTCTAACCCACTAACTCGAGCTGTTAGTCCCCACTCCAGCACCCCCTGCCCCACCTCCAGTCCTCTTCCTGTCAGTGGTGCAACCTGGTGTAGGCTTGTTTGAACGGGGCGAGGCCCGGTGTGACCGGCCCGTCCTGCCGCAGGTGCCAGCTGCCCCTATGCTTCAAGCACAAGCACTTAAAGCACTTTAGCTGCGCCGCTATACTCGTCAATGCATGCAGTTAAAGACAATTGGACCTACCTGCATCTGCATACCTTTCCTTAGAGGTAATGTCAGATGAAACAGTGTGATACTGTAAGAAAACAATAATAACCCAGGGAGGAGGAGAAAAAAGAAGAGAATGAAAAAAAAAAAAAACGAAGCTACACCAGGACTTCTGACAGCAATTCTTAGCAAACACCCCTCAGAAAGTTCCCATTCAATGCAACTACTTTCTTTTGTTGTTGTTGTTGTTGTTGTTGTTTCTTTTGAGAAATGCTTGTATGATCGTATGCCAACAACTCTCCACAAGGTGGACACAGAACCAAATATGCATTCACACAAGTGGTAGGGGGTCTGAGGGAGGAGGCAGGGTCCTCGCCGAGGAGCTTCCTGCCCGATGCTCTCCCACATCCTGTGTAAAGACTTGAAAAGTGGAGAGAGTGCCGACAAAGAATGCTTGCCCAGTAGCTTGGTAGCATGAAATCGGCTGTACACTTCCTTTAATAGAGAGCAGCAACTTAGAACCAACCTGTTGGTGCTATATCCCATCTATTCAAAGACTTGATGTATGGGGGAGGAACATACATAAAAATATGTTTAAGCTATTCCCTCCCTAATATTTGTAAGTGTGTCTTTTTTATATATAATATTATTATTATTATTTCCTGGCCAGCTATGTGTCTGACTAGACATCATGTACAGTACTTAAAAATAAAAATTATTTATCTAAGAAAGAATTATAAGCTGATCCAAACTAGGTTTTCTTATGAACAATTCAATGACTCACCGATTGCACAGCGAAGTCTATTTGATTCAGTGTATTTTGGGGAATATAATCACTAATGAATGTTTTACTTTTTAATGAACCTTGTCCTTCTGTTCCTCAGCAGGGTCATTTGTAAGCTCAGTGCCCAGCAGGCGAGTTTCAGCCTCGGGCAAAATCTGTTGTCAGTCAGGCACTCAGGTCTCTGGTCATCTTAGTTCACTGCTTCTTAAGGCCATTGAACCTCTCACCTCTCACTTCTCTCCATGCACACCCAGCCATCCCGCCTCTGGCAGTTAGTGCAGAGCCAGGCTCACACTTCTGTAATGTCACTTTCTATTTTATTTTGTATCATTATTTTTCCCTGCTGGTCACGTTAAGAATATTCTCAGTTCACGGGTAAATATATTTTGTTTTTCATTTTAAGTTTATCCTTTAAAGAGTTCTTTTTTTTTTGATTCAAGCTTTTCATGATACTATAGTAGAAATCACACAGCTATTGTTTTCTCTGAGAAAGGAATTGATTCAAAATATAATTTGTATTTAATGTCTTTTTTAAATAAAAAAACTGAACATTTTAAGATGCTGTCTGTGACGTTTTTGTCTCTTCCCTGACTTTTTTTTCTTTAATATCACTGGGAAGGAATAGTGCCGTCACCAGCAGCTAATAAGCCGATTGTTTACTGTAGGCATCGTTGCTGCAGGCAATCAGGACACACATTTTGCCCGTGTTGAAGTCCTTGAGTGCAATCAGGCTCCCCTCAGTCTTGGAATGTGTCAAAAAGGATAAAGCAAAGGTTCAAGTTTTAAAGAATAAAAATAAATCTGGTGGTGCCAGGCAGGCTGGCAGTGGGCACAAGAGGCTGAAGCAAATTCCTCTGCCCGACCAAGGCAAACAGAGAGCGGGTCAAAAGGCAGCACGGCGCTGCATGTCCCCGCGAACTGCCTAAAGTTAGACATGGACGTCCACTTTAGATCACCGTGATAACACTACACACACACACACAAACACATGCCGAATATAGAAAATGTGTTGCAGGAATGCATCTACACAGACTTTCATAATCATGTCCTGATGAAGCTGTTATGATTCTTGTGTTTGTGCACAAAGTAAACCTGCCTAAAGTGAAAGAGAAGCCAGGAGCACGAACCTGAGGTTAATGTTTTTATTAAATATATCACCTTTTATTCTTTTTACATTACATCTCAATTACAAAAGTGTACATACACACTTGTGAGCCATCAGTCACTTTGGAATGGACTCACATAAACAATAATTCTCTCTCCATCAGCAGCATGTAGAGCAGAGGCGTCACACGTTCACTGTGGGACCTGCTCTTTGTGGTCATGTCTTCTTGGTAAGAGAACAGCGACATGTAAAGTAGAATAGCAAGTAGTTTTTTTTTTTTGACAGATACATCAACATAGCGGACAGCAGACACATAAATATTGGAGGTAGGTAAATGTAGAAATACCCGTCTGAGAGGCGGTGCAGGGAGGCACCGCCTGTCATGCTAACTGCAACCCCATGGAACCATGGGAAATGTTTTCTGAGTACTGTTTAAAGATTCCCGACTGAGAGTTTTGCATTCACTGACAAAAAGGTGATCGTGTGTCACATAAGAAAGAAAAAAAAAAGAAAAAAAAAAGACAACAGCAAAAAGACATAACAATGGCAACAATGTGAAAATGAATCATAAAAACATTTAGAAATACTTCTAAATGACATTTGGTCACTCAGTGCTTTTGTTCTTGCTTGGTTTGTCACAAACCAAACCTCCAGACAACTCCTTAAGGGTAGAGCGAGCTCAACTCAGCAGTGGAGTTCCTCAGGGCCAAGATACATATATACACTTTATACACCCATAAAAATAATAATATAATAATAACAAAAAGGCAAAACATTATATAAATACTCATAAAATAATTACAAATAACAAATAAAATCAAATAATGTTGAAATAAATAAGGCTGAAGAGTAAATGCATCAATATTAAAATCTTTTTCAGAAAAACAAAAATAGATTTTCTTTCTCTTTGGGACGGGTGATTGAAGAGGAGAGAGGGAGGAGGAGGGAGGGAGGAGGGAGGAGGGAGGAGAGAGGGAGGGAGGAGGGAGGAGGAGGGAGGGGTTCAGGGTGGCCTGGACCCAAAGCCCTGCAATGACAGTGTACCTGAATTAAACACCACCATGGACAAGATCAATAAATAAACATGTATCCAAAAGGAAAAATCAGTGGCTGGCTTCTTCTTCTTCTTCTTCTTCTTCTTCTTCTTCTTCTTCTTCTTCTTCTTCTTGTGAGATCTCCATCAGTGGCTGATCTCTTTAAGGGCACTCGGCTTCTGCAGGCAGGTCGGCCCAACCCAACATCTGCTTGCCGTTCCAGGAGTTCACACACCAGCATCGACCCTTCAGTCCGTCCAAGGAGGATTCACACTGCAAGTGACACAAACAGAAAATCCTTTTATTTCAACTGCTTTCATTGTCATTCCATATGTCATACACACTAAAACAAAACACACTCTGGAGGTGCAAATGGGGCTGAACAAATCCCTGCCTGTAACTAACAAACACACACACACACACACACACACACACACACACACACTCAAGCTGAGTGGAGTTATGAATCCAACACACACTCGGAGCCCATTTTGCTGGAGACACCCACCTGTTTGGGTTTGTAAAGCCCGTGTTTGTCACAGTTGGGGAGGTAGAATCTGGTTAATTTGTCTCCTAGTTTCTGCTGGGATTTGGCAATCTTTTCCATGGCTCTCTGCAGCTCGACATGACAGGGCGCCTGGTGGAGAGGAAACAGGTGAGAGAAGGGTTAACTGGGCTCTAACGGTGCCAACACACAGAAATAACAAGGAACACTGCTTTATTATCAGCAAGCACGTGGGCTGACAGCAATATAAAACTTGAAATAACAAGCATCCCCATTCTCTCCCTGTCTGCATCATCTCCCTTCGAACGGCACACGAGCTCCCCCTTGTGGCACACGAGTCCCTCTTCCCGTAAACCTCCTCCCAAAAACTTTAAGCAACATATTACACACAGAGGATTTCACACAATGATGCCGGGGCAGTGTTTTGGTCTCACCTGATCGAGCATTTTCTTGCGGTTGGCGAGGAGTTTGGCTTTCATGCTCTCCTGAGCGTCGGCAGCAGCCCTCGGGTCGTAGGGTTTACTGTGGCCGGGGAGGTAGTGGCTGGAGCCGGGGTCCGGGACTATGGCTGCGTTCTCCATCTCAGCCTCTGGCTCTCCCTGATCTGGAGAAGGAAATTGAATGAATGTAAATCGGGGCTGACTGAATGTAACTGTAATTAGACAAGCCGAATGGTTTTTGTTGGGGGTTGGGGGGGGAGGGGGGATTGTAGTCTAAGAAGGATTTGCTGAACCCGATGTAGCCTATAAATGTAGAGGATATATAGGCCTACCTTGTGTCTGTGGCTCGGGGGTCGGCTTAGGCTCCGTGCTCTCCGTGCACACGGCTTGGCCCCGGGTGAGGGAGTGCAGCGGCCGGGGGTCGCCGGGTCTCGGGGTGCACCTCAGTCCGGAGCCGCACGGCGCCGTGTAGATCCCGCACAGCTCCTCTGCCTTCAGGGCGCAGGCGAGGCAGCATCCACAGCCGGGTTCCCGCAGCACCTCGGCGCATCCGGGGGCCACCTCTGGACACTGGCTCAGCTTCTCAGGAGAACACGGGGCGCATCGGATCGGCTCTGGCCCCACCACTGGGGACCCGAGCGTCCCTGTGGCCAGCACGGAACACACCGCTGCCGCCACGACGTGCATTAAATGTAATCCACCCATGGACAACATAGTGAGCTGGATACTAAATATAGGCTAGGATATAAAATGTAGAGCAAGATAGAGAGCTTATCAAAAGGTAGAAACCGGATTCCCACGGTTCCCTGCTCAGTTGTGACTTGCGTTTGATTTTGGGAAAATGTCTAACTGTGCGTTGCGCGCAGCCGTATTTATAGCCGGGTCCTCTGTGAGTGTTTGACGCATCGGCGTTATGAATGATTTCTGAAAAGAAGGTGTGATGATACGATGGGCTCTGATTGGACCGCACATGTCCGGCCAGACAGCTCATTTGAATACAACATTCACGTCAATATTTTGGAACGGTCTTGCACGTATCGCCCACGAGTGACGACACCATTGTTTGATGTTGCAATCAATGAGCCCCCCCCCCCCTTTTCTCACCTGGGTGCTACACTAACTAAACCACTTTTCCCTACACTGCCAGCGTACAGTAACGACAGATATAGACAGAGCGTTTCCTTTCTGTTTGTCTCCATACAGTCACTGAGCTAATTGTTTTCCACAGAAATCCCAAACGTGCTCCTCCTTACAGGAACAACGTTGCCTATTCATGACGCTTTCTCCATTAATTGTCCTACCCGAACTTCTTACACAACTTTTGGGAAAAACTAACACAATGAGCGCAAATTACGCACGCCCACGCTGTGCGCACAGAGCGAACCAGTGGCTCTAATTTGGCATGAGAACTCATCCGTGCATTGCAGAGGGATAGTAAAACCATTTTTTTTGTTGTCATTTTTAGAAATAGCTGCGCAAAAAAGGCTCTGTGTATAGCCATCCCTCTGTGTCCCTCGCGCGCGCACTGAACCCGGATTTGGGCTCAGAACAGAAGATGTTCCGTTGTAAATAGCCGTTTCCTGACATAATAACACACCAATTGCTTTGAATGGGGGTTGCGCTGACATGGCCACAGACACGTCCCCACTGCCTCGCCATTCTCTGGGGACTTTCTGATGATCCCACGCCGAACGACGTGAACATTTTCACGTCTTGCCACAAGGCATTGGGCGTCCCCGCTGACCCTCGGGCGGGCATGTGATCAGGTTTCCTTCATTTGCACACAAAAAAAGACTCAAAACATACAGAAAACTCTGATTTCAGTGCAAACTCCCGCTTTGAACGTCTCACTTTCATCCCACACACTATAGCCTATCTATTTTTTTTTTACGTTTCACTGAATGACCTCGACGTTTTTTCTGATGCAATGAACCGCACTGTGTGATCGGCTCCCATGTAACTGCTTCATAGTATTGCGTCACTCTCTCGTGGAGCCCAGATCTGTATTAAGCCCCGGGCTAAGTAAAGCTTGTGGTGTAATCTGATGTGGCGTGAGAGCGATTTCTAGACCCACCGCCCCACATGCTGACATCTTCATGTGTGTGTGTGAAGGTATAGCCTGATCCGTCCAATTACACACCACCAGGGCAGCCTGTGCAGGTTCCTACCAGGGCTGGTCGTACATCTACTCAGGTTCCGTGTGTGACCCTCGTGTTGTCTTCCCGCCGACCTGGAAATCTTTGGTTTTCTGAGTCAAAATGAAAAACCTTGTTATCAAGGTTATGGTCGTCTTTTCTGACCCTTTTGTGGCTTTTCTCCGATAATTATGTCACTTTTTCAACATTTGTCAATTTTTATTTGAGCCTTTTAAAATGTTCGTAGGTTTTTCCCCAATTTTTTGTCCCTTTTTTGACATTTTTTGTTACTTTTTTCACCATAATTTCACATTTTTGTCACTTTATTTCACATTTTAGTCACTTTTATTGTCATTTTTCTCTTTTTTTTACACTTCTTTTTAAGGTTCTTTGAAAATTAGTTTTTTCTCCAATCGTTATAAAATTGACAAAAAATACAAATTCATTTAAAGTAGTGAACTGATTATTCATTTAACTTTTGAGGAGCGTTGTTGGGAACCATCCAAGTTGCACTTTTTAGAAAATGTGATATCACAAAAGGATTTACGGCAGGTTGACCCTCAGGTATGAAATATGACTGCTCCATTCATGACATAACTTTTATTATGATGTGCAATGTGGTTTCAGTAACCGTCTTTCTAACTCGTCTTACTGCCGGTAGCGCTAGCAGCAGAGGGCAGATGCCAGCAGGCAAGTGTTATTTAAATAAACTCCTGGTGTACTTACAAACTTTCCAATCCATTTTTTTATGAGTACATGACCTATTTGTACGACTGTAGAAGTTTAGTATAATTTCGGGCATTGTTAGTAGGTAATTTACGAGAAACACCCGTGGTTCCATTAGCGCCTTCACTAAGCTAATCAGCTGATAGCGCTAACTCGCCCAACCTTCGACCCAGGTGAAGAAAGCTTCTGGGGGGTTGTTTGGCTCCGGGATCGTGGTGCAAAGGACCTTAGGGTGAAATTACTCCAAACCATCGCTTTAAAATAAACTCCGTCTCCGTCGTTCCGTCTGGGAGACAAAATTCAAGTGTTGCTTAAATGTTAATTAATTAATAATAAAAATGGTGTATTAAGTCATTCTGCATAATGACTACATTTAGTTGGTGAGACAACCGAAGCTGGTAAAGAGTTCATCCGTCTGGCCGAGTTTAGGAGGTCAAACAAAACTAAAGGAGATCTCTCTTAAAGTCAACAGGTACTTTTAACAGCAGACAGTTTGACATTCATTAGCAGAAAAAGCACAGGTGCAATCATTGACATAAATCCCGGCTGCAGGTGGCTCACTGCCTCATTGGGACAAGACGTTGCACCACCAGACTAACTCTTGTAATTAATTCCACCTGTGGGTTTCCTGCGGCTAATGGACGCCACCTGTCACATCCCGGTCAGTGTGTTAGAGGGCACTTTGTGGAACCACTTGAACTGGCCGGGGACATTTGGTGAGCAGTATTTTGGAGCTGTATGTTTAAAGTGTTCATTGTTGGCATCCTGTTAACAGTACTGTTGGAAGTACAAATCAACATATTTGGAAGTCGCCAATACGTCACCATTAGATAAGATAAGAAAAAATGACACAGAGTGCTGGTTAGTAACGTGTGTTTGTGCAAAAATGAGAACCTATCTTGTAGCCGACTCCTTCCATGTTTTGCTTGTGTTCCTTTTTTCCCCTGAGAAAAGTATACAGAGCGTAAATTGCTTAAAAAGGTCATTAAACCTTATGAACACATGAAAGGGCAGACAGCAGAACTGAGCTAGTGTCTGCCATGACAAAGGCAGATACTACATAAATGCCACATCAGAACCAGAACCAGGATAAGAAAAGTTTTATTACCACAATAAGTACACGTATGTGGAATTTGCCTTTGTTAAAAGCATACACCAAACAACATAGCCTATATAACAAACATATTAAACGATATGACAGAAAAACAAATATAGACATACATAAAAATGGCTGAATGGGTTGAGTGCAAAATTAGCATAGAATACATGGATTATGCAAGGGGTAGATGTAGGGGTAGTCCTGTAGTTAGTGCAAGTGTAATGACCAGGGATAGAGGGGGAGGGGGAGGGGGGGGTTGAGAGTCAGTGTCAGTGGGGGTCCGGGCCTTGTTGGTGAGGCTTAAGGCTGTTTTAACGCTTGCGGGACAGATGTACCCCTGCAGAGTCAGACCCCTCTGCTTTTACGCTGGACCTTACGCCGCAGCCTGACATGTATGGAGCTCGGTTGTTTTCTTTGTTACATGCAAGAAAATGAGAAACATGAGAAAAAAAAATGTCTGAGGGAAAAAGTTGTCACACCGATGGCAAAAAAGCATTTTATGATAGAAAAACGTTTTCATACCAAAGAATAGCAAAGAATAATAATATTTGAGACCAAAAAAAGTTTAAACACAAATTTGAAATTTAAAAAATTGTTTCTGCGGGAACAAAAAATCTCTCTCAAAATACTTTTTTTTCTCTCAAAATATATGTGATATGATATATAATATATATTTCTTGCTATGAGTGTGAAAAAAGTTTCTCTCAAAAAAAAATTTTCTCTCAATTTTTTTCTTCTCGCTCTCAAAACTTAAGTCTTTGCTCTCGATGCAATTTCTTGCTCTCGTCCCAGGATTTCGTATACAGTACCTGTGAAGTACTTGAAGTGTGCGCATGCGCTGAAAAGTGCGAGCTGCCTGTTGCAGTGCTCCGTCCTTCTTACTACTGGTGCTACTGTGATACAGAGTTTCCCTTCGGGGATCAATAAAGTATTTCTGATTCTGATTCTGATTTTCTCTCACTGTAAGAATAAGGTCCTGGGCGGGGCCACGTTCCTATTGGCCAGTCGGGCCAGCCCCGTCTTGTCTTGGGAGTTGATCTGAATCATTACACCATTGTCACCGGCGTAGATGCGCTGCCTTAGTTGAGCTAGCGTCAGCTAGCGTTAGCTAACTAGCAGCCAGCCCGCTTCTAAGTAAAATCCCCCCCCCACATACTCACACACACACACACGCACACACACGTCAGCTACACGCACACAAGAGCTCACAAGTATAAAACCCCAGGCCACTCAAGTACAATCTACTACTAAAGCTCCACGTTGTTTCAGCCTGTAGTTTCACCACAGTACCTCCTCCTCCTGTTGGCTGGAAGCTGTGCTACAAGCAAACTAATTCTGAGTTTGTGTTTTTCAGCAGTGTTCCTTTTACAAAGTTATGAATGGCTGATGTGGGTAGGCATCCTCTACGTTGTCAGTCGAAGCATTTAACTTTTAATTTGCTGCACGGAGCAACTGAAGGAGAACAAGCTCTAAAAGCAGTCAGTCTCATAATGACCTGATTGTAAATCTAACTGAGACGGAAATTGGGAGACGGGTGATGAAAGACCCCCCCCCAAAAAAAATATTCAAAGCATTGGCTCAAAGTGGCAAATAACTGATACTTCCTGGAGCCAACACATCATCACACCTAAAGTATTACAGGTCCGTTTCCAGAGACTCCCAAAACGACAACAACAATACTTCCTCGTTTGTCTCACGATAATTACTGAGTGTTGGTCACTATGAGCTGCTTGCAAGTTAAGCCCATGTGGTCGTTTTCTTGTTGAGGTCAGTGCTGCCTGGACCAGAACTAGACGACCCTGAACCACCAGACCAAGACTAGCCATAATGCTTCTTTAATTTTTTTTTAAACAATGTTTTTATTAATTTCCCAAGTCGCAACTGAATTTCGCTCTGAACCTCTGCCATTCTACAACAATCCCAAAACTAAATGCACATTATATGCAGGGATCAACCGATACTGGTTTTTCAAAGCCGATACAGATGCCGATTAATAAAACCGAAAATCGATATTTGGAACCGATATGCACTTAAAGTAAAAATGAAATGAAAATCTTTAAATCAAATCAAGTTTAAATTTAAATCAAGATTTTGGAATGTTACAAAATCCAACAAAAAATGTTGTTCAAATGCAATTAATTAATTAATTATTTTCTCATACATCCCCATTTTGCTTCTCTTTACACGTATATATATCTATATATATATATAGATATATATACTGTAAATGTTTATATATGTGTCAGTCTCTCCATGGACATACATTGCGCCCTATTCTTTATCCAAGTCCTTTTTGCCGGTAGCCCTGAAGACTATTTCTTTTATACGCATGCACAAAACTAAAGAAGATAAACAAAACAGTGATAGGATAAAAATGGGTCACACTTTACTTGAAGATATCTACATAGGAGTGACATGACACATCCATGACACATTCATGACCCATGAACCCTAATCCTAACCTAATGGTTAGGGTTAGGGTTAAAAAAAAACAAAAGAATGACACTTACTAAAAGAAGCATGATGTCATGAATGTTTATGACTTGTTTATAATGTCTATGACAAGTTCATGACAGTGTCATGTCACTCTTATGTGGATACCTTCAAGTAAGGGTCGTGACACACCAACCCGATAATCGGCAAGGTCGCCGACTCGAGTCGGTTCCGTGCCGTCGTCCGTCCGGAGTGGTCCGGAGGGGCCGGAAGGCGGGCACTGCCGGCAGTTGGACTCAAATGACCAATCTGATTGGTGGAGTGCAAACCCGGAAACGAGGAGCTCGGTGAGCGGTACTAGAGTCTCTTAAAATGTGATGCAAATCTTTTAGACTGACCTTTGTCGATCTGAAATGAAGACCGATTCCACAGCGGCACGGCCTGTTTCTCGCTCAAACTCTTTTTGTTTTGGTGAGTAAAATATAGTAAAATAAGAGATTGTATTCTGAACAAGCCATGACAGTCTGGTTTTGAATTTCCGGAGAAACCAGACCCACGTGATGCGTTCGTCCAATCAGCTGCCATTTTTACATTTTTGGACGACAGTACAGATTAGCGCTGCCTGCTGTCATGGAGACGTATAACGTGTTGTCTCTTCTGTGTGTTCCCAGACACGTTTTTGACCAACTCTGGGAGACCGATCAGTCCGACTGCCTGTTCTGCCGAGGGCCGGCCGTCTGGTCGGTGTGTCAGCGGCTTAATTTCATATTTTTATCTTTCTCCTCACCCACACGCCTCTTCCCCCCAGGAGGGGAACAAACAAACGGGGGGTTTTAAAAGGAAAAAGAAAGCATAATCAAACGTGTGGCCTTATCATTGTGTCTGTGTGTGTGTTGAGCTGAGTGCGAAGGGATGTTTCAAGTCCTGTTGCAGGAAGAACTGACTTCCAAACATTCATCAGTGACGTGAAAATGTGTGTGTGTGTGTGTGTGTGTGTGTGTGTGTGT
>NC_045741.1:7683283-7691865 GCF_008692095.1 Etheostoma spectabile
GTGTGTGTGTGAGAGAGAGTGTGTGTGTGTGTGTGTGTGTTGCTGGTGTGTGTAAAGAGTAAAGCAGCTGGAAGTGCTGTGGCATGCGGAGCATCCTGAGTGACAGGTTGTCATGGCAACACAACAAGACCGTGCCCTGACAAGAAACCATCGGGGTTGTGTTTTTCAACGAGTAAATGATAAACCAGCCGACCGCCCTCCTTCTCCTGTTAGCTTTGTGAGTCATGCTGATAGTGTGCGACCACTTCAGAGGACGGCAATACTCCACTTTATGTTCATAACCAGAGAAATGTACAGACTGTGTGCGTGTGTGTGTGTGTGTGTGTGTGTATGTGTGTGTGTGTACATGTGCGTATGTGTGTTGGACTCTCTGATATGATCAAAACACGCCCGGCTCAGGAGTGCCAACGTAAACACTCACACACTTGGAGATAAGCAGAAACGGGCCTTTGTAGCGCTTACAGCTGTGTTGCAGAGTAACAGCCGTCCATCAGCAGCCTGAGGCTGAGTTTGGGTCAGTGACGCAGCCGACCTGGACCCTCTGAGGGAAAAACGTTAGTTTTACTGCCCCATGGCTTTCCCTCGCACTTCTTACCCAATGACCCTGTGTGTCACAACATCCCTTACTGTAAAGCCTTTTGGATTCTGGACACTGGAGCGTGGGAGGCTAAAACACAACCCCAATTGCTTAAGAGTGTGTTTGCATGAATATAGCCTAACGTGCATGTTTGTACTGTACATCTCTGTTTACACCTGTAATGTACATCTGTTTAAGCGAGGGCGTTTTGAGTGCGTGTGAGTGACGCCAAACATGCTCAACATCAAACATGTGCTACGTCTGCGGCACGTACCTGAGAACAAACAGGACTTTTTTTTTGCCATGAAAATGGAGAATCTCTGGTCTCCTGGATCATCGGTTCCCATACTCGGGGTCACGACCCCTGCAAGGTCAGTCTGATGGGTCGTGAAGTGATTAACAAGATTTCTGCCACAACCAAAAGTAGGATCAGCTATGTGCTTACATGGGTTGGGTTCGCTCGGATGAGTTTGAGTTCGCTCAAACTTTTAGACAAAGGGATAAATTGAACTGAAGCAACAACAATGTCAACAGGAAATCAACGTAGCGTCATGAGTTGTGACCATAGACAGGTAAAGAAATGGACCAACAGATCCCGTTGTTCTGGACGGAGACCAGTGAAGGATGTTAGAAACACTTTTCCTGTGATAGCTGAGCGTTACTCCAACTGAGTTTGACAATGTAGATGTGACTTGAGCAATGTGTCTGAAAGTTGTAAGTCTTCTGGTAGCTGTGCAAGAGAAATCTCAATCATTCCCAATCAGCAGAGACGGAGAGCATAGGTATATGTTAGGAGATAACATAGACACAGGCTTGTTGCTAACTAAAATGCTAGTTAACATTAGTAATTAAATCTAATCAGCTAATGTAAGTCCAAACTGTCTGCAAGCTTACCCTGTCCTATACGGTAATTCTTCTACTATGTGGCAGTAAGTCGCGTGGTTATGACACAGTCGTTAGCCTAATTTTATAAAAACGTCTGCTTCGGAGCCATAACGTGAGGTATAAGGTAATGGAGCCTTTTATACATTGTCGTGTTTCTTTAGAAAGAAAAAAACTGAAATATAGAGTCTTTAGACGCTTCAGATGTAAAGTAATTTGTTGTCAAAGTGGCGCCAAACTGAATGGCAGTCAATGGGATGCTAACGGCAGGTGATGGCTTATTAGCATTTAAACGGCGCCTTAGGGAGCTTTGCTTAGAGAGGAGAGGCTGACCCCCTTGGTTGTAACTGCTTAAGTGATCCCTTTTGGGTAAATAAACCATATTATACTTAACTGTTTTAAAAAATCTTGGCTTTTTTTTTTTGTAAAATCTTGGTGATTTTGAAGGGTTACAAGGCCAAAGTCTGAGGACCCAACCCTGTCTCATGAAAAAATTACTTACTGATTGAGGAAAACACATTTTCCAGCATCAGGCTCAGCTTGTGTAAGAGAGGCTTAGTTTTTGTTGTTGTTGTTTGGGCATTTTAGGCCATATAGTGTATGACAGCTGAAAACATGTAAGGGAAGAGAGAGAGGGAATGACATGCAGCAAAGAGTCAAGGACTGAACCTCTTTAAATGGGGCGCCTGCTCTACCAACTGAGCTACCCAGGCGCCCAGCGCGGCTGTTATAAACACGTTTTTAATGCTGGGAATTAAAACAAACCTACTTTGTTAGGTTTAGAAAAGAATGATAGTCATAGACATTTGTCACGTAGGTCATTTTACCTGTGCGGCGTAAGTACGTCAAGCCAACGAGTCATTGTTAAGATTCCCACAGGACACGGGCCGCGGCTTCCTGGGTACGACATGTGTTCCCCGCAACTTCCTCCGTACGTGGAGTTTTTTTCTACTACGATCAGAAACGTATTTGTGATACGTCAAAGACAAGTTATAATCAAACTATCAGGGAATGCGAAATGCGTTTCCCTCCAAACACAGCTGAGAATGCAGTTTAGTTGTGTGGGAACGTAATTTCTATCAGACGGGGCTGGAGGAACTGTGATCTGGATCATCCAACACCTGCAGCCGGTTCAGACATACAGACTATTTTTTCCACTTTTAAAGGGTGGAGCACAGTTAGGGTTAAAGCACATGATTCATCCCGAAAGGATTTAGGATTTGAACAAATCCATGTGCAAGGACTAAGCGCTCAAATGCTTTCAGCGGAGGACTACAGAACTGAAGAAGTTTTTCCAAGAAATTTGGTCTCACAACAGTTTCTTCAAAAGTGAGAAACAAAACACTCCCTGGAGGTCTTCAAGGAAAAGCCCAAAACACAAACTTCTCTTTTTTGATTAGTCGAGTAAAAACATCCTCCCACGAGCTTGTTTCTCATTAAGGATTTCCCCATTGCCAGAGTGTTATTCTCCATCTTGTACAATGTGTTTTCCCTGCAAGCACATCAGCACAGATACACACAGGGTCAATGAACTCTGTGTTGTGTAAGAACAGCAGTGACCCTTACCAACCTTCTGCTGGAGCTCCTGCATGTTTGGTCTCTTTTTAAAACGTCCATGCAGATGGAATGTGACGTGCTGAGAGAAAACACCTACAAACATGCGGAAAATGTTATAATAACCTCTGAAACAGAGAGGCTCGCGGTGACATGAGGTAAACTGATAAACCCTGTGAAAAACAGATCGGGAGAACAATACATTGACCTACAGACTGACGTCTGCAGACAGATTTTACATAAAGACCTACTTTTCCTCTTAGGCCGGCTGTCATCGCGCCACACAGATAGTTTGGCGTTTATTTGTCCAGGTTTGGAGCTATCGACCAATACACTGGGGGGGGGGAATGGAGTTCCCCCCCCTAGTTATTCAAAGTATTGATAAATGACACGCCATTTCAGTTTGAAAAAATGTAAATGCTCTGAGGAGCACAATCACAATTATTATTCCCCTTCTTTGCTCTCAGATGAACTTCATAAACTGCACCATGCCTTTTGTACTTTGCAGTCTGAGCTCACCGGACTCAAACTTGTGTTCAATGCAGACAAAAACCAAAGGTGATGACCTGCTCCAATACAAGAAGGAAGACCGGATATTCTTACAACAAAAACAAAACAAAAGTGTGAAGCGGAATTTAGTTGTTATGCTGCTCACTGAGATCAACTAAAACTGCCCATTTAAGTCAGGGCTGAAGCTTTATTGTTTACTGCAGCTTTCTCATAAATGCGATACATCCTTATTCATTCTTAATTATTCATTCTTGTTCTTAAAGTGACTCTTAATTTTGAACTCTTCTTTCTCTCGTAACTGCCCCGTGTCTCTTAAATGCACTTTTGTAGTGTGTTTCTATGTCTCTGTACAGCACTTTGACTTGCCTTGTGTATAAATTGTGCTACAGAGTACCAATAAACCTGCCTTGCCTTGAAGAAACATCAGAAATGTAAGAATTGGTTTGTCTTGCATCCTTTTATTTGGCAACTAAAAGCCAGTCGGAGAGGTACTCTAGTCCGGCGTCCTCTTGCCTGGTAACTCTCTCCTTTTCTTTTCTTAGCCTCCTCCATCATTGTCCTCTTCAGACTCTTCACCTCTGTCCATAATGTCCACCCCCACCCACCCACCTCCTTCAGGCCTGAAAACCTCCTGCTCCCCGCTGCTCAAAGCTCCTGTAGGTGAACTTGGTCTTTTTCAATCAATATTCATGGTTTTAACAAGTAAATCAGATTGTAAATACAACTGAGAAAATCAACATGCAGGAACTTTTTCAATTAGTCAGCCCAACTTATAACACAAACACACACACACACACACACACACACACACACACACACACACACACACACACACACACACAGTACATTTTACTAAATTATTTAAATTATTATTAAAGTTTTTTAGCTTTTAATACTGAGTCAAGAATACATCTTAAGTAAATGATCAAGTCATCTTTACTGTTTTTTTGTAGTAATTTCAACTCAAGTGTACAATAAGTGTACATAAACATTGTTATTACAACATACAATAACTATTCCACTTTACTCAGTCAAACAAGTACCTTTACTCACTTAGTTATTTCAAGACAATCAGTTTGCATGCTTTTTTTTTAAAGGAGGGTTAAAAAAAACTAGCTGCTACAGTTAGCCTCAGTGTTACTTTAGCACTACATGAAGGCTAAATGATGCTCTCTTGGCCGAGGTCTTGATTGCAGGAGAGATGTGATGTAAAAATCAAATATTAAGGAAAGCATCAGATGTCTCAAGTTTTAGCACATAAAACAAGAAACACAGCCAGACTGCATTAAATGTGAGGGAAAATAAGTCTTTTGGGGATTTTTATGTGCACTGACTTAACTATAGAACAGACTTTTCTACCTTTATGGGGCTTCCAACATTCATCTGAAGCCCGTTGTGTTCTTGGTATGATCTGTGAAAACATGTACTCTTCAGTTAAAGCTCCTCCTGTATGTACTGTAATTCCATGCTGCAACATTAGTGTGTAACTCTTCCTCACTGTATACAATCTTCTGGTCTATTTTTTCCTTCAGAGAGTTCTGTGACGTGGATGTTATGGACAGACTGTTCTAAATGAGGAAATGATGTTCAGACACATATTTGATGGAAGTAAGGTGAGGGGGGGGGGGGGGGGGGGGGGGGGGAGGAGGAGGAGGATGAAAAACTCAATTTTCCTGCATGGGGACATAATAATGGCAAATCCTACCAGCACAGCTCTCCGGACCCATTCATGAGATTGTTTCCAGTTAACTTTGCCAAGTGCAATCCTTTAGCTTGGACTTCCTCCTACTTCTCATTAGAGCAACGAGAAGCTGCACTGCAGCTAAACATACACACACACACACACACACACACACACACACACACACAGAAGAGGAAACTAAACACAATAGATGCTGGCGCATGGGAGCCTGGATTTCCTGGGTTTCCCACACACAAGTGTACAATCACAAGCTTGCAAACATATACACTCATTTGAAAAAACAACAACACAAAAACAAACACACACACACACACACACACACACACGGTGAATCATCATACAACATGCCAAGATGCTGCAGGCTTACGTAAAAATCCGTTCCGTTTTCCCCATTCACCACATCAAACAGTGTGACTGTCCTGAGACTCCTCCGCCGTCAATGACCCCGGCTCTGTCTCCGTGTTTTTCTCCCAGACCTCAATCTGTGATCTGCGTTGCCTGTTTAATAAGACGTGGATCATCCGATTAAGGAAATCTTGTGAGAAGGAGAGGAGAAGAAAAAAACAAACTTTGCTGGGATTTAGCGTCACTGTGCCCACTCACATCACATTCCTGGTGGCTGATTCTCCGCCCTGAGCGAGGACGCTGGGGAACCAGACCACGCCACTGACACGTCCCGGGACCAGAGACGACAGTGGTTCGCTGACCTCCCATCTGCACTAAAACATCAGCTTTAAATATTACTGTCACTGCTTCACACAATGGGTTTTAATGTAAATTAGATCCGAAAACGCTACACATTGTGGGCCGGCTTGTGTCCAACCAATCCTTGTCTTCCCTTCCTTTCGAGTCCACACATCTGTCCTTTTAGGAGCTTTAACTCAGTATCAAATCTTATGACGTCAACCATGGTGCCTCTGACTATGTTTCCATCTACACGTTTTTAGGCAAATTAAGTAATATTTAATTAAAAGGTTGTGGTCATTTTATGGTTACAACCCACCTTGAAATGAAGAAGAAGTTGTTTAAGGTCAATTCTGCTTTCTTTGCAGAAACATAACAGCTGTTTTAGATCTGTTAGTTTAGAAAATCTGAGAAATGCCATAATTTATCTGCATCATCAGAGCGATGTTTCCATAGCATTTTCTTTTAATAGCCTGACATGTCGCTATCAGCTGGCACATACGCACTATAACAGCTTGTGTAATATTAACCTTTTAGTGTTCATGTGTTTAATCCCTCGTGTCTCTCCGCCTTTACACCAACGGCTCATTACACAGACATGCTGTGCTTCACACACTTTACACCAGCAGTCAGTCAGCCATATGAGGGGCCCTATATCATAAGATATCACAGCCGGACGGGCTGTACCACGGTCCACATTCCCTCCGAGAACACAGAGAAAGCTTGACCCCGGGACCTGTACCTGAACCTGAACGCTCGACCCCGGGACCTCTACCTGTCTGCCTGTAAGCCTCCACGTGATTGTTTTTACTCCGCTGTAATACTAGAAGTTGAAGCTCTCCTTACGAGTGACGGAGGTGCACAATACATACATCAACCTCAGACAGCCTCTGTGTTGTATTCATGCAGGTGTGCATTCTTTCTGTGGGTGTGATTTCAAACAAACCCTGTATTTGTGAGCTCCATAGATACCCCTCTTTTGACGCCCTACAAAGGTTTAAATCACCACAAATGGAATCTGGAGGGTGTATGTGCGTGTGTGTGTGTGTGTGTGTGTGTGTGTGTGTGTGTGTGTGTGTGTGTGTGTGTGTGTTTGTGTGTGTGTGAGAGAGAGCAACTCCTGAGACAACAAGTCTGTTTTTCCCTGTGCTCCTGTCAAAGGTAAACATTCCAGTCTTGGGACGTTCAATGCCAAGCGCTGTTTGATCTCCATCATGTGACATCTGAAAGAGATGGAAGCCCCACCTCCACACACCCCCACACCCCCACACCCGTTTGGCTTATCATCGCCCTCCCAAACACACACCCTGCAGCAGCCAAACAAGGGCTTTGTGGTGTTCCTGTCGGGGTCTCGGGGCTCTGATGATCCCGTTGTGTACATGTGTTTTCCAGAAATAAAGTAGGTATTGTCCCTGACCTGAGATAACTCTGCTCCGTCTGACCACTCCGCCTCTTTTCTGGTCTAACTACACAAAAACCACTAACCTGTCAGCTACCCCATGTGGATGTTCCATCTTCCGTACTTCGCATGTGTTTAATCCCTCGTGTCTCTCCGTCTTTACATCAACCGGCTCATTACACAGACGTGCTGTGCTTTACACGCTTTACACCAGCAGTCAGTCAGTCATATGAGGGGCCCTATATCATAAGATATCACAGCCGGACGGGCTGTACCACGGTCCACATTCCCTCCAACAACACAGAATTCATCCTCATCATACAATCGCAGTTCAGCTGAGGACAGATTGATTTAAACCCCCCCACAGACTTCGAAACCACTTACTCTATTCACCCATTTTAATTAGTTTGTTCTGTTTGTGTGTTTTCCTCATGTGTCACTGTTATTATTAATAAACCCACTGTATGTATCAGGAAACCTTTAACTTCGTTTGACTCAAGTAATAGAAATACTCGCACCAAAATGTAAGTAAGTGCAACTGTCAAATACACGTAGTGGAGTAAAAACTACACTATTCCCGTCCTTAAAGGAAATGTATTTAAGTGAAATACAAGAACCACTTTCTCTGGCTGTAAACTTGTGTTTTTATGATGAGACTGGGGATGGTGAGTTATGCATTAAAGCACTTCCTGCTCAGTGAGAGTGAGAAAAAACATCCTGTAGGGACATGCTGTATCGGCTGCACATGTGTACACATCACTTGAATTACTGACAGAATGGACAAAATAAAACCCTTAACCCTTGTGTTGTCTTCCCCAAAAAATCAACACTTTTGTTGACGCTTTTTCATCAATGTTTTTAACTTTTTGTTATGTTTTTGTTATGTTTTTGTCCCTTTTTTCCAACACTTTCGCCACTTTTTTTCAATGTTTGTCACATTTTTTTTACGTTTTCAACACTACATGACACTAACTTACTCATTTTAGTTTTTATGGTCAATAAACCTCATTTAAAGCAGAAATTCTGATTATTTGGACTAAATTTAAAAGGAATGCATGGTGATGGATAATCAATAATAAAACACAAAACAGCAGTTAAAAACAATTAAAAACATCTCTTGAAGAGAATAGAAAACAACACGCTGACATTGACCCCAATGTTGCTCCAAACTTCTTACATCAGCTACTCTGTTTTTCTACAGTTATGTAACCTTATAACTGAGCTCAATGGCCTCTCCATATGCACTGTGTGTGTGTGTGTGTGTGTGTGTGTGT
>NC_045741.1:7691875-7695847 GCF_008692095.1 Etheostoma spectabile
GTGTGTGTGTGTGTGTGTGTGTATGTGTTGGTCAAAATAAGCACAGGAAGATCACTTTTAACTCCAGGAGACGCATCTCCGCTGGCTTTATTTTTTATAATCATAATACGACCAATATCATCGCAGTGCAAACATTTAGTATAAAATATCGTCTTTAACAAAATTTACATTCACATAAAACATCTCGATAAATACATCTTCAACAAAAGAACTTGACAAATATCGTTTCATTCATAATATATCTCTGAAAAAGACTCTGCAATGTACAATAATAGCAAGTAATACCTACATATAACAATTGAAACCCGTATCATACAATATGAAAATATCCAATTTACAGGAACAAAAATATTGTACATAACTTCTTTTCCATCAATTTCGATTAACTGGTTAAAGCAAGTGTATAAAAATCCTCATTTTTAATCTCTTCGAAACTCATAGTATGCATACAAGCATCAAGCTACTATATAGACTGTATCTATCTGTATCTATATCCATATATGTACAGATATAGATATATATCTATATCTATATATAGATTTATATAGACTTTAAATCTATTTAAAATATGATGACAAGAAGTACAACATTATCATTTCAGTCAGTTTATGGTGTCCAAACAAATCTTTTCAAAAAAATCAACACTTGCCATCATTTGATCATCGAGTTACAAAACTGTTAAAGAACAGTAAAAATACAGGCAGTCAACAAAAGGAAAATCCACAATAACCGTATCTACGCATTCAGTTGTGCTACGGCTCAACACCAACAACTTTGATATGTTTATGAAAATAGGTCGGCACATTTGAAAACCAGCTACCTGTTGACTACAGCAGGAGCGGGGAGGAGGTGACACCCCCGTCCTGATGTCAAACTGTCCTAAAGAAATGTCCCGGGAAAAAAAAAAAGAAGGTTTCGCACACCAAGCTCATGAAGAAGACACGGGTCAAAAAAAGCACCTTACATTCAAGAGGGCCGCTACCTTTAGCGCATGCATGAGGACTACATTTAAACAGAGTCACTGTGCGTCCGCTGCTCGGCCTGTATGAATGTTTCATCAAAGCATGCATGTAGGAGCCACAGGCTTGCAGGCAGTGCATGCTCCAACAGATTAGAGGAGAGTTAATGGCTGTGGTAAGCCGTACTGTGAGTAGCATGCTATACCATAAAATAAATCATCTGGATTTGTGTGAGGAAGCCAGACACAGAGGTTTGGGTGTCTCCTCATAAACAGCAGTTTTCTTCTCTCGACCCAAGCAGCTTTTGAGTTCATGAAAATAGTAGAACGGAATATTTAAACAATAGAAAATATTTTTTTAATAAACAAGCACGCAGAGAGAGAAAAAAAAAGGTTTCTTTTTTCCAAATAGAAATCCTTAAGGAAGGAATCACACTCGCACAATACAGAAAATAAGTTTTTCTAATTCATGCTTCAACTCCACAGAGATACACACTTGTGCGGCTAGCTATGCACATTCTATTGGCTACATACAATATCAGGTCAAAAATAGGATCCAGCTGGCTACAGCATGCAAGGGGCTGAGATAGGAGACAAACCGCTTTATTGCTACACTTTGACGAGGAAGAATCTAAAAGTCAAGCATCACAGGGAAATAGACAGCACACATGACTGCATCATGCACTTATAGACACTGAGCGGCTCAGGGAAACAAGAGTTCACCTCATGTGCCGCTGGAGTGTTAAAGTGAAGGGGCATACATGTCCAGGAGATGTCTTGAAGGCAACGCCCTGTCGTATTTTGGCAAGTTTATACTACCATTTACAATTAAAAATTTGGCTTCATCCACTTTAAAAACATGCCCCTGCAATTCATTAATTCATCTGAAGTGGTGTCCAATAAATCAATAAAGGATCTAAAAGGCAACAAAAGAAAATGGCAAGGAACTCATTGTGAGGGGTGTTCGCAAAGGCAAAAGCCCTGATTTGGCTTCAAACTGAGGGAAAAGGGTCAGCTAAAAGTTGTGAAAGGAAATTCCACATGGGGTTATGGATGGCTTTTGTGCTACACTATCAATTGTGCAATTGTTAGTGATTTTGATGCTGATATATCCATTCCAAATGACATATTGTTTACTGTTAAACAAGTAGCTTTTAAACCAATTGAGTTCAGGACCAACTGGTAAACCGACCGATAAATAAAACAATGTTACCAATTACACCACTGTGAGGACCTGTCTCTCTGCAAATCAATGGTATTGCTTCGTCTTTACAGCCACAGTTCTGCAGGTTTTATAGGCCGAACTTTGTTGTTATTTTGATGCTGATTTAGGTTGTTACAGTTGTGGGTGTCGACTCTGAAATCACGGAGACACCCTGAACCTTTGATTGGTCACAGAGCAACGTGGCTGAAAGCATCCTGCATCTTGTTCATGGCACCCCAGCGGTGTGAAACAACAAACAGGCCTCGAGTGTGGAGGGAGAGTCCGACCGAGGTCTCCTCAGACTCTAGACTCTAGTCCTAAACGCAGTCCAGGCCCAGAGTCCAGGCCTCCCATTGGACAATTAGCGCATCAGCTGTCTCCCACATCCAGTAGAAGAAGAGTGGAGGTCGGCTCTACTTTTTCCCCGCATTGAAAACACTCTCTCTGCTACTACTATCATGTTACCATCCGTGCTATCCCCCACCCCTAGTGTAATTTTTTTTGTTTACCACGATCCCAATGAAGAAAGTATCCATCACACCGTTGCCGTGGGGGCAGAGGGCAGGTACCTGGTGGTGCTGGAGGAGGTGGTTGGTTTGGTCGGGCTCGGGGTCCTGGCCGTAGCGTAGGTGGTCACGGTGGGGGGGCTCAGCCTGGTGCACACGCTGCCCTGGGGGAAGGTGCTGAACCGCCGCTCGCCGTTGCCAGGCTGCTGCTGGATTTGAGACGGTCTGTTGCCGTGCCTGCGCCCTTCCAGGAAATATGTGAGCATTTGCCCTTTGCCCTTTACGCTGACCTGGCCCCGGCACACAAAGTTGTAGTGGTCTGCGAGGAGACGATGAACCTCCTCTGTCACCTGGAGAGGAAACACAGGAGGAGGATGTCATACTAGGGAAGAGTTGAGCAAAAAAAAGCGTTAAAATACGCTGCATTGCCTTCATTGAAAACAATGTACAGAAGGAATTAGTCTGGATCAACGGAAGTACCTTTCCCGGATAAATCCTGACATATCCGCTCTCTGTGTGTTGAAAAAATAAAATTGGGCAGGCCTGTATGATTGCAAAAATTTAGAAAGAATATGTCTGCAGCTTTTACTTTGTAACTGCGATGTTTCGGGACAGACTGGTGGGATTGCTGTGGACAAAGTACACACAGCAATACACTGGTATGACCAAGTTCTGTTTAACCAGGTATCCAGCTCAAATAGCTCACGTTACTGTATTGTGCAGATACAGATAACGTCATTTAATATTGCACGTGGTGTTTTCTTCAGCGGGGTGCAAATGTTCCACCGAAACAGGTTCCCTCCCGAGACAGCTGCAAGACGATTGGGATTGGTTTAAAGAAATTCAAACCACCCGTAGCGGGTTTTTTTCTCTCCTATCCCAGAATGTATGTGTGATATTGGCAGACCTATCTTTACAGAACTGTGGAGATGGGTCCGGCAATGGGAGACTAGGTTTCGGATCACTGGGCTGGCACGGTGGTGGTACCAAACTAACTTAACAAGACTCAGAAAGCTCCACACAGCTACTGTGCCCAGACGCTACAGCTGGACAATATAATAATATTATACCGATATTGTGACATAAGACTAGATATCGTCTTAGATTTTGGATATCGTAATATCATAATATGGTGTTGTCTTTTCCTGGTTTAAAAGGCAAAGTAAAGTGATGTCTTACCAGACTGTTCTAGCTGTACTATTATTTGCCTTTACCCATTCAGTCATTATATTCAATTCAATTTTAATTGGGATCAACTAGAACTGTTGGGTCCTTGTAAATTCTGGAGTGTGGTCTAGACCTAC
>NC_045741.1:7695857-7702013 GCF_008692095.1 Etheostoma spectabile
AAGTGTCTCGAGATAACTCTTGTTATGAATTGATACTATAAATAAAATTTTATTGAATTATATCTACATTACTGATGATTATTTATAAAAATCTCATTCCACACACCAGCCCTACCAGACGCTCTTTGCCAAGGAATACTTCCAAGTAAACTAAGCTAAAACTAAACTGACGTCTCTCAAATTGTTGGCATGGTTTTTCTGTTTGGAGGTTTTTTATGCTGTCCTTTTGGCCAGGTCTCTCTGAGACTTTCACCTGGTTATACAAAGGGAAATAAAGAAGACGGAAGTGCTGTACCTGGATCTTTCCTTGTACCCCAGTGCTGTCCATCCTGCTGGCTACGTTCACTGTGTTTCCCCAGATGTCATACTGAGGTCTTCTGGCTCCAATCACTCCGGCCACCACTGGTCCCACGTTGATACCTGGACACATGAACACAACGAAGGGGCTGAAACACACCCCCAACAACATTCAGGTCTCAAGTTTTAAACAGTGAACGTGCTCTCAATCAGATCATATTCAACTAATATAATTGTAGGAATGCTGTTGCACAGCAGTCCAACTATAATCTAGCTTTAACATTTCAATTTTTAAAATTCTTTCCACATTTTCTTTTTTTACATTAGTGGTGTTATTCAACTATTCTCACTACTTCAACTCCTTCTTACTGATTTAAGCTATTCAACCAGGTTAGCTTTAGCAATTCAGCTTTTCAGCATTCTCACACATTTTCTGCAGGAAATGCATTTTTTAGTTTTCATCTGTTTTTTCAATAATATTTAAAAGAAATATTAATCACATTTTAGGTTATTTTGTCATTCAAAACAGAACATATTGAGCCATGTGATTTGTTTGGTGTTCCTTTTAAAGCCTTGCATGAGGAGTTAGCAAATGCAGTTTGACACATGCAGCCCCACAGTCAGCAGACAGGATGGCACTGTGTACACCAGGCTACACTGGGATTAAACAAGGGCTCCTGTAGCAGGCTCTGCACAGGATACCCAACACAATGGACTTCAGTGCTCGCCGTGACGAGCTTCCTAGCGTCGACGCTCTTTCTGTGATGCATTTCCTTCCCAATTTACCGGCACTGAGCAGCAGTGGTGTCCAGTGCAATAGGTCAGAAGAGGCACCAACGCCACTGTTTATATTGACCAGTGCGTGCTTGTGTGTGCATGTGTGTGTCTTTTCACTCACCTACTCTCAGGACAAAGTCATTGTAAGACTGGTAGTTGATGGCATCCAGGACGTCAAACATATCAATGGCAAAATCTGACACTGTGCATAAATGTGAGGTCGTGGACTTCTTTGCCTGGGAATCAGAGAAACACACAAATGTCAGCAGGCCCAAATGGAAGGTGTTTTCTTTTCTTTCCTTTTTTTTTGCAGTTAACTGAGTTTAAGTCTTTAATTAATCATTTTTCTTTTTAAATCTGTGGAAAATTCTGGCCCTGAATGTCAGCAAAACGCACATGTATGCACAAACAAGCATGCTTACGTCCAAGTTAGAAAGTGATATTACCCTCCAGTTCTGCTTCCCCTATGTAATTATATACATTATTATCTCGGAGCGCCACAAAAGCACGCACCAGAGTTTTCCCCAAAGTCAAACCACCTTTGTGACTGACTGTTAAGTTGGCGTAAAGTTTTGCAGAAGTTGCAGAAAGGGCCCTTTTGTTTGTGAACTTTGCAGGATTTAGAGAAACTTTATGAATGCAGTATATGCTGACACCACAGTGGCCGGTAATCCCTCACAGAGGATTTGTGGAGTGAAAAGTGACAAATATCAACACGCAGAAAATAGCTACCTGCAAATACTAGGCCTCTCAAAACTGCTGTGTGCATTCATTAACTTTTTCGACACGTGCTAATACCCTGCAAACACAAACAAAAACTCATATGGGATCTAAATATAGCTTCTGCATGTGTACCTTGGAGGCAGTTGTAGGAACCAGCCCTACTGCAGCCATGTATGTACTGCCAATGGTCTTGATTTTCTCAATATCCCTGTAGCACTCTTTGTCCATCAGCTGGAAGGGGGGAAAAAGAGAAAAGAACAGGAGGAAAGCATTACTACTATTGCAAATGTAAAATCAAACTGGAGCAAATTGTCAATCTAAGTTCAGACAGTATATATTATTGGTTCATATATATCATAGGTTGTGTTGGCAAACAAATCCAAATGCAAATTAAAATGGACTATTTTAGCGTGTTTGAGTAAATGAATGCTTCATGTTGTTGATTATAGATTCAAGCAGGCCAAAAGTCATCTGTAAGTCATTCCTTATTCTGAAAACTTTCCCAACCGCAACCATTGCTTATTATATTGCATCAATAAACACAGTATTTTTTAAACCCTCAGTCATGGCCACAATGTCATCTTTTTGAAATGAGATTATGGAGGTCATGTTGCCCCAGATTCTCCAAAGGCAGAGCCGGCAGACATGAAAACTGCATGGGGAATATACATCTAACAAAAATGCAGATTTACGATGCAACAAAATTGACTCACCTCATCAAAGTCGGCGATGATCTCATTGAGCAGCCTGAGACACTCAACGCCCATGTTGTTCCCATCCAACTCAATGTAAAAGTCGTTGAAGTTGGCGATGGAGGCGAACAACACTCCGACCTGAGCGTAGGACTGGTAGTACAGGTCCTGGGGGGTAGAAAAGTGAAGTCAAAACTGTGATGACCTACAGCTGTGGGAAAGATAAATCACAAGGCAGGGGTCTGTTTTAGTTTTGGTCCTATTTGCTCAATATCCGAGATATGCGCCTTCACCCCAGTCAAACTGAGAGGAAGGGTCCCTGTTAATCCACAGACCGCACTGTGAACAGTTTTCAGTTTTCCTCAGAGAAATAGTGCCTTTTAAAAACTAAAAACACCGTGTTCTGTGGATTATCCCGACTAAATTGCCGGGGAAATTGTTTTTTTAACGTTTTTTAATCAGTTTTCAAGACAATTCTATTCACTTCCGCAGAACAGTGGATCAGTGGTTAGCACTGTCGCCTCACAGCAAGACGGTTCCAGGTTTGAATCTGCTTCTCCTTTCTGTTTGCATGTTCTCCCTGTATTAACGTGGGTTTTCTCCTGGTTCTTGTGAATGATTGTCTGTCTCTATGTCAGCCCTGTGAAAGTCTGGTGACATGTCCAGGGTGTACCCCGCCTCCCGCCCCATGTCAGTGGGGGACCAATTAATAATGTTATGTATGGGTGCCTGGATAGCTAGTTGGTGGAGCGGGTGCCCATGTATAGATATGTATATGGATAAGTTTACTCCTCAACGCAGCGGACCCGGGTTCGACTCCGACCTCTGGTCCTTTGCTGCGTGTCTTCAGCTGTCCTGTCAAAAGAAAGGCCTAAAATACCCAAAAAATAAATAATCTTAAAATTATGTTATGTATTTTCCATTAGTCTTGTTGAAGCTTATTTGCTAAATAATAATACAAAAAAAGCTTGTATTCTTTAGCCATATATTGTACACCAAAGGTCCAACTGTGATGAAAATGTGCTGTGTTTCATTTTTGTTCTTCCTTGCACACTGACAGTGTCTGCTCCTTGTGGATTTACATATATTTCTGATACACAGATTTTCCATCGGATGTACAATAAAGTAAAAATAAGTTATGTTATAGAAACATAAAGCCAGCTGCATTGCAGTTTATGGTTAAGATTCAAGATTCAAGAATCAGGAGAGCTTCACTGTCATGATGTCTTTGACAGCAATATTGCAGGTGTATTAGTAATCAGGATCCAAGTGATTAAGAAATATAAAATAAGCAAGATAACTTTTTTGGGTTGCAATTTCTGTACTGACTAAGGTCACTGTACAGATCTTAGGAACATTACACTGTACATACAGTATAGAAGTGTATAAAGGGCAAACAAATCCAGTGTGCTTGCATGTGGCCACTGTAGAAAACAAATATCTTTTCAAGCATAATGTTGGAGCCGATAAACTTTGAATTCCAGGTAGCACACCCACTGTGCTGTGTTATGAATACAGTGTATGGGCGAACTTTAGCCCAGAGGAAAGAGAGGACGCCTCTCTATATACTGTAGCTGCGAGTGGTCACCGATGTGCCGGAAACATCCTTCCTGACTTCCTGCCCCCAGTGTTTACTAGCCTCGGCCTACTGTGGCTCTGCAGAAGCATTGTCAGCTGTGAGAAGAAAACAAAAGCCTTTGGAGCTTGACCCATATCAGGGACTGGACTTTAACCACTCTTTTTTTAGATCCCTTACGTTGTTAAAATGCAATATTAATTTGCTGGCTTATGTCTGTTCTATAAGTCTGTAAGAAATCATTTCACATGCCAGTCAAATAACCCCCTGTGGTCAATGTTTTTGTAGTCCTGGAGCCAAAGGCACTGAGACGTCTGTCACAGTGTGATTAGTTGCTGTCAGTTCCCCTGCTCCACTGATTCTTAATTTCCCACAAAGCTGATTGCGGTTACGTGTCAGTTAAACTTCTCATCTCCAATCCTGTCTGTATTTGTGAGACGTGGCGCTGTCCTGAGTTGAACGATAGCCTACTTTACGGCTTTATTATCGTGTTAATAGGAGTGTGTGTTCGTGTCGGCCGCTGTCCATTTCCTAAGTTCTGAAACCCAAACATTTTTTGACTACTTTTTTTCACGGAGGAAAACATTGGCGCCTATGCCTTGAGCTCTTTGTGCTACAATTTAGCTCTGATTTCTTTTATTTATTTCTGATATGCTAAATAGGCTAAATACTGGCTTGCAACATCAAAGCTGTGTCCTAATTGTAGTTGTCTTCCTTAACACAAACACTGGCACTGAATACTTTGTACTATACAAAGTATTACAATTACACAATCACCAGGCAAATGTATGTAACCCTTCATGATAACATTTCCTGCTTAAGTATGTATTTTGCAAAGCTAAAATGCAGATTTTCGAATATATACAATAAATACAATAATAAGGAAGAAATTTTAAAGGAAATGACATTGGAGGAGATGGCAACATTGTTATGTTGTTGTGCTGTTTAATGGAAAGATTTGCAAATAAAAGCTTCTATTTCAGTTTTTAACGTTAGAATGTAAGTTTGCTTCTACTTTGCTAATTTGAAAATGTCTCCTGACAGGAATTACAGCACAAATGTTACTAGTTATGAGCCATCTGATCCATTCATAATGTTTCAATCCATGCATATTCATACTCTAACTAACTAACTAACTAACTAACTAACTAACTAACTTTTAAAGCTGGATACTAACATCATACCTACAAAAATGTCCAAAAACATTAACAATAAGTACAGTATGTAGCCTAGACAATATGGACACTGTGCTAGTGTTTACAAAGCTTGACTTCTTTCCGGGCTGCAAATTTCCTGAAAGGATGTATGTATTCATCACTTCCTGAGAAAGGGAGGAGGGGGCCAAGGAAGGAACAGAGATGAGTGGAGGGGATGTTCATCAGTCAGTGGATACACACACATAGGGCTGTCAGCTCACACTTCCACACACCATATGGTCAGGTCAAGCATTACCATAGGCCTAAACAGCTGGGATCTATTTCCCTCATTAAGACCCAAACACTTGCAGTGCATATTGAACATTTCTTTGCAATATGCATCCAGCAACTTGCAACCTGCTCCAGTTTCAATTAGCAAACTATCCACGTATAATTCTCCTGCATTACCTAAATAAAGAACAGAAAAACCGCCTTGCAGTGCTTTACTTAGTTTATGAACGACTTAGGCAAAAAGCACTAAGTTGGTGAGTTATGGGTCAAAAGACACTATGAGCTAACTGCTAAATTTGGTTGAAAAGTGACAAATGTTAACATCTAGGCTTTCTAGTTTCACTGAGGTGTAATTTGGCAGTATTAACCGGATTAGATAGGGACCCGGGGACCCGCGGCAATGTGCGCAAAGCCAGCGCATGAGACTGAAAAGAGGTGGGACTAATTCAAAATACAGATCTGCATGGGTTGTCCATGTAACAGCCATATTAGCTACTCATATCATGCATTTTTCACTCTGTTTGCAGAACTGTATCACCCCTGAGATCCAGACAAACTACAACCTTAGCTCCAGGTTGCTAAAAGAAGTGTGAGGAGAAAACAATCTCTCCATCTCATTTCACCAAATCAAGTTCTGTGTGCATTAAAATATATATATATATAT
>NC_045741.1:7702023-7716271 GCF_008692095.1 Etheostoma spectabile
ATATATATATATATAGTTGTGTGTGTGTGGGGGTGTGGGTGTGGGTGTGTATTTCTCTGTCAGCAGTATTTAATGTTTGAATGTGTCCACATTTATCTTTTTTCTTAACACTATGTATTATATTTTTCTCTTATATCACGCAGAGTCTCAGGATCTATACCAGGATCTCCCAATGGGCCATAATTTAAGGGGTCATGAGATGATTAGTTTGAAAGATGTAATTCAAAATAATTTTTATTTTCAGACTTTTCCCCAGACTTCACCTCTCCAGACTTGTAAAAGTCATTCAAGGGAAACAATCTGAGAAGGGAAAAATCACTCTTTGATCGACCTAAAGAACATTCCCTTTTCAATCAAACTCTGCCAAGTTTTAACCCAGATGTCTCAGTGTCCTTAAAAAAAAAAAAAAAAAACCTCCCCAACCAGTCCCTCCCGGGTGTATCAGGAAACACTGGGAAGTCTTTGCTGGTTTCAGAGGCCTTAACTCTCTGATGATCCATGTTGGGCGAGCCTGGACATGTCTGCTGATGCTCACCATGTTCCTGGGGTTCGACATGAGGAAGTGCTGAGCCACATGAGCCGGCAGCAGGTTAAACAGGATCCTCTTGTTGTCCAGCTTCACCTTCTCCATGTCACATCTGTCCTCCTCCGCCTGGTGCCATCAGCAATTTACACAACACACAAGTGGAGAAGGAGAGGTGAGTCCTTACAGAGTCATAGGGATGTAGATCCAAAGTGAAACAGATGCTCTATTGTCTACAAACGCAATGAAGCTTAATTGCAGCTCAAAGCTCAGAGGTAGATGTAATTGCTTATCCTTATCACTAGAGGGAGATAACGACAAACTAGACAAACGTTCACTGTCATTCTTAAAATAGAAACATAAATAGGAGCACATAAATGCAAACACACAAACATACAATTTAAACACACTATTGCATCTAGGCCTATATATTCGGCCATTTCTGCCTAAAACTAAATTCTAAAGCTTTTATAATAAAATCTGTCATGTGAGAAGATTTCAACCTGTTTCCATCAGAAATCAACTTGTTTCAAGAAATGAGTGTCTATATCTTTTCTTGTCTTTTTTATGAGTGACATATTAGAGTAGGCTATATTTTTAATTTTATTAAATTAGCTTACTATAGAACAAGGGGAATATACATATCATCCTCTCAGATTCTTCCCTCACTCTTTCCCCAAAGTCTCGTTTTCCTTGGTTGTTTTTTTTCCATGGATTTTATCAAGAAAATACCTACCAGGAAAGTGTCAGTCTGTGTGTGTGCGTGTGTGTGTGCGCGTGTATGTTTGTGCGGTCGAGGTCAGGCCAAGCGTGAGGCTAGCGATGCTAGCTAGCAGTCGTAGCAAACGAGCAACCGTTTAAAAGAGATACGAGTCAAAGTTATCTTTATTATGCTAGATGAAACAAAACGGCTAAACTTACTCTAAACGAGTCGCGTTTGTCGCGAGCCGTCACCGTCACAGAAAGTGGACTTTTAAGAGGAAATAACGAGTGGATAAGTTTACCGTGCTGTTTCACACAGCGAACACTTTTCTTTTTGTTGCTATTTTACCAACTTTTCTGGCAAGCAGGAGGAGGCTACTATCGTCACTTCAGGTAAGAAGGAAAGTTTTGTTTTGACAACGTGTCAATTTACTTTAACTTGTCCGGTCGGCTCGAGTCCGACATGTCTCGGTTCTGCACAGGTCCGGTGTGTTAGCTACGTGCCTTCTGGTTTTTCCACGTACTGGTCTCCGAGCCTGTCGTGTAAACCTATCAACGGCTCCTCAAGTCGAGAGATTTACTACGTATTCATGAACATTTTACAGACCTTTGCATGTAACTAGCACCTCAATATTAACTGTACTAAACTGAACTGAACTGAATATCTGAGCACTACATTACTGTCTCATTCTACCGCGGGAAACATGTGTTTTAAAAGAAATTAGGATGCTCCTTTTCGCGCTGGATTCGAGCCCTGCTCACCAAAAACAACAACATCATAAAGGATCACTTCACTATCCCCCATACCAGTGGTTCCCAAACTTTTTCAGCTCAAGACCCAAAAGAGAAATTTGGTTTCTCCCCGTGACCCAAATTTACAAAAATACACCATGAATCATTGCAACATCTACATTTTTAAACTGTGGACAAAAGACGGAACAAAACATGAATTTAAATGTATATAAAGTATATTTATTCCATTGTAAAAGTAAACAAAAACAGAAAAGGTCTCTATTCTCCTTTCTGTGTCTCACCCCCTCCTCAACTCATGTTCTTATCCCCTCCTAGGATAAGAGAGGAGGGAGAGAGAAAAAACCCAAAGCACCTGAGCTGAACAGACCAGTGGAGCAGAAAAGAAAGCTCATTCACATAAGATTGAGATGCATTTTAACTGCCAATTGGCGACCCAATAAAACGGGTCTGTGACCCATTTTGGGTCCCGACCCTAAGTTTGGGAAACATTGCCCTATACTATAAACAATCACGTTAATTATCAGGATATTACTTTATTTTTCCCAGCAGTAGGCCATGAATCACTGTTTATATGAGTACTCCAAAACAACAGGTTACCTTGGTTTTAGGCTTAAAAACAGAACCTTCTACTACACCTCTGCGCTATCTGTGTGCAAGGATTTGGCATAAATTATACCAGGCCGCACGCGGATGCTGAAACAATGGGTCTAAAACAACTGGTTACCCTGGGCTGGAAACACATGACCTGACGAGGATCGGTTTGGCATTGTTTTGATTTTAACATTTCTGATTCTTCCTTTCTATTCCGGCACTGATCGATTTTCCCATTTTTTTGAGGGGTGGAGTTGAAACAGGTCGTACATAGGATAAGAGGAACATTTCACTTTGATATAATGGTGGTGTACAGTTTTACCGGGCTTTTGCAGACTGCCGCTTACAGTGCTCAAGCGCCTGGACGTACGGTGGCCACTACGGAAACCAAAACTTAAATTTCGAACCGATGATTGGATTCCAAACCAAATTTTTCCAAACTTTTCACAAGAACAAAAACAATTCCATTGGAATCGCTATTTGTGAAACAATTCCAAGTTGGAACCGGTTATTGGTCCGTACAAACAGACGTACCTGAGTAGCCCAGAGATAGTCGAGTCGCATCTTCAGGTCCAGCTGTCTCGAATGCAGAGCCAAAGCTCCAGAAAACAGCAAGGCAGCCAACACAGGATCATACCCCCCTGTGTGGAGAAACCCTCCTCTGAAAGACAAACACACACAGAGAAACACCATTGGTTGTTTGCTTCTTTAATAGGCAAATTAAGCAGAAAAGAAATATAAATTAAAGGTCCCATTAGGTCTGCAGGATTCGGGGGAAAATATGAATCAGGATTTTTTTTTTAAGCTGATATTGATAACAATTATCTGCCACGATCTCTCATGAAGTATAATGTTTATTGCACACATGAACCATGACAATGCAAAACAAATTGGCAGTACCAAACATAGATTTTTTTGACACCCATGTAAATCGAGATCACGATTAATGGTGCAGGCCTAGGTCCCATGGCATGAAAATGTCAATTTATGAGGTTTTTTATCATTAATATGCGTCCCCCCAGCCTGCCTATGGTCCCCCAGTGGCTAGAAATGGTGATAGGTGTAAACCGAGCCCTGGGTATCCTGCTCTGCCTTTGAGAATATGAAAGCTCAGATGGGCCGATCTGGAATCTTGGCCCTTATGAGGTCATAAGGGGGAAGGTTACCTCCTCTTTCTTTGCTGTGCCCGCCCAGAGAATTTGGCCCACCCATGATAAAGGGAGAGACATCATGGCTTACAAACCCCCACCCTCCACCTTGCCCTGCCTCTCCCCTCCTCAATAGCATTTAAGGCTGCAGACACAGAAATGGCACATCCTGAGGACAGCTCATTGTGGGACAGGCTCGTAGTGCCTGTAATTTTGCACCAAGGCTGAGTTTCGGGAAAGAGACTTTATTAGGTCACCACTAAGGCCTATGTACGCAGCATGTCGCAGCATGTCATAGGACCTTTTAAAAATGCATACATATTAACAAAATTGGACCCCAAACACACATTGTTTCCATATCACACTACACATAACATGCAGCTCAGGCTTACCCCACAGCTTGGCGATAGCCGCTGGTCTCCATGACAACAGTGTAGGTGACAGAGAGGAGGAGGAGCAGGAGGATCTTGGGGAGCGAGGAGACTCGGAGGTAGGGGACAAGAGTGAGGGTGCCGGCCACGCAGGACAGCAAAGCGTACGCCATGTTGGAACAAGCTCTGTCCGCTGCGGTGCTGATGTTTGCGTCGGCAGGGCCGTCGTCCGCTGAGAGACTTGAGTTTGTCCCAACTCTCGCCCAAGGGACACATCCCACCTGGAGCAAGGGATGAAAAGGACAGAGGTTACATAAGGAAACCAACATTTCTTTGGGTTTTTGATCGTTTCTTTCACAAAACAAGCATTTTTAAGACGTCTTCTTTAGGCTGTGCTTCATCTGTACATTTCTTAGACTTGTTTCATTCCAAAAATCATCAATCGCACAATGATTTTACTAACCTGACAATTAAAAAGGGCCGCAGAGCTGTCCTCGACCAAAGAAATTCTTAGTCGACTAACGCTTTCATGATTTTGTGGAATCCATTAGTTGCTGTAATTGAAGGTTTTTTGCGCTTTAGAGCTATAAAGATTCATCAATTAATCGATAAGTTGTCAACTATTAAATTAGTTGCCTACTATTTTGATAATGGATTAATCGGTTTGAGTCATTTTATGGAAAAAAGTAAAACCAATTCTGATTTCAGCTTACTAAATGTGAATGTTACTGTTACTGTACTGTAAACTAAATATCTTTTGAGTTGTGGATTAAACGAGACTTTAGGAAACAATGGCCGACATTTCTCACCATTTTCTGACATTTTATAGACCAACAGCTAATCTTTTAATCAAAAAAATAATCAACAGATTAGTAAACAATAAAAATAAACGTTATTTGCAGCCCTAGTGGGCCTTGAGTGTTGGTTAGGACTAGAAAAGCGCAACAGTATAAATGCAAACCATTTACCAATTGTAAAACTCGAGTGTCTCCACAAAGAATCACGGAGAGCAGCGTTTTAAATCGTGTGTTTACCAGACATAGCTCATGAGTTTCTTGGAAATAAATCAAGCATAACAAAGCCTAAGAAATCTAACCACTACAGGTTGATCCATGGTAGGCTCGACCAGAGCCTACGTAAGTAGCCCAGTAAGTGGCCTATGTTGTTGTAAGGATTAATACTTGTGCGTTGTTCTGGAGTATCTCTTTAAAGGCTCTGCACACCAACCCGATTATCGGCCATTGGACATTCTGGCGAGGTCGGTGACTCGAGTGTGTTCGTTGTGTTCCGTGCCGTCGTCAGTCGGAGGAGCCGTCGGCATCCATTTTGGCCGATTTGACACGTTGAATCGACCAGTGGGGAGTCGGACTTAATGACCAATCTGATTGGTGGGGTGCTAGTCCTCGACTAGCGAATTAGTGCACGAGACAACCAGAGCAGACAACGCCAGTATCTTCTCATTACTAACTCGTATTTTCTCTCGTTCAGTAAATAATGACAACAACAATCTTTCTTGGTTACCATCAACGCTCTGATGAAAACAATGACTGACGACAGCGTGTTTTTGCTAAGTCAACAGAGATGTTCCGTTATCTGCGGTTTTCATTTTTTGGGCGACAATACAGATTAGCGGCGCCTGCTGTCAAGGAGACGTATTACAGAACATACGAGCAGAACATATGCTCAAGTCGGCGTTGCTTTAGTGTTTTCCGAGGTACTTTTTTTGAGAGATGGGAGCTGACTGATCTGTGTCAGAGGCTTAAGGGAAGGCTGCACCTGTGCTTTATTGTATTTTTACACTACTTTACATACTTCAGTAGTCACACACACACACACACACACACACACACACACACACACACACACACACACATCAGAGCGTGACCGAGTTCTGGGGCCCATGCTGACACCAACCAATTTGCGTTTTAAAATATTCTAATGGGGGTTTTACACTTGAACAATAAATGTTTCATTCTTCTGAGACTCTGCGGCGCACCATCTGCTCAGCTGTGACTCTGCCAACCCGTGTACTGCAGAGACTTGAAATGACGATGAAATTATGACACTGTTTCTAACTCATATGCTTTGTTCTCCATTGTTTTTTTATTACTATTTTTATACAGGCCTTCAAGCAATCGTTTGATGACATCAATATGTGTAACCCCCTGCATTTAGCATTTATCAGCAATAAACAAATTCTTTGTAAGATGTTTTCATGCAGCCTGATGTCCCGGCTTTAGTGTTATTGTGGTTTGGATCATATTGGGGATATAATGTTTACAGCACGGTGGCTCAGTGGTTAGCACGTCTCCCTCTTTGTTCTCCCCGTGTTTGCGTGGGTTTCCTCTGGGAGTGCTGGTTTCCTCCCACCACAAAGACATGCATGCCAGGTCACTAGGAATACAGTTTAAAATTACCTGACGCTGGCACATTTACAGAAATGTTGATTAATGTGCATTAACCTAATCAAATAAATCTTAACATTAAACGTAGAGAAACCTGGTTATTCATACCTGGTTCTAAGAGGTTTCTGATCATCTAAAATGGTGCCGACATGTCTTTGATTGAGATTGATCTAGGTAGTAAATGCTTTATAATACACTATAAATAGTCAACATATTCAGGGCAGGATTAGGTATGAACACAACATTACCTGCTTTGGTGTAGTAAAAGATTGTGCTTAGTAGTCCTGTAATACTGTATCTGAAGTTTCTAATATATAGACCTTAGTGGTCCCCTTATACTGTATCTGAAGTCTCTTTATATAGACCTTAGTGGTCCCCTAATACTGTATCTGAAGTCTCTTTTATATAGGCGTTAGTGGTCCCTTAATACCGGATCTGAAGTCTCTTTTATATAGACCGTAGTGGTCCCCTAATACTGTATCTGAAGTCTCTTTTATATAGACCCTTAGTGGTCCCCTAATACTGTATCTGAAGTCCTTTTATATGACCTTAGTGGTCCCCTAATACTGTATCTGAAGTCTCTTTTATATAGACCTTAGTGGTCCCCTATACTGTATCTGAAGTCTCTTTTATATAGACCTTAGTGGTCCCTAATACTGTATCTGAAGTCTCTTTTATATAGACCTTAGTGGTCCCTAATACTGTATCGTAAGTCTCTTTTATTAGACCTTAGTGGTCCCCTAATACTGTATCTGAAGTCTCTTTTATATAGCCTTAGTGGTCCCTAATACTGTATCTGAAGTCTCTTTATATAGACCTTAGTGGTCCCCTAATACTGTATCTGAATCTCTTTTATATAGACCTTAGTGGTCCCTAATACTGTATCTGAAGTCTCTTTTATATATAGGCCTTAGTGGTCCCCTAATACTGTATCTGAAGTCTCTTTATATAGACCTTAGTGGTCCCTAATACGGTATCTGAAGTCTCTTTTATTAGACCTTAGTGGTCCCCTAATACTGGATCTGAAGTCTCTTTTATATGACCTTAGTGGTCCCTAATACTGTATCTGAAGTCCTTTTATATAGCCTTAGTGGTCCCCTAATACTGTATCTGAAGTCTCTTTTATATAGGCTTACTTGGTCCCCTAATACTGTATCGAAGTCTCAGCCCCTTATATAGACCTTAGTGGTCCCCTACTACTGGATCTGAAGTCTCTTTTATATAGACCTTAGTGGTCCCCCCTACGCGCACCTGAAGTCTCTTTTATATAGACCTTAGTGGTCCCTAATACCGTATCTCTGAAATTAAAAGTGAAATTTTCATGCCATGGGACCTTTTTTAAGTCGTTTCCTGTACATTGGTTGTTTAATATGAAAGAAATAATTAACACTTAACTTAACCTGGAGCCACACACCTCGCGTAAAAAATATAATATATTATATGTAGAATAATGGTATTTTTCTGTCAAACCACGGTTATCAAGGTCGGTCAATCATTTTCACATTAAACAATATTGTTTATTAGTTTCAACTTTTAAAAATTATTTTCATTGAAAAGGATTTTGAATTTATTTTGTTTTATATTGTGCTTAACAAATGCACTCGGGCATAGCATGTGCACACGCACCGCCACTCAATCAACGTGAATAGATAAGCCTGTTGACCACACTGGTATTGTTCATATTTAAGCACAATGACACATAAGTCAAACTTGCTTATGTTTTGTTCCTCACGTTACTGATGATGTTCAAACAGGCATGTGTGTGTGTGTGTTTTGAGAAATACAATATCTTTATACTGCAAGGTTATATTTATATTTATTTTTATTTGTTATTTATATATCATTTTAATGCCATTACCTGATATCCCTGTTTTCATACATACAGAAGTTTAGTTTGCTAAACATATCACATTTTTTAGTTGGATATTGGATGTGAAAAGAAGGAAATGGTTCTTCCATAAAACTGCACTGTGAATTTCCCTTTATATAGTTTTATTTTATAGTGATTGATTATCTGTTCAAAACATGTTCTACGCAAAATGTTCTGTTCAAGAAAAGATAGAACATAAATATTTGTGTGAGCTGTAAAGTGGTAAGAAAAAGCGTAAAAACGGAATCGGCTATAATCGGTATCGGCAGTTCAAACTCAATGAAAAATTGGAGTCGGCCTAGAAAGTTGCAATCGGTGCATCTCTAGATAGAAGTACCCACTTACCACACAGGCCTGAGTAACAGAGTAGGTGAGCAGAACGAGGAAGACACACAGCACGGTTCGGATCTGGATGGTGAGGCAGCCCGGTTGGCACTAAAACCAAAGAAAAGAAAAGGGGAGGTTGGAAAATAGAACGAGTGAGAAAATGAAGCACCTGTTTATCTACTTCAATAGCATTTTGGACACATCATTAGCCCGGAGTGGAGATGAAGTGAGTGCATTTTGTTGTGTGGCTCATTACGTAGCGGCCTATTAGAGGAGCCGCTTAAAGGATATGATGACAGCTCAATGTAGCATGATACCACAGTGTCATAGAGAGGGTAGCGCGGCCACTCCAGTCTGACTGGCAATTATGCAGTGGTGAAAGAGTATACAGGCCTTTTACTTAAGTAAAAATAGCAATACACAGTGTGGAAGTACTTGTAAATGTCCAACATTCAAAATGTTCATTTTCAATAATTTAAGTACCCTATCTTGCAATTTTGAGTTAAATTAAGAATGTGCTTAGCTTCATTGAACTTAAAAAAAAGTCCACTACAGATGAAGTGCACAACTTCTTACACAGTAATGTTATTTATTTTATGTTAAATGTAATACAAATATATAAGGTGTATTTGTATGATGAAAACAAAGTGCCTTGTAAAATGTACTTGATCAGGAAAGTTTTTCTTACTTACAAAATTAAAGCATGTAACCTGTAGGAGGACCGAAGAGGGAAAGGTTCTCTAGTGTTGCTTTCAGTTAGTGTCACATAACCTAGGAAGCGCTACTTAATTTACAACGTAAATATGTTACGTTCAATGTATGTATGAGGTAAAATACATCATATATGATGTAATAAATTTGTTTTAACTTATCGGCTTTTACAGTGTGTACCTATTTACATATTAAAAGTACTCATTGTGCACAACGTATATCATTCAACCCGGATTATAATTATTGATGCATGTACAGCACTTAATGTTGCAGCTGGTAAAGGTGGAGCTGATATTATTTTATTGCTACTTTACATACTGCTGGGTGGGTCATCCATTATAACAATCATCATTCCTTTTATAAAAGTATTTAATATCTAATGATCTTAATCTGCAAAGTAATATTCTTCAGTTAATATTTTGTGCATTCCATCCTCTTCGTTTTAAACACTTTACGGCTCTTTTCATTCTAAACAGATGTCATTTACATGTTTTTTAATGCATCATATTTTTGTTTTTATGACTTGCAATTTGATGCCCGGAACATGTCCGTTATTTTTGGAGCATTTCGCTGCCGCCTCCTCCATATTTTTTTTTTTTTACTTTTGAGTCTGACCTTCTCAGCGCCACCTTTCCCTTTTCTTTTTTGGCTTTCCATCATTAGACTCACCCACTGTCTGTTAACGGTACCGATAGACTTCCAAATGTGGAAAGGAAAAAAAGAGGTGTTCGATGGCTTTATGTCATAGGCCAACCAGGGCTATGCCATTTGGGTAGGGCCTGCTCACTGATCTCCCCCCCCCCTCTGTATTTCTGATAATCCTAGACATGGTTGTGACTTGCACTTTGGCTGCTGCGGCCCGCTGTACGGGTTGAGCAGATGTTGCACAGATTGACCAGCGGGCAGACCAGATGCTGTTGCTAAGAACTTGAAATGTATGACTATAATCACCGCCGTGGCCTCAAAACACTACCGGCCCACCGTTGGAAAATCCTGACTCTCCCAATTGCCACTCCGCTACTGGGTCCTTGCAAGCCAGGAGTCAGGTTTCGGAGCAGCATCCAGCAGGAGGATGAGGTCTTGGAGTCTTACCTGAACGCCGGTGAGATGCAGGTACATAACACAGGCGGCGTGGAAACACACACACAGCACCAACAGCAACAGCACCAGCATCCCCCTGAGAGAGGAGAGACCAGAGTGAGAATGGGCTATCCCACTTTTCCACTGACTGCAGTGAAAACACCTTCCTTTTTTTAATTGTCTCGAGCAAGATTGATCCAATTAGCTAGGGGTGTGGGTGGGTGTGTGTAGTTGTGGGTGTGTTGTGTGTGTGTGTGTGTGTGTGTGTGTGTGTGTGTGTGTGTGTGTGTGTGTGTGTGTTGTACGTACTGTGGGATCATTAGCAAATAGATAAGGCCAAACAGAGCGGCGAGTATCAGAGAGACAACCACTGCGCCGATGAAATGGTCATCAGACACCTGGTGGTACTGAGAAAGGACAAAACAAAGAGAAAATGTCAACATAAGAAGCATTCATCCATCCATCTTTTCAGATGTTTATCTGTGTTAAGGTAGGACCAAGTCAAATGTCCTTTTCCATGGGGAATCCTTACCCTGCTTTCACACCTATTAAGTGTGAAGTTGTTATTAGACCGTTATTTTCAATGTAGTGTGTGGTGTTGTGGGATCATCCCTATGTTTCCAGGGTCCTATGTTCCCAGGGTCCTTTGTTCCCAGGGCATGTGTCTCTTGATATAAACAAACATTGTATGTCTTTGCTATCTTTGCAGTTCAAATTGCATGTTAGAAATCCATTTAGCCTCTGTGGAAATATCAATGCCAAAAGTAAAGAACACTGTCTTGCCTGCACGTCTGAGGGCGTATTGAGGAGTATAACATCAGTAGGCTATAAGCTGTGGGTGATTTCGACAAATTGATCCAGGGAACCATACAGGGAACATTTGACCTAGGGAAAAGCATTGCTGAGAACAAAAGACTGAGGACATTGAGCTGGGAAACATGCAGTAGGACCCCGGGAACACAGCTACGCGCCCGTTAATTTTGTGCATCTTGTATTTTGCAAAAAGAAAGTCCCCTCTTTGATCCTGTCGAGACCCTGGTAGTAAGTTTCAAGCATGGCTGATTGTGGATGCAATTTATATTGTTGACTGTACGTCCTTTTGTAGTCCGTTCCATCCTTATTGCCTAACTAAAACGTAACGTAACTCACCTCATTTTATCACAAACTATGAAAGCTTGTTCGGTCTAAAAGATGTGTTTCCATGCTTGTTGGTCGACAGAATTCCTTCAGACTGTTCTGGCTGTGGGTGTCCTCACAGTTTGACATGCCCAGAACACCTCCAACAATTGACGTGACATGGCACCATACCCTGTATATCTGACCACCATAGTAAGGTGGCTCTATATCTGAGCCACCTTACTATGAGGCTTACTATGGGGGAAGTTAATTTCACCTGCTTGCATCCATCTTATATCTCATACTTCTGGTTGGTACCCAAAGCCTCTGAAACACAGGTGATATCTGGAGTGTAGATGAAGCTTCACCTTTAGACTCGGACTCAAGTATGCACCACCTGGGATAGCTAATTCCAGCTGCTGTTCTCACGCTCCATCTTACCCTTGTGAACAAGACGTGGAGAAACTTAACTTCATTTGGGTCAGCATCTAACCCTTTGATAAGCAACTGACAGAAGGATGTGAACTCTTAAATTGCCATCGTCCCAGATTAAAGCTATCGTGCTTAGTTTCTGTTGCCCCCAAGAGGAATTCTAAGTAATGACAACAACACTGTTGGTGCATCCAAATGACGCAAGGCAACGTGGATCGCACACCACCCCCACCCCTCTTCCACGCAGTTGCTAGCGTTTATCCCTCATATTAAGGAGGACACATAATTTAAAAACAACGCAATCAAGTTGTCAGAAGAGGTTGTTTTCTTGTAGAATATACATCCTCTTGGTCTCCAAAGCGGAACGCTACACCATCTCATAAATATAGCCATACTGAGAAATACAGAGAGAGTTTTGTCGAGCTGATAAGTTTAACTAGTTTAACTATGCACTAAAGCTTTAAGGTCACAAACTCGGGAACTCAATTGTCGGTGAAGTAGATAAAACTTAAGATCAAAAGTGTTTTAACATCCGCCATTAATATCTTGGTTAAAGATAATTTTTTGAGGGCCTTTTTTCCCTTTTATTCGATAGTGACAGTGGATAGATGGATAGCCTACATGGGACGCTCACTACTGGGTGAGCTTGAGGTCGCCCACATGAATGTCTGTGTTAAATATCATGGCAAATAATCTATCATTGGATTTTTACAGCCATTCGTGGCTGAGGATCAACCAATTGACTTAACAACTGACCTTCTGGGGACCTGCAGAGAAAATGGGAAATTATACAGTCAGCAGGGCCAAGCATGTGCTGTACTGGAGCCTACATGACACTAGGTTGATTATTTTTATGGTGCTTAAGTTCAGCTCTCACCACGCAGCAGTGACGTTATTCTTTATTTCTACATAATATAACATGAAATTAATCTAGATTATTCAGATGGATATGAAGCAATCATCTGATTCTTGGTCCACAAAAAGAGAGCTCTAGAGATGTGCGGTAAGATCAATTCTTCTGAGACCACGATGTGCCCTGATCTCTACCAGCATCCTTTTGAAAGAAATCTTCCTACTGTAGTTGCGTGGGAGTAAATAAACACTCATTTGAGTCTCAATTTGTTTCTGCTGGTGGCATTTTCCTGAAGGATGAGACGTCTAAAATTATTTTTTGCTGGGTGTAGGGTTATGGTTCTTCTGCTATAAGTTTGAATGTCTAGATTACACACACAAACACAAACACCCATCCCGGTTCTGTGTCTCCTTTATGTCTCTTCCCACACACACACGGGAGAAAGATATCACGTGTGCCGCTCAGACGTTCCCAAATCATTATCTGCACCCCCTCCTGAGAGGGTGGGTGGATTCCACACACACACAGACACACAAATCATAGACAACAGGCGTGGGAGAGAGGGAGAAACGAGGGGAAAAGAATTAGAGACTGTGTAGGGTATGTATATGAGAAAAGGGGGAGGGGGCGTGGGGCTGCAGTCACGAAGCATGTTACCTTTTGTGTGGTGAGGAAAGAATATATCGGTTACCTTTTGAAAATGTAAAGTTGCTGGCTTCTATGCAAATTGTGTGCGTGTGCGCTTACCCGGCGCTCCCTGTCTCTGCTCGTGTAGAACAGGGTGACGTAGTTGAGGTCTGTTGTGTCGGACTCGGTCTGCCGTGCTTCGATGAGCCGCCCGATGTAGCGGTTGACTCGTGTTCCTGGCGAGTGCTGCACGGCGGTGTTGGAAAAGGACGTTCGACTCCTCAGCTTCTCCGATGCAGTCCGCAGGGCTCTCCGCTGCCAGACACCAAGGAGACAACACAATCAGTCTCCGCAGAGGCCTTTCTTTAATGTGTTAAAGTTGACTGGTGTGCAGGGGAATACCAATGCACTTTGTGATTTTATTATAACTTTGCAAACATCAAGATGGGAACAAGATGAAAAGTCAGCACCCATGCTGGCCTGGCCCTGTGAGGCTGCATTGCTCGTTATACACGGAAAACATAATTGTTTGATGAAATACAGACAGAAAACTTTGCACCTCATTACTACTAGCTGGGTCGGAAAATATCAGGTTTGAAAAGCGCTGTTACATATAAATTCACTGATGAAAGCAATAGTATGCTCTTTATTTACTCATGTTGGCACAAAGTGGTGATTACTGTATGCATTTTCATCTGGGCTCATTTCACATCATCTCTCTCTCTCTCTCTCTCTCTCT
>NC_045741.1:7716281-7739340 GCF_008692095.1 Etheostoma spectabile
CTCTCTCTCTCTCTCTCTCTCTCTCTGGTTTGGTCTATCTGTAAAGTGTCCTGAGATAACTTCCTATAATTTGACATAATAAATGCAATTAAATTGACTTAAAAACAGCTAATAAATGCACACATTACTACTTTTTAAAATTGCCAGCAAAAGTTTGTACATGACCCACTTTTTTTGGACAAAGGTAATCCCCCCCCTCCCCCTTGTTTTTCACATTTCTTACACTGCACAGCTGCAGTTTTGCCTCATATAGAAACAGGTCTATTTTGGGCGCCGCTTTCAACAGCCACACTATGATGAGTTGCCACATTCACTAGAAAGTAGCAGTTCTGAATGATAATAAATCAGTACTGATTATAATAATTTATCATCCATCGCATGATTAAATATTCTTTTGCCCTGATACTTTGAAGTGTCATAAATCCATTATTAAGTTTTGCTGTGACACAATGCTAGGATTTTGGCTACTTGAATAATCATGTAACAATATGGCTAATGCTATTAGAGGAGATGATACCAGGTTGTGGGTGATTACCAGCTGTCATATTGCATAATGATGGGCCGAGCTCACACAGTTGGGCAGATTACGGCTAGCAGGCTATTTCTGACAGGCAGACCCTGGGATGCAACGGCACCAATCGTCAAGCACCAACAGCCCGCTGTCACTGGATCACTGCTGCTTTAAAGCAAATACACTCACAAAGATGAAGAGAAACGTGCAAAAACGCTAAAATTAATGCTAATATTCACATGCAAAATTATGGACACACAAATTCAGCGAGCGTACGAGCAGTGAGTTTTCATCAAAAGTTGCTCATTATATCTTTTCCAATGGCTTACTGTTCAACACGTAGCTGTATTTCAGGCATGATCCAAAAATCTGTGTGTAGATTTGATCACAAATGGGCATACAAACCCATCAAAAGGATTTCTCTCGCTACGTAACCCAGACATATTTATGTACCGTGTGTATATATATATATTTTCTGTACAGTAGTGGTACACACATGCATGCAACTATGAGCCAAGTGATGATGTTCTGTGAGATAGAGTCTGCCTGTTGAACACCTTGTCGTCATCGTCGCAGCTCATGACGTTGGAGAAGGGGATCTCGGCCTTGAACATCTTCCTACAGTGCATCAGCTGCACCAGCAGGTAGCACACCGTCTTGAACTTCATCCTCTTGGCTGGTTTGATGTCTGACAGAATAAGACCGGGGAAGATCTGGAAAGGAGGACAAAGACGATGAGATAAACAGGTAAGAAAGAAAGATCTACTGAGAGGTACAGAAAGCCCTAAGGTTTTGTTGAGCAATTTACCTTAGAAGAAGTCAGGCAAAATTGCCTCGTCATTGTTTCAACACTTGTTAAAGACATTAAGGGTGGCATTGATTCATGAAAAATGAAGCTGACTCAGAAGACATATTGAAATATTGAACATAAGAGGTTTCTGCCCGACGACTATACATTAGTGCATGTGTCTGACTTTGATTATTGATTTTGAAAAACGCCATCTAATGAAGTAGAGAAATGCATATTGAGCCAGAGTGTGCAACCCTTTTCTTACTTTCAAGAATGTATGAGATCACGTATTGTTAAGCATGTTAGCATATGTAGGCCTATATTTAACATGGTAACGTGCTAGGTTAGTATTGACTTAAAACTACAGCTGAAGCTGATTCAGTAATGCATTCAGTGTAGCTGACATGAAGTACCTCTAAAATGAGTTTTAGAGGTACTTTATAAACGAAGGAGTTTAACAAGTGTTTAAATCTTGGTCTTTTTATGGTGCTAAATGATGATAAAATGTTACCACGCTGTATTGATTTTCACCGAAATTATTTTTAAAAGTCATCATTTCCAACCACTTGTAATCTTTGTTAATCTGGAAACCAAAATGCAGTTTCCTTCATAATAAACCTGAGAGAAAAAAAAAACTTGCTTTACATCCAATCAACGATGGGAGAAAAAGAATGAAAAGAGCTCAAATGTTATTGTGTTTTTGGAGATTTGACTCATTCATGGAAATAAAGTAGGCTTGAGTTGGACTTTTCCAGTAATGTGTGAAAGTGTAACGTTAGAAAACCTGGATGTGTGTGGGCATAGGTGTGTGTGTGTGTGTGTGTGTGAGTGTGCGTGCACGCTCTTACAAAGACTATAGCTTAGGAATTAAAATACTAGTAGTAGACACGCACAAACTCACACTCGGCTGTGGTGCACATCTACAGGAAGCGAGACAGTGATACTAGCCATGTGCCTCCCTCTCTACATCAGAGAATTAACGATTACAACATTGATAGATGTGTCACCTCTAAAACAAGATAAAATGATTGTGGCATACTTTACGTCTGTGTGATGGCACAATGAAAAAGGTCTCTATGTGATGTTTCTGAAGGAAGGCATGTCTCTCGTGGCCGAAGCCCGGCTCCACCTCGTAGTCTCCGTTCAAACACTCCAGGGTGGTCCTGGTGATGTGCACCTTGCTGAGAGCACAAACGGAGCAGAGGACGCAAGGCAGTTAGTGATAAAAAGTCAGACATAATGGTCTCAAATCATTATCTCCACCCCATCCCCCCCCCCGTTATTTTCAACTATCCTAATAGCCTCTCAGCTTGCTCAGAATACTTCACAGCAAAGAACTTTTCATTTTAACGACTCATTTAACAAGTCCTAAAATTGTATTACTACTATGAGGTGACCTCATTTCACAGCTTTTCTAATGCAAATCAGCTTGTTACTGTACATGACTTTTCCCTGAATGAAGTATTAATTTAATACGAGTGGTCTGCCTCGTATTTTTAGCTGGCGTTGAAAAAATTCATGAAACTGCATCAAAGAGAAATAATTAAATCCCAATAACTTTTAAGGACCGACTATGAGATGAGAAAGGGATTTTATCTTTTGCCTATTATTACAAACTGCATTAAAAGACCAAACGCAGCAATTAATTCTACTAACAAGTTCTGACTCATATAGCGTACTAAAGGGATAGTTCATCCCTTTAGTACGCTTCATAGCTTTTATGAGCGGTGTTGTATGAGGGAATAATCCATGGTCAGTGTTATCTGCACAAAATTCTGGGCCCCGTAGAAAAGCATTTTCTATGGGCCACTCCTTGCATCCTCGGCTATTCCTTCTTGCATCTTTTTGGGCCCTCCTCACATGAGGTCCCTGGGTACTAAGTCCCCTTCGTCCCGCCAGTCCGATGTCCCTGGGAGTATTGTCACGGAAACCGTTATCTCTGCTCTCTTCAAAGCCACCAGACTCCTTTTGACAAAACCAGTAAATTGACCTTGCAGAACACGGGAGTTGCTGGTCTACTGCTGCCTCGATTGGTTAGTTTATGTTGTTGTGTGACTTTGGTGAATCTCAAATCACACAATAACACAAATGAACTAACCGATTGAGGCAGCTTTTGTGCTTCTGTAGTTTTTGAAAAACATTTCTGGCTGAAGGTAAACAGACAATACCTGACCATTTTTGGCTTTTGTCTTTTCCGTGGATTATGTAACAAATCCACGGAAAATACAAAAGCCAAAAATGGTCAGGTATCGTCTGTTTACAGAATGTATTTTTACTTGTTTTCATGAATATGATAAAATGATGTCAGGCTGATCCTTTATAGGAGCATTTGACAAAAATATTGTGTTCCTGTCGTACATATGCAGAAAGAACACATTTCCCCATTTGTCAGTACTGCGATCGGATGCACACATCACAGGGCTGTATATTTTGTGTGTGTGTGTGTGTGTCTCTCTCCTGTGTAAGAGTCAGCACTGACCCAGGCAGCCCTCCGGCCTCCATCATGTTAGCCAGTGTGACATCGTTTGACCACACATCATACTGCCACTTCCTAAGGCCCAGCACGCCACACAGCACCCGTCCTGTGTGCAGGCCAACACGCATGTTCAAATCCACCTCCGTCGCCTCCACCACCGACCTGCAGGGGATTGAGGGGGGGTAGAAGATTAATCTCTAAAATGGTTGAAACAAAACCAAGAAAATGTAACCTCCACCAAGGAGGCTGGGATCTACAGAGCCCTGTTGGGGCCAGCTGAGAGAAAAAACTGTTTTATCACACGGGTTCCTAATCCGTAACCTCTATGCTAGCATGCTACGGTTAGCCACCTCGCCTCGACTAGTGACGTGGAAAGCCGTGGAGATTTTGAACAGCTCACCTGAAGACTGAAGGCAGAGGACATTCAGAAACCGTATCTCACTCAAAACAGCATGGATGTTTCTTTTCTTCAAGTTTGTAGTCATGTGAAAGAACCAGAGGCACAAAATAACACCCCAAATCCCAGAAAAAATGATTTTGTTTTTTCATAATATGGGCACTTTAATGCCTAGCTTGAGATATTCACTCTCTTTCTTTTTTTCCTCTTTGAAGATATTATGTGGGAGTAAAGCTCTCCTTTATAATTAAATATATATATATTTTAGTCTAGGTTGAAGATCTCCTGGCCTGCTGACTTTTATTAGGAAGAAACATTGCAACTTTGTTCTGATCCAATGGAAAGAACTCTATAATGCACCCTCAAAGTTATAACTACACTTGCAGTTCTGTGTGCCTTCACTTCCACGTGCTGTGGAGCAGGAGATGTAGCAGGAATTTTACTCTCCAGTAAACCACTACACAAAGCTCCTCTTCACCAGTGAAAGGTCATCCACTTCAGACGATGTTTGTGTGTATGTTTACAGGGTGGCGCGAAAGGAAAAAGCAGTCTGCCCATCAGGCTAAAGGAGGGATGTCACACACACACACACACACACACACACACACACACACATGCAGAGGAATGAGTGTGTATGGCTGCACCTGTCTTCTGAGATAAAGGACTCCTGCAGCAGCATCCATCCACTCAGACAGCATACAGAGCAGAACATGACAGGCGGGGGCTCACACAAGGAATTTAGGTTTCGTGTGTGTGAGGGGGTAGGGGGGGGGGGGGGGGCAGATTAGGAATCCATTTGATCACAAATGGACGTACAAGGCTCAGTGCTCACACAAGGAATTGAGGTTGTGTGTGTTTGTGTGCGTGCATATATGCTAGTTGGGGTTATGTATGTGTCTTTGTGATTGCAAAACTGTCCCAAATTGAATTTGTCTCAGTTTCTGCAATCTATCTGTTTTTAGATTTGCATAAAGACTTATGGATGTTTCCAAGATTGCTTTGTTGTGTCCAAATGTAAAACAGTGCCTCTTGCTGCGGAACGCCTCCTATGCTCACTTCAGGTTTAAGCTGATCCAAATCTCTCTTAAAAATATATTTGATTTACGACTTATACACTCAAAGACAGCATGCAGCCAAAAACAAAATGTATCATAATCAGAACAAATTCATTTTAAATTTATTCCATGCAGTGTGTGTGTGTGGTGTTTGTGGTGTGTGTGTGTGTGGTGTGTGTGTGTGTGTGTGTGTGTGTGTGTGTGTGTGTGTGTGTGTGTGTGTCACTTACGCAATCGTGTCAATCATGTCCAGTCCCATCTCCACACAGCAGTGGGCGTGGTCTGCCTTGGGTTGAGTCAGTCCTGACACACAGTAGTAACAGTCTCCCAGTATCTTTATCCGCCTGCAGTGATTCTCCTACAGATGGACACAAAGAGACAGATGATTATCTGGAACAACCTTCAGTAGTCCACAACGTTGATACTAGATAAATGTATTTCCGTTAGTTACGATAACAATTTATGAAAAAGTGTGGCAGCCGCTAGCAGCGTGGCTCTCAGGATGCAAACGTCAGTCTGTCGGTCAATCCACCACTTTGGTCGTGATTGAAATCTCTCAAACTATCGGATGGATTGCTCTGAAATTGTAGAACATTATACCAGCTTGACATAACCATGTTAGCATTATGACATTTGCATTTAGCTAAAAGCATCACAGTGCCTGAACACAGCCTCAAACAGCCACTAGCTTGTAGACTTTGAGTCTTGTTTTCAACAGTGGACGTAATAGTCCATCATGGATAGCAGGATCCAATTCTCTGGATCTGTATCACAGATTTAACAAGCTCCTATTGCTTCACCACACATGACTTATTATGAGAGGATCATTGCTATTTTTAAACCTATTCTGCTGCTGATGAAAAGCCAAACTCGACGACTCCAAATAGTTTCTCTAAGGAAAGAAGCTAAAGTCATGATGTAGACCGTTTATACATACTAAGACGCTTAAAATCAAGAAAGACTGTACTTTTACTCCTGATAAATGAGTTACATAAGATCTGAATGTACACAAAAACTGCATGGCTGCTTAGGCTGCATCTCTGTTAATGTAAAATCACGTGTGTGTGCTTGTGCAACCATGTGTGTGTTTGCAGTTGAGGCAAACTCTAATTGCTCCAACATGCTCTTGAAGTAGAATCCCTCCCACACATTCCCAGACAGATCAGCTATTTGTCACAGTGCACATTGTGCCCAAACTCCGCAACGATGACACAAACACGATGACACAAAGACCGAAACACACCTTTACAACACGTTATCACGCACACACCAACACACCGGCAGAAAAGCACAAACAGCAGCGTGCTTACTTGCAGACGTACTGTACAGGGACATCGGTTTAGTTGCACACAGTGTTTGCGTTTGGCGCTGTATCACTCACAGTCATCAGGAAATTGTAATGGTAGACCCTACAAAGCTAAGCCTGCAGGCAGTCTCTGAGTGACAAACACACACACACACACATGCGCACACACTTAAATACTGAGGATTCATGACAACTGCAGAGAGAGGCGGAGATGAGAAGACAGGAGACGGGGTGCTCTGGTTTTCTGCTCACGGGAGCAGAAATATTCTGGCGTGGGAGGATATGAGACTTCAGAACGTGGATGATTATCCCAGTGCTAGGAAGAGAAATTGTGTGTGTGTGTGTGTGTGTGTGTGTGTGTGTGCGCGTGAGAGAGAAATTATCAGCTGACCACAAGCCATGTCTCAGGAGAAGAATGTCTGTGTGCTTTTTGGAGACAAATTTGGGATTTGGAAACCAGCTGGTTGGGGATGGTTTGTCTAATTGTGGGCAAAATCAGTGTCGCCCCGCTTTCTTTGATAAACGTAATCACGGTTAGGTCGAGGTTGTGGTTAAGTGTGCCTCTCTTCTGGTTTCGTATTAGGTCGAGCTTCCGAGGAATAAATGTGTAGTGTAGCATACAGCAGTCAGGCAGGCTCAGTAGTTGTGACAAAGCTGGTTTGAAGTGAATTGCTCCATCTCTGACACGACAGGCTATAAATCTCAATTAGGATGCAGCTGCACACACACACACACACACACACACACACACACACACACACACACACACACACACACACACACAACACACACACTATCCTCATCACAAGATTTCCATATAATGGATTTCTGAGCGCTGATAGCAAGCCACATATCACCTTGTATCTTTGTCTTTCTCCCCCCCCCCCCTTCTTTCTCTCCGTAGAGGCATGACTGATTGCTGAGATGCGGATTCCGGAATGAACTCAAGAGGGATAATCCTGCTGTGTGTGTGTGTGTGTGTGTGTGTGTGTGTGTGTGTGTGTGTGTGTGTGTGTGTGTGTGTGTGGTGTGTGTGTGTGTGTGTGTGTGTGTGTGTGTGTGTGTGTGTGTGACAGTAAACTGTCTGAAGAGATGTCTTGGGTTGGTAGAAGAAGATCAGGCGAGTGGCACGCTGAGTGTGAATGTGGTGTAATCGGCATTAATGATCAGAACAGAACAAAATAATTATAGAATATTACTATTAATTCGAAAGGGTCTCTGTCTGTCCACCAATTGTAGCAAATTCAAACATGTCAAGCCTCAGCAATGTCAGAATGAATGTTTTTTCCTTGGAAGTAGCCTGGTCCCAAAGAGTGAGCTGTTGGCACATGGCACGCATACTCTAGCATTGCTCGGGGATGCAAATATGTCATGGCAGGTGTATTGCTGTGCACCTTGAGATTTTGTCTACTAGCTACTATATTTTGCAGCTGCACCATGTCAGTTATTCTGTGTGTGTGTGTGTGTGTGTGTGTGTGTGTGTGTGTGTGTGTGCGTGTGTGTGTGTGTCTCCTCTCATGCAGTATTGATATGATAGTGGTCTGGCGGCAGATAACCTATCACTCACCTCATCTTTCCCGGAGAACAGCGCTACACAGGTTTACTGACACACAGTGTGTGCAGTGTATGCTACCATTCACACACTCTCTTTCTTTGTCTTTATCAAGTGCAGTAGTCCTAATAGACACAGGCACGCACACAGAAACACTCCACACTCCTCAGCCTTTATCTCCCCTCTGTCTAAAAATCGGTTCACTCATCTCCTCCTCTCTTCCACTTCCCTTGACCTTCATGTCCTCCTCCTCCTCCTCCTCCTTCGTGTCAGTCAGCCTCTCCAGCTTAACTTTCACTATTGGATCAATATATGGTTTGGCATAATAAATAATACATTTCATTTTCTTGGAGGCTTTTTGTGTTGCAGAGAAATAACAGGGCTGACCAACTGTTTAGAGTCACTTGGGGCCAGCCTGCCTCCTTCACTGTGATGGCTCAGCGGCATGATTTCATAACAGAATCTATCAGTTGAATTCGCCTACTCTTCTTTGTAAGTTGCACCGTCTTGTGCACTTATCTCATTTGGAATTCGACCGATCATATACATCGTAAATCTCAGCATCAGCTGATATGTTTCAAGGTATTTATCGTCACAACAATTACAGAGAAGCAATCGTTGGCCATGACAATCTTAGATCTCAGGCTCCCTCCAACAGTGCTTATTACATGTGTATAAAAAGAAAACATGAAATTAAAAATGTGAAATGAGAACAATCTAAGACAAAGTAAGAAACTAACAAGAAATTGCCGTAATCCCAAAGACATGTTTTAGGTCATATATAGCCACTGTGTCACTTTGTCCACCAAAGAACACCGAGAAGTTACATATCCTGGTCATAATTCTTTAATACCCACATTTAAAGCTGCTATAATCAATATTTTAATATAAACAATAGTGGAATGCGTGAGTAATGTGAAAGGGTTGCTTGCTCAACCCTGCAGTTCCCTTCAGCTCACTGTTTAACGGTATGCAACTCTACCATTTTGGTTCTGTCTTACCGCTGTCGACAGCCTTGTTTCTAGCAGCATAATGCGCTTCCTGCCTGGCACTATTATGTGAATATAAAAGAACATTTACAGCTAAAGAGACAGATATTTCCCTCAGGAGTTGGTAGAGAGCGCTAAAAGGAGAATAAATATTACAATATTACATATTACTTACATTCATCAGGTGGACCCAAACATTACTCTTAATAAATGTTAATGTCACTGCGTCTGCTGGAAGCAAAAACAGGTAATTTCATCATAGAAACTTTATACCGTGGTTATATGTCAATGTAAAGTGTGTTTACAGCTTGTTCTGCTGCACCCAGGTGTCCAAAAACGTCTTAAGGTTGCTTTCACACCGGGGTTGTTTGGTCCGTTTGAACCGAACCGTGGAGCGTATCGTCGATAGTCCGGTTGGTTGGGGTGGTGTGAAAACAATTTTTTCAAACTCTAGTCCTCACTAGCGGTGGGAATCACCAGACGCTTCCCGATACAATATAATCACAATGCTTATGCCACAATACCATATCATAGCGATTTCAAACATATTGCAATACTCTGCGTTATATTGCAATTTATAACTTTTTTTCCAACTTCTAATTTTTCCCAATTTTATCTGTTTTATCTTAAAAAGAAACATTTCTCTGTTTGTTCATATAACTTAAATTTTATTGCTGCAAAATTGGATTGTCAAGCAGACAAACTGACCAACACATGTATTATCAAAGATTGATACTTGACGCCTGTGTATCGATACAGTATTGCCACTGAAAATATCACGATACTTTGCTGTATCAATTTTTTTTTCCCCACCCCTATCTTAAACAGGGGGGTCTCTGTTTGCTTCCACTGTATTTACTGACCCGCAATTTCAACCACACAATTTATGGATTTATATAAGGGGATGATAACCTTGAATTCCATAACCTAATTTGACAACACATCATCCTCTTTCTCTCATCAGGTCCGCCCTCTCATTCACTCGCTGGCTGTCAGCTGCTCACATTGTTCGCCTTCTTCTAAAATATTAGAAACACCAAAGCAAAACCAGAAAAACCCAAGACATTTTAGTGTTGCTCCATTATTTCTGAGATCATAAGTGTCGGCGAGTGTATTTGACAAAGTGCAGTGTGAAAGCTAAACAATCCAAATGAACAATGCAACGATGTTGCAACTTTCAGCCCCAACTTGCAACCAGTCTACCGAACTATAGATGTGAAAGTGCCTTAAGAATATTGCATTAGACTTGCCATAAGATGATCATCTGTATATGCTTAAAAAAAATAACTTACTGTAGCCAGCTCATCAAACTTCCCGAAGAGTTCGTTGAGCAGTTTGACCAGTTCCTGAGCAGTACACTGAGAAGCCAAGCTGGTGAAACCCACAATGTCTGCAAACAGGATGCTGAGAGAGAGAGAGAGAGAGAGAGAGAGAGAGAGGAATTATAATCTGACATAACAGCTGATTTCTTAATGTTCTCCAGGAAGGAAACAGACGGGGCATGTTGACTGCTGGTTCTGGCACTAAATACCCCCAGATCACACTGCAGCAGAGAAATTGGCTAATTGCGATCAAAGGTTGACTATAATCCAATCCCTGATAAGTGACAGCATCTTTTAGGCCAACCACTAGATCGATAATGGAGCTAAATTGCCTACTGCAGTGGGGATGAAGGAGGTGTTGAAAGCTACTTAGCTCCTTATTCATTTTACTCAGAGGCCAGATGGCAACAAAATGAGCTGTTATGGATCTTATTGACTCTCAAAAAAAAGGCATCAGAGCCAGAGCTGTGTGTATAGAGCTGGGTATGATTTCTTGTTGGGGTTGACACCAACATTTGTTTTTTGTTTTTAGGGCTGTAATTATACACCAAACCCACAATTCGGTTTGTATCACGATTTTTGATCCACGATTCAATAAAACCTCATGGTTCATTAATACGTTCCAATGAGACATAAGAATAATAGTAAAGGTAACAGTAATGGACAATTCCCCTTCCAACCTGTAGGTGGACCAAAGAGTGCTTTGGGGCCTACTGTAAAGGTGCTGGTTGAAGTTCAAGTTGCGAAAATGGTATCAGACCATCTCAAATCTGAAAACCAGCATGTTTGCCTCAATAAAACAGTCTTACATACGACAGTTTTTACTCATTGTAGGGGGAACATTTTGGTTGCTAAGTTCTGAGGTTGGATACCCAGCTCTAGCGTGAAGAGGGCCGATCCCCTGCATCGTGACTGAGTTACCCTGTAGTTGCTCCGGAGCATGATGTATGCAAAGCTGGGATCACGACTGCTGCTCGAGAGAAGAGCACTGTTGTGTGATTTGTCTTTGAATGGCTCTGTTCTGCCGGTCGTGCTGGTGTGGGGAGGGCGAGGAGGAGAAGGCGAGGGGGGAGGAAGAAAGGGGGCGGGGGAGAGGGCGAGCAGAGTGGTGGCGCAGCTGAATAGGTGTGTGATCTAACATACTCGAGGCCACATCAAAGTGGGGGCCAGATCAGGGAAATGTCACGCCCCTGCTTGGGGAAATGGAGCTGATTTTTTATTTTATTTTTTTACCGTTTTGTGTGTTTGTAGCTTCCGCCCGACTCCAGGGAGCTGCTACAAATACATGAACCCATGAAACCCATGGGTGCAGCAGCGTGATGGTGATGTTACTGAGCTGTGTGGGAGCCGAACCGACGGACGTACAGACGGACGGACGCACAGACGTGAATTGTTATGTCCCTATCATGCCTAGGGGCGGTGGACAAGACATTTCAATGAACTTGGGGCTGAACCAAGGGAAAGGCGAAAACAGTTCAAGAGAAATCAAAGAATTTATTGTTTACCCTCCTATCAAATTTGACCTATTGTCAACAGGTTTCTATATCAGAAATGTGAGTTTCTTTCAACTAAAATTTTCAAAAAGTAACGTGGAGGCTATTCTCAAGTAAAAAAGTCATATAATGGATCAGTCCACTACTTTAAAAAAAATGTGGGTGTTTTACTAAATTTTATAGCATTTTGATTTGATTGAAAAAGTGACAAAAAAAGCTTTATAAAACGTGGGGGGTAAAAAACACAAACATGTCCAAAAGTGCAGAAACCATTGACAAAAACATCTTAAAAGTGACCAAAAAAATGTCCAGCAAAAGTTACAAAAACATCGTAAAAAGGGACAAAAACATCAGCTTCTACACTGGACACGCTGGTTTGGTTCTCTCTGGCTCCAGACAGACAGACAGAGGGACAGATGGACAGACAGACAGATGGACAGACAGACGGACAGACAGACAGACAGACAGACGGACAGATGGACAGATAGACGGACAGACAGAGAGAGAGACAGACAGAGAGACAGACAGACAGACAGATGGACAGATAGACGGACAGACAGACAGAGAGACAGACAGACAGACAGATGGACAGACAGATGGACAGACAGACGGACAGACAGACAGATGGACAGATGGACAGACAGACAGACGGACAGACAGACGGACGGACGGACGGACAGACAGATGGACAGACAGACAGAGAGACAGACAGATGGACAGAAAGACAGAGAGACAGACAGACAGACGGAGAGTGGAGAGGAGTGTCTCTTGACAGGAGTGGTGTTGACATGCTACCCAGCCCTCCACTCCCACACTCAGCAGCACTGATCCACCTCTCCATTTCTCCTCACTGGCTCGCTGGAACTAAATCGGCTCAAAGTCCCACCAGGTTCTCAAGCTCTGTAATATTTTCTTCATCACAGGCGCAATAGAGGTGGCTGCTGAAAAGGCCGATGGAGGGGCGGCCTCTAGCTCCCCCAGTAAGAGCGTTTGCCCCATGTAGGCTGAGTCCTGCAGCGGCCCTTTGCTGCGTGTCATCCCCCATCCCTCCCCCCCTTTCCTGTCTATCTACTGTCGCTAATAAATAGAAAAAAAACAAAAAATAATCTTTAAAAGATAAAGAAAAGGCCGATTGAATTAACAGGAATAGGGCTACACAAAACGATTGTTTGCAGTATTAATTCATCTATAACTAAGTTTTTTTCAAGAAATCAAGTGATCATAGTTGCTTATTGTATAGAATATAAAAGACAAGTTCTTAGAACCAAAGTGAATGTCTTCAAGATTGCTTTTTTGTATTAATATTAATGACTCATTGCATTTAAATAGCGCTTTATCATAGACACTCAAAGCGCTTTGGGGGGGCTACTCTCTACCACCACCAATGTGTAGCACCCGCCTGGTCGCAATCAACAGTGGAAAAACTCAACTTATAATCTAATAAAACTGGGATGAATTAGCAAAACTAGATCCTGTGAATATGTTTTGCTTCTTTTTTTTAATAAATGACATAATAAATTTGTAAAAAAAGAAGAAAAAGTAAATAGTGTACTGTCCCTTTTGTTTTGTTAAAGCTACTTCTACTCAAAATGTCCTAACCCTTTGGACGTGATGTAACATTTTGAACTCTTATCTGACGGTTAATATGGAAACATTTCACCAGTCTGCTTCATAGTCACACAGAACAAGCACAGTTTCAAATTAATTTTAACCTTGACATATATATTACCTCACCGGCCACTTATATAGGTACCCCTAGTAGTAAGGGTTGGACCCTTTTGCCTTCAGAACGCTCATTCTTCGTGGCATAGATTCAAAAAGGTTGCTGGAAGCATTCCTCAGGGAGTTTGGTCCATTTGAACTGATGGCATAACAACAGTTGCCGCAGATTTGTCGGCTGCACATATGATGCGAAATCTCCCGTTCACCACATCCAAAGATGCTCTATTGGATGAGATGGTGACTGTGGAGGCCATTGAGTACAGCGAACTCATTGTATGTTCAAGAAACCAGTCTGTTGATTTCCGCTTTTGAATGTGCGATTATCCTGCTGAAAGTAGCCATCAGAAGTGGGTACATTTGGTCATAAAGGGATGGACATGGTCAGCACACAATCAGGTGAGGCTGTGGCGATTGCAAAACGTGCTCAATTGGTACCAAGGGGCCCAAAGAGTGCCAAGAAAATATTCACACCATGACCACCCCTACACAGCCTACCGACACCCCACCACGTTTATTAGGCAGGATGGATTCCATGTCTTCATGGTGTAGACGCCAAATTCTCTACCATCCACTGGTCGCAGCAGAAATCGAGGACTATCAGACAGGACAACGTTTTTCCAATCTTCTATTGTCCAATTTCGATGAGCTTGTGCAAATGGTAGTCTCAGTTTTCCTGTCTTAGCTGGAAGAGGTGGCACCCGATGTGGTTCTTCTGTGCTGTAGCCCTCTGCCTCAACAGTTGGACGTATGTGCGTTAGAGATGCTCTTCTGCCCACCTTGGTTGTAAAGGGTGGTTATTTGAGTCACTGTTGCCCTTCTATCAGCGAACCAGTCTGGCCATTCTCCTTGACCTCCTGGCATCAACAAGGCATTTCGCGCCCACAGAACGGCCCTCATGGATGGTTTTTTCTTATTCGGACATTCTCTGTAAACCCATAGATGGTTGTGCGTGAAAACCCGAAGATTGCCGTTTTGAAATACTCAGAACCACTCTGGCACCACAATCATGCCACGTTCAAAGTCACTTCAAATCTACCTTTCTTCCCATACTGATGCTCGGGTTTGACTGCAGGAATTCCTCTTGACAGATGTCTACATTGCTAATGCACTGAGTTGCCGCCATGTGATTGGCTGCTTAGAAATTAAGTGGTACGAGCAGTGGAAGGTGTACCTAATAAAGTGGCCGGGAGTTATATCTATATATATATATATATATATATATATATATTATATATACGTGGTGTGGAAAAAGGTTTGCCCCCCTTCCGGAACTCAAACCAATTTAAACAATATCAAGGACAAACACAAGGTAACAACAAAAGCAATTTGTAATGAAGTGTGTTTATTATTTAAGGTGAAAAAAATCCAAACGTCATGGCCCTGTGTGAAAAAGTGATGCCCCCCTTGTTAAAACATACTATAACTGTGGTTGTCCCACACTGAGTTCAATTTTCTAGCCCACCCCAGCTGATTATTGCAAACTGTTCACAATCAAGGCATCACTTAAATAGGAGCTGCTTGACACAGTAGGTCCACCAGAAGATCCTTAAAAAGCTACACATCAGCCGAGACCAAAGAAATTCAGGAACAATGAGAAAGAAAGTATGAGATCTATCAGTCTGGAAGGGTTTAACAGCCATTTCCAAGCTTTGGGAATCCAGCGAACCACAGTGAGAGCCATTATCCAACTGGCGAAGACATGGAACAGTGGTGAACCTTCCCCGGAGTGGCGGCCGCCAAAATTACCCCCAAGACGCAGCGGCGACTCATCCAAGGGTCACAAAAGACCCCACAAACAAGTCCAAAGAACTGGCAGGCCTCACTTGCCTCAGTTAAGGTCAGCGTTCATGCCTCCACCATCAGGAAAAAGACTGGGCAAAAATGGCCTGCATGGCAAGAGTTCCAAGGGAAAACCACTGATGAGCAAAAGAACATCAAAGCTCGTCAATTTCTCCACAAACACATCTTGTTGATCCCAAGACTTTTGGGAAACCATTCTGTGGACCGATGAGACAAAAGTGGAACTCTTTGGAAGGTGTGTGTCCAAGTATATCTGGCGTAAGGACACTGCATTTCATAAAAAGAACATTATACCAACAGTAAAAATGGTGGGGTAGTGTGGATGGTCTGGGGCTGTTTTGCTGCTGCAGGACCTGGAGACTTGCCGTGATAAAAGGAACTGAATTCTGCTGTCTACCAAGAGATCCTGAAGGAGAAGTTCGACCATCTGTTGTGTACTCAAGCTGACGAACTTGGGTTCTGCAGAGGACAATGATCCTAAACACACCAGCAAGTCCACACCGAATGGTGAAAGAAAAACAAAATGAAGACTTTGGAGTGGCCTAGCCAAGTCCTGACTAAATCCTATTGAGATGTTGTGGTATGACCTTAAAAAGGCCGTTCATGCTCGGAAAACCCTCTGATGTAAGAATTAGGACAATTCTGCCAAAGAGTGAGGGCCAAAATTCCTCCAGGACGCTGTAAAAGCTCATTACACTTTATCGCAAACGCTTTGGTTGCAGTTGTTGCTGCTAAGGGTGGGCCAACCATATTAGGTTTGGGGGCAATCACTTTTTCACACAGGGCCATGATGGTTTGGATTTTTTTTCACCTCTTATAATAAACACCTTCATTTACAAATTGCATTTGTGTGTTACTTGTGTTGTCCTTGACTTTTGTTTAAATTGGTTGATGTTCCGAAACACTTAAGTGTGACAACATGCAAAGGAACAGGAAATGAGGAAGGGGGCAAACACTTTTTCAAACAATGGTATATATATTATAATATATATATATATAATATATACAATACCGGTCAAAAGTTTGGGGTCACTTAGAATTTCCATTGCACTCCATTATAGACATAATACAAGTGAGATCGGTGCATTGTTTTTTTAAACCAGCGCAGCAGTTTTCAGATTACATTATGTGCTGACATAATTGCAATAGGTTTGCCAGTGTTTTCTAGTTAGTTTTTTAAAGATATCAGATTAGTAAACATATGTGCCTTTGGATGATTGGATGAATGGTTGGATAATGGGCAAGTGAGATTGCATTAAAGATCAGCCCCCCCACTCAGATCAGCTGGCATTATGTCTATAATGGAGGGAATAGAAATTTGTAAGTGACCCCAAACTTTTGACGGTAATGTATGTATATGATATGTGTGTATATGTTATATATATATATATAATTCTACTGATAGAAAGCAACAGAAAAAAGCTAGTAAGTGGACCTTAAGTTAGGAAAATACCTCTTTTTGGCTGCAACAGAGCCTCTAATAAAACAAAAGTTAAATAATATTACAGCCACTTATTTGTTAGTTCCCATTAGATTCAAAAGTCTCTAACAACACCACCAAACATGGCTTTTCTGCACTATCGTCGACGGCAACAGCGCTCCGTCCCTTTCCTCTGTCTAACCTTTATGTACTTTGATTGCATCTGCGTTAACGGCCAACTTTAATTGCTCTCTCTTTATTCTTGACCCTGGTGTCGAGCAGGTGACACCTGGATCAAAACACGCCCGCCCCGCCGCACGCGTCTGCGCTCCACGGTTGCCATGACACCCCCTCGTACCTGACATTGTCGTGACGCTGGATGTAGATCTTGTGAAAGATCCGCTCAGGCGGCTTCAGAAAGTCCTCCTTCATCTCCATGGCAACATTCCTGGGCAGTAGGCTCATTAGCAGACGCTCCTGAGGCGGGAGGGGTTAAAACAGAGCGAGGGGAGGCAGCGTGAGAATTTGAAACTGGGAGGACAGGAATATGTTTGTATCCATGGCGATGTAAGCAGACAAATATAAAACTTATTGGCTCTTTGCTCCAGTGTAAACATCCAGAGTGTGATTGACACAGAAGAAATGAAAAAAGTGAGTTTGAGTACGGTAGTGAAATAATTCAATCGATCAACGAGTACAGTAGTCAAATAAATCTACAATTTCTGGAATCGATTCATTTTTTTAGGCCATTTGTTAAAGGTGCTCTAAGCAGTGTTGGGTGATGCCACTACTTGTTGATTTTCAAAGTAATTTCAAACAAAATGAGGCTAGCTCGCCCCTCCCTCCTCCTCGTCCCCTCCCTTCCGCACACTAACTCCCCCACCCCCCACCCCAAATCCTTCTTTTCACACTGGTTGTATAGCTTTGTGGTGCAGGTGGGCACAGTTAGTTTTTGTTGGCGATTGTAGACCCTGAGCTGCGTTTTTTACAGTGTGTTCTGGAGACAGGCGGGGGGGGTGGTGGTGTATGTTTTGTATGTTGAAAAATTGTTAATCTCAAAAAGCATTAATGAGCAGATTTCTCTTTAGGTGTTTTTAACTCTCAGAACGATGTTGATGTAGACTAAACAGTTGATTGGTTGATTCTTCATGATTTGTTCCCCACGTTGGGGGACAAAACCATTAATTGGATTTAGGTGGTTGTTTTTGGATTGATTATCTGATGTCGATAATGTTAATGCCCATCACAATTTACCTGGTCCTAACGTGATGTCTTCAGATTTCTTGTTGTGTGCAGCCTAGAGTCTTAAACCCAAAGAGTTTTTAATTTACAGCAATATAAAACAGAGAATAGAAGGAAATCCAATATTGAACCAAAAAACAGACCTTACAATGGCACTGGGCCACAGCCCCAATTTTTTTTTTTATCCTGTAAAACTAAAGTGTAGTTAAAATAAGGGTGGGGAATCGTAGTTCTGGCAATTATAACATGTGGTTAATAGAAAGTAACCGTTACTTGTAGGCCTGTGACAGCATGCAAACTCCAGCCTCTGGCATTCAAATCAGACGTTCCTCCACTTACACAACTTAATAAAAGATACACCACTTCATGGACTTCATTCTCGGGGATATGGGTATACTTTAGTAGTGTGAAGAATAACTTAAAGGGTAGGAATATAGAAACTGTTGTCAATCAGCTAATTCTTTCAGCATCAGCCTGAAGTAATGCCTACACACAGCACCGTGTGTGTGTGTGTGTGTGTGTGTGTGTGTGTGTGTGTGTGCTGTCTCAGTTGGAGCACAGTATAAAGTACTCTTGAAACTCTCGCAGGATGTCAGATGGTTGTGAATGCACAATGAATCATCAGGCGGCTCCGCTGAATAGCTGTTGAGAGGCAGGTTATAAAATCAGCTGGGGCTCTCCTGTGTCTCCCTCCGACACCGCTTCACATTATACATCCATTCACTCAACTGCTCCTCGCCTGTGAATTAAAAGCTTCACTGGAGAGCAGCCTTGAGGAACAGCCGTCACACATACTAACACGCAAACTGTGAGTAAAAGTAAGTGCATAGGTTCTTGTGTTTCACTTACACACACGTGTGTGTCCGGTGTAAAGATCACAATAAGCAGAATGTGAAGGTGTTGTCGTTTAAATGATTTCTTTTATGATTTGATAATTAATTTACCTGCTTTATTTGTCTCTTCCATTCCACCTCCCTGAATGTGTGATTATTCCCATGATTCCCTGATTTGTCCCAGGCTAAATTCACCCTGTGCTCTGTTTGACTATGGCTCTCCCCGTGGTGGTTTATTAATGAACCACTGGCTCACTTTCCCTCGCATTAAAAATTAACACTCCTGCAGTTCATCAAGAAAGGGGAAATCCCACCAAAAAGGTTATATCTTTGAAATGAAAATGGAAGAAATCCAGCTTGTTTGCACAAAAAGGAAAAGGAATGCTTAAGGCCTTTTTTTACAGTCGCCACAGCCGACCTGGCGCGTGCCAATGTGTCGTCAAAGTGATGTAGATCTCGCTGGAGCGCCAGGATTTTGAGTGCGCGAGCAGAAGTTGTGCACCACTCGAAAACAGGAAACATGGACGAGTTCGAGGTTAACCAGATGCCAGGACGCGCAGAGTGACTGGAAGTCTCTCTTGTAAACTTACTGGGTTGAGAGTTCTTCTATGGGGAATGAAAGGCTTGATTCGACCAAGAAGGTCATTGAATCAAATCAAAACATCGACAACAACGCTGCTGCCAGTTCTGCCGTTGTTTACCTTTTTCTTCTTCTTCTAGTCCGTAGAAATAGCGAAGTCGGCAGCCTTTCCTCATTAGCGCCACCTCTGTAGAGTGGTCTAGAACCACTCTCTCTGTAAAGTGTCCTGAGATAACTTCTGTCATGATTTGACACGTATAAATAAGAATTTGAAAAGACAAACAGGGAGGTGAAAAGTGAAGAATGTGTGCAATATTCTCAAAGGATATTCTGTGGTATGATGACTCACCATGTGATGGACTGGTGACGCAATGTTACTAGTTATCGACTAGATGAATGGATTTTTATTGATAAACTGTATATTGTCAGTCAGTTTTGTGGAGATTCTTTTGATACGTCAGTGGTTGTTTGTTCAAACTCATAAAATGTTCATTTAACCGTGTTTGATGTTTAAATCATAAAAGTTCATTCTTTAGAGAGTAACAGTAGTTTGACAAAAATATCTTAACTTAAGGTTCACTTGCTCGGAGGCTTTCCATCGTATTTACGGTCTTCAGCAGCAGATGGAGTTTGCTCCGTTGTCGTGGAAATGTCTTCTTCTTCTTGAAATCGTGTCATAACCATATGTAACTATAAAACTCTGATAGAAGGAAGACAAAGCCCTGAAGTTTCAAACCTAACCCGTCACTCACATTAGCTACAAGAGACAGCGACAAAGTGTCAGGCTGCCATTCATTGACAATGGGAGCAGGTGATTGCCAGCAACGAGCGACGACGCTCATGAGCAAGGCGGAGCCAAAATAGTCAAGAAGTCTATTTTATGCAAATGCTGAGTGATGCAACTAAGCCACTGCAAATCGGAGTGAAGGCCGCTTGAGGGCAGCTGGACATATGTATTTTGGTTAGTCAAGTTGAAGAAAGTCATTCAAGATGGCAGAAACGCTTCAGGACATTGTATTCCTGTATATATTAGATTAGATTAGATTAGATTCAACTTTATTGTCATTACACATGTACAGGTACAAGGCAACGAAATGCAGTTTGGGTCTAACCAGAAGTGCAATAGCAGTAAGTGCAGGATATATACAATGGTTTTATAAGTGCATAAGTGAATAAATATGGAAATTAATATATATGATGTTTGGCATTTTATCTGATAGATTTTGTTACCCCTATTGGGAAATCCAAAAACATTGTTCTTGTGACTTGACAATACCTATCAAGTGACTTGTGAGACCTCTTGCAGAGACTAGGCAGTAGCATGCTACTATTGATACAGAAGTGTCACTGTAGGACTAGGCTAGGCACGCTCAGGAACGCCTGTCAAGTGATTGTGTGTTGCTGTCTTTTTGTATCTCATGTGATCGTAGAGTAAGACTGTGAGATCTGGTTAAAGCTCTGGAATAAGCCAGTAAGTGCACCTTGAGTTAGTTTTCATCTTCAGTCTATAATGTTTCCTCCACTCTAACCGATTTCCGTGGGGGAGGGGGGATTTGATTTTTAAATCATTAGAAAACATCGTACATTTATCTGCCTGAATCTTAACGTCACCGATGTGTTGCCATACCAACATGTTGTTTTAGCCCTTGGTTTTAAGAGTTGAGCAAAGCCAAGTATAAAACAAACTACTACTATGTCAGGCGATATTGAGATGACATGTGCATGTCCATGGTTTTGTTGAGATGACGTCTTGAGATGTCAGCATCACTTTGAGTAATGTGACATTTGGAAACAAGGGGTTGCTTTTGTTCCTGATGGCTTCACGTGAGGAAGCTGCACCTCTTTCCTCTGCACTCGGCAATTACTTTTGAACTGAGAAGTCAATTTGCCACCCAGGCGTATACAGCACATAGCCAACACATCAGGAATCAATACAACCTATGGATCTGGCGCAAAGCACAAACCCATAAGCAGCTACTGCCTGGCAGTTGATAGATCCCAATCAAGGGTCCGTGTGTGTTTCACTCACCCAGATAAACTGTGACCTTTACTGGAGGAGGGAGGCCATGAAAGCAATCTGCTTGCGTAATTACCTGTCAGAAGGTAGCCTGTTACTGCTGGGGAAAACACTGAATATAATCATGTCATCTACAAAGCTCAGGTGCTAAGTGCTGTGTGTGCGTGCATCGTGCGTGTGACACACACACAACCACCACACACACACACACACACACACACACACACACACACACACACACACACACACACACACACACACACACACACACACACACACACACATGCATGGGATAATTACTGCATGGGATAATTAATTCTCTATGTACCAACTGGTGTAGGTGGGTTTTGTGCGCGTGGCCGGTGAGGAGGGTGCGGTGCATAACAAAGTGTTTGTGTATGTTAAAGTTGCCTGATTGTTTCTTTGTTAAGTCGCTCCATGTAGGTGTGTGCAGAGGGGGTGGAACGTGTGGCGCTGGCGCATGTGCCACAGTAATTGTTCTTTCCTTAAATAGCTGCTGTCATAGTTACTGCATGCCTGTGGGCAGGTTGCTAGAATACATCGCCACCTGAAACCTTTTAAAAAACTTCTCAAGAGACCGTAGTAAGATTTAATCAGAATTACACGCGCCCATGGCGAGGTGAAATGTGTGGATGGATCGTCGTCTTCCATACGACTCTCTGTTTTCCAGTCTATCTGTGCATTTCTGTGTGCAAATTCACCTGCTTCTCATTCTCGTCCTCGAGTTTCAGCCTCTCCTCGATGCAGTCACGGGCTTGCAGGAAGACTTTCCTCTGGGTGCGCTCGGTGAGAATCCTCACAAACACCCCCGACAAGTTGACGCTGGTGAACAGCACCGCGTTGGCCACCAGCTGCACACAAACAAGAACAGACATGTCAAACACAGTCGGCAGCATCTCCACACTGCATGTGCATGTGAGCCTGAGGGAACACACACATGTCCATACTGTATGTGCATTTCTGTGTGCGATCCTGGCTGCATTACACTTCACAATCCCTGATTAATCCATAGGATGGATTAGATGTCAGCACATTAATTACAGCACAAATCAACCTGTAGGTGTGACTTCAAGAACAAATGCCATAGTGCAGCGGCTGGCTGATAAAGTGAATTATTAATTATTGATCAGAGACTATCGATTGGGTTGAACACTTTAATTTGGACGATGGGCTCTTTAGTCACTCTGCGTCCTTGATTCCTAAAAGGTGAACGGTCAGTGAAACACTGTAATCCGGCGCAGAAAGATGGATGTCACAAAACAAAACTCCACTTTTCTCCAGTTCACACTGGAACTAGTTAGCAAAACCAGAAGAAAGAAACACTTCCAGCGAAAGTGCGGCATAATTTGAATTTGCTCAGTGAGTTACTCTGTCATTAAGTAATGCTGCTCATTAACTATGCCCTTGTAGCCGAGCTGCACCAATCGCATCGGTGTTTCTGATGTAGGCGGGGCCAGAGACGAGCTGAACAGATGACGACAGTCTAATCTACCAGTTGGTAGCTAAGCGTATGGGGCTCTGGATACGTCACCC
>NC_045741.1:7739350-7742831 GCF_008692095.1 Etheostoma spectabile
TTGTGATTGGTCGTAGTGTTATCCAATTGCGTGCAGTGTGATTTTCAAATGCAGGCTTGGTGGCGCCCCTCGAGATGGGCGACTTTCATTACTCAAAGTCAGACCCTTAATCCTTTTGGATTTGGGTCTGGATTTCCAGGCTAGCGGTTCCCAACCTCACGGTCTTTCAGATTTTTCTTTAACTTCTTTGCAATTTTATGTGAAGATTTTGGTGTCCTTTTATCTCCTCGGTCATCCAAAGATGAATTCTAGAAAATGGTTCCCCTGTGGTTGAACTGCTGATGAGAGGTTAGATGCAGACACTGCTCCATTTTAAGGAGTCACAAGCTGAAAAGGTTAGGAACCCCTGACTGAATGCATTTCTACAAAATAAGTAAGTTTGTCAAACTCATGTGTCCTTTGGCAGTAGTTCCCAACTTGGGGATCAAAATAAATTTGAGGGGTGACTTGTAAACAACAACATAATGTTTCTGAAAATTTTTCTAATCTGTGTTTTTTGCACGTGGATTACTTTCTAACAAAACAAGTTGAGAATAAATGTAGTCTTTGGTTGAACTGGTCACTGTGCAATGCCATTTGTAACCTGAGAAGGGTCGCATGTTGCTTTATTTTAGGGTCCACAAGCCAAAAAAAAGGGAAACTACTGTTTTATGGAACCAGAAAAATAAGATGTTACACAACTCAGAAACCATGGTGCACCACAGGTGTCAAAACAGCATCCCAAATACTAAAAATAATCACTTCTACTTATAATCTGGAGCACAAGGACCAGTCAAGAATCAGCACTCTGTTGTGATTGCGGCTCTGCATGAATCCTGTTTCAGCACCGGCAGCTGGACAGCTCCTCGTCTGCATCATTACTGAGGTGGGCTAAAGTGAAACTTTCTGCTCTCTTCCAAATTTTCCACCCGCAGTATCCTGGAGCTAAAATCGATCACTGAGAGTGTTTTTAACCTTTTCTTCACCAGGGAAAGCCAGATGAGTAAGAATGCTGTTTTCTCGGCAGCACTTGACATTCATACAGTTACTTCATAGCCCGACTGGGAGCCTGTACAAACACAATCTTCCAAAGACACATATTTTTTTCACTTGCGTTTAGCTTAGTCTGAGGCTGCTTGGCTTCTGTCATGTTACCTCTTGACCGGTTTATTTTCCTTTCCTTTTAATCCATTATTGATTTAATTCCCTTTCCTCACTTCCTTCTTTTTTTACTTGACATTAGTTGTATCATGCCAGTTATTTTGCATTACAGTATGCTTTATTTATGTAGCCTAATGTTGTCAATCTGTTTACCGCTGACTCCAAACCATCTGCCTTGGTTGTAAAGCACTTTGGGTCAATTTATGGTGTTTTAATTGTGCTATATGACTAAATGTGGCCTGACTTACACTGGAGCAGTTGCTCAAGGGTACTTGGACTGTAGTTTTTTAAGTGGAAGTGTGACTCAACCCCACTACGTGTTTGATGTGATGATGAAGTGAAAAGAACAGTTACAGTAACTAAGCATTAGGCAGTAGTTTTGGGTTTGAGTGGCTGACTGGATGAACCAGGATGCGGGTGCAGGTGCAACACGTACCGGTCTCCACAGCCTCTGCTTCCTTCCCGTGAACGACGTCGCGATGACAATGAAGTGAGACGTAGCCAGCATGACCCCGAACAGCACAGCCAGCAGCGTCCGCACCGGCAGCAGCACGTAAGCCACAAGGGTGACCAGCATGAGCTGCCACACGCCTTGCTCCGGGGCCGCGGCGCTCAGCAGCTCCGCGGTGCCGAGCGCCAGCGGGAACGGGCAGCAGAGCAGCGCGAAGGTGAAGCTGAACAGCAGGGCCAGCTTCGCGATCTGCTGCAGTTGCGTCACCTGCAGGTACTTGACGTTGGTGACGATGAAGAGCGACAGGAAGACCACGCAGTGCACGGGGTACGAGCCCTTGGACAGGGTGAGCCGCGGGCTGGACAGCAGCTCCACCAGGGACAGCGACGACGCGGCCACGATGAGCACCGCGAGCGCCTTGAGCGTGGCGGTCTGCTCTAGCTTCAGGTTGTAGTTCTGGAAGAGAGCCTCCAGCTCCGGGCTGTTGAACTCGTCCTCACAGGCGATGGCGCCCAGGGGCGAGCCGGCCGGGCAGTGACCCTTCCTCCGCCGGGTCTTGACTCTTTTGAATGGCACCTCCTCCATGTTCCGGCCATTCATGAAGCGGGGGGGGGGGGGGGGGGGGGGGGGGGGGGGGGGATACAGCGCGCGCGAGCCCTCAACTTTTCGGTTCGTGTCCTTCTGTTCGGGAATCGAACCGGCACCCTCTCCCAGAGTTCATGCGTCCAGGATGTCCGAGGGTCGGGCTCGGTGTCAAGAGAGGGAGAGGGTGGCAGTGGAGACAACAGAGCGCCGCGCGCGCGCCCTATCCACAGGTTGACGATTGTTGGTGTGTCGTCAGAAAAGTAGCCCGACCAATGTGCAGAACGTCTCTCTCTCTCTGTCTGTCTCTCTCTCTCTCGCTCTCTCTCTCTCTCTCTCGGACCCCCTGCGGTGCCTCACGCGGGGTTACCAGTGATCCTGCGCTACAACCGGACTCATCGGAAGGTTTACCTTGTGTGTGATGATAATCAAAACAGCTCACCACGAGGCGAACAGTCACAAAATCCGTATTTGACTATATTTTCCCTGGTTTACGTTCTTCCTCTGAGATGCACAGCTCTCTCTCTCTCTCCATCTCTCTCTCTCTTTCTCTCTCTCTCTCTCTCTCACACACACACACACACACACACACACACACACACACACACACACACACACAGTACGCTAAATGTTATGATCTACTGTGTCCTCCTGCTTTAATTTACTTCAGTGAAATGTCAGTGGTTGGGTGAAGACAGCAGCAAAACAGCGCTGGTGATTTCCCCTCACAGTGTCTGCAGTCAGAGCTGATGTAGTTCCCAGGCAGCTAAAAATAGCCCAGCTGCACCGGTGGATGGTCCAATATAGCAACAATTTGGTCTTTCCCGCATCTCTTCCCCTCGTGTATTTTTATTGCAAAGTCGAGTGCTCATTTCACTCAGAGATTTCACACACACATATATACACACAAAAACCGCCAGATAGGTATGGTAATGAGCGTACAAGGAGGCTAAAAATAGCTCTCTCCCTTACCGAATTAACCGTGAAAATATAAGAATGATGACGTAAAATGGGATGAACTGTTGTTATGGTTGAGATTTGCATATTTTGTGCATCTCTTTGTGTTATGGTGCAGGTTTTCACTACAAGTTGAAACTTAAACACCCACAAGGATAGGCTATCCTTGCAGAACAAGCCACATCCTTAGGACATGTGAATATGCAAATGAGAATTTCAACAAAAATTATTCAGAAGAACCATGGATTCAAATATGGGCAATCGAGAAAAGGATAAATGGTCTGCAAAATAGCAGCAGCTGCAGTAACAAAATGTAGTAATTGGCATGAAGAAAAGTAAAAAAAAAAAAAA
>NC_045741.1:7742841-7768896 GCF_008692095.1 Etheostoma spectabile
ATATAAGAATATAATTGAGCGGAGATATTCAAGATATCCAAAAATATGCTTGTATTGAGAGGACTCCTACGAAATGGGTAGTGTGGTATTGGTAGGTGTTTTCACCTCAAGTTAAAGTCCAGAAGTTGTAAAACAAATAGTAACATCATAAAGGCCATCTTCAGTGAAAATGTAACTAATATTGTCCTAAAAGCACATAACATGCAATTTGGAAAAATAAAAATCATCAAAATAGCATGTCTTCAGCTGGCCTGTCAATAAATGCCCAAAAAATAATCTTTAAAAAAACGTTTCCAATTGCATTTTAGGAGGGAGATTTCATCTTAAAATAAGTAGCAATAGTTTTACAGCAGATGTCTTCACAATATATTAAGAGCTCACCTGAGTATCAGATACATAACGGGAAGTATTTAAATGCATGTGCGGGATGTTTTGATAATTTCATCATCCACGTAAAGGTTTAATGTACATGCGGAAAAGTGACTGAAATGTTCCTGTGCCTCATTTACTCTTCTTCATTTCATCATCACAGATCATATATTAAGCCTGTAGATTAAGGACGAGTGTGTGCAATAATATTTATTTGACTGGAACAGCACAGGAATATCCCCCTAGTGATTTATACTGTATGCATAGCCGGATTAAACTCTTTGTGGGGCCCGGGGCATTGCTGGACCTCTATTAACCCTCATATTGTCCTTGCGTCAAATTTGACCCTTTTTCAAAGTTTTTTCATATCAGAAATATGGAACGTGGAAATAAGCAGTGAAAATGTCCGGGAAAAAAGTGACGAAATGTTGTGGAAAGCAACAAAGAAGTCAGAAAAAGTGACAAAAACGTTGGGAAAAAGCGACCAAAACATCTGGAAAAAGCTATAAAAACGCTGAGAAGGGACAACAAAAGTACGTTGTTGTTTTTTTCCGCTGTTGACGGGAAGACAACACTCGTTCCTCCCCATCTCTGGGGACTGTGTACAGTACTCCTATGCTAAAATATATCACTTGGCCCCAGGCTTGCTGTCTGGTAATCTGATTTAATAAAATCTGAGAAGATGTATTGGTCGTCCAAACCATTCGACCATATAGAGCTCAACAGTCCCGCCCCTCCTCCGATTGACCTTGGGTTCCGGAAGTAAATTTCCCATTCATTTCTCCCATTGACGTCGTGAAAAATCTGTATATAAAGATTAAGACCATGCCTTAGGCTAACCAGCGACTGCATGACTCATTAGTATACAACATTTCGAGTGATAAAACAGTCAAAAGGTACAGACTGTACATATTTTCATTATCGAGCAAAGAAACTACTCATCCCACAAACCACTGCGCACCAATGAATAAAGGAAGCTAAAGTTTATTTAGCTAACAGCTAATTTGGCTAACCGCTTGCTGAGACAGCATGTAATAACTTTAAAAGACCCTCAAACTAAAACCTGAAAATAACCATTAAATATATATAACAGCTCTTATGTCAGCTGGAAGCTGCTTTTTTCAGTGTTTAACATTATTTTAGACTGCATTAAGCTGTAGGCTAGTGGTTAGCCAAGTAGCCTTTATCTAAACTAATGTTAGCTTCCCAGTGGAGGCTAACGGCAGAACCGTGGGAACAGATTGGGATTCGTACAGTGTCGTAAATCCTCGTAAACAAGGCCGGCGATTGCTATAGGCGACTTAGGTAATTGCCTAGGGCATCAAATGTGTTGGGGGCGCCATGTCGCCCTTAGGTCTACTTCCCATTAATAATAGAATAAGAACGGGGGCTCTATGTCTGTCAGGAGGTCTGAGATCTACCGTATCAGCAGAGTAAAAACAATCTCTCATCTGACGGACAAAAGCTCACATGTCCCTGTCCCAGTCTTACAGATTTATCAAATGAGGCTTTTAAAACACTTTAATCTTGTCTAGCTTTTTACCTACTTCATCACATTTGAAAATGTTGATGTATAGGTCTACAAACATTGTAAATGCCATTCAAGCCGACTTCTCTCGCTCTTTCATTTTTCATTTAATTTTCTCTTAACCCTCCTATTGCCCCAGGGTCAAATTTGACCCCTTTTTAAAAATGTCCTTATCTGAAATATGGCATTCTTTTTAACTAAATTACCACAAAAAAGGATGGATTCCGTGCAACGCTCTTCACAAATGCAATCAATCACTTTCATTGATTTTCGGATGTAAATTAAAATGGTTTCAAATCAGTATCCTGACCAAACTCATCCACTTAACATACGTTCCTCTGATATTAACTATTAGTCAAAATAAATCAGAATTTCAGATTTATTAACAAAAATATTAGGTATAATTCTACTCAAATGAGGGTTATTGACCATGGATTCCAAAAAGTAGTGTAAAACTAGTGGTAGAAAGGGGGTGGTAGTGAAGACGAAAAAAAAAAGATGTTACTCTTTTTGAGGACAACACAGGAGGACAACACAAGGGTTATTAAAAAACATTGTATACGTGTTGCTATATAAATGAGCCTTAACCCTTGTATTTTGCTTTGTGTCAAAGGGACTGGTTTAGTTTAGTTAACGTGTTCAAGTACATGATGGGTCTTGGGACCCGAAGGCCGAGGCTACTGTTGCAGAAAAATACGATTGAATACAGGACGGGTCTCCGGGACCCCAGAGGACAAGATGAGGCTAGTGGGATACGCGTTCGAGTGCAGGATAGGTGTCTAGGACCCCGGAGGCAGTAGCACAAAAATACGATTGAAAACAGGACGGGTGACCTTAGACCCCAACACGAGGGTTAAACAAGTTCTTTTGGAATGATGAATGCCGCTATATATTCCATCTTATATCCCCGCTGGCTCAATTTGAAGTGTCTCATCTTTCCTATTTAGCATCTAACCCGCGAAGTGAAGCGAAGTGACACAGCAGCCAGGCAGCGCAACGCACCGGCTCCACTTCTCCCTCTCCTAAAGTAAGTGACCTCCCTCCAGCATGCCTTGACAGTCCCTCGTTGCTATGGCAACAGAGGCAATAGGGCTAGCAGTTGTGACTGATATGCTGCTGAGGTGTTTCCCAATCTGACACCCTGGCTCCCTCTCTCTCTATCTTTTGTGTGTGTGTGTCTGTCTGTTTGTCTCTCTCCTCTGTCTTCTCTCTGTTTGACTTTCGTTCAGGCGGTTTGAGATGATCAGTGCAGCTGATGTGATTGTATCTAGTCTGCGCCGTGGTGACACAGTGCCCTGACCTGCCGGCTCATTGTGCTCACTGACATTTCTCCAAATTGAGGCTTTGACATCAAGGATGGGAGGGTGCAGACGAAAGCCTCGGAGGTGGACCGAAGCACACAAAAACCTTCCCACCAACCATGCAAAAACACAAAAGGTGGGTGAGATGTGGAGGGGGAAGACATGTAGTGGTAGCCAAGTGTAGTACTAGGGTGTGTGTGTGTGTGTGTGTGTGTGTGTGTGTGTGTGTGCGCGTGCGTATATGTGTAGAGCGCGTAAATTCATTATATATATTTTGAAAATGTCAAACCAAGTCTAGCACCGCCTCAAAAAGGCGATCCTGAGATTGCAGCTTTGATTTCCCCACTCCCATCATCACAGCCAGGTGATTTCCTTTTTACGGACCCTGTGTGTGTGTGTGTGTGTAGGTGTGTGTGTGTAGGTGTGTGTGTTGGCAGCCAGTTGGCAGGGAGACACAGAGACAGGATAAATGGGACCTTAGCAGACGGGGATCTTTAGCACATTCATGAATAGGAGCCCTCCACCAGGGCTGGGGAAGCTGCTGCTGCTGCAGTGTTGTTTAAATTCATGAATAAACCTGCTTGCTGCCATTCATACAAACACAATTAGCTCCATGCTTCTCCTGTGGTAGACAGGAATAGATGAACACAGAAACAAGCACTCATGCATGAACACTGATATTTATACAGCCGCTGTAAGACCTTGTGAAAGGCATTGTCTGCATAATCGCTGTGCAAAGCAAAATGGATTTATCCTTACATTTTTACATGAAGTTAGCATGTATGAACATGCTAAAACGGGAGGTGAAAAAGGTAAACATGATTTTTTTATAACAAGCCGTCTTTGGCACCTCTACACTGTTGCGTTAATCTATTTTTAAATTTTTCAAACAGCCAGCAGATTGTACGTATGCATCCATATGCACAAGAGGAGAAAGGAAAACGATGGGTCTTCGGCAGTAGGCTGTGTTAAAGCGTGTGTGTGTGTGTGTGTGTGTGTGTGTGTGTGTGTGTGTGTGTGGTGTGTGGCCTCCTGGGTTGTGTTGTGGAGTGCTATTGAGAATATTTTAATTCTTGTGTGTCAGCTCCTCTCATCTCCCTCAGCAAGAGATGTCGAAGGGAAGCTGAAAACATTTCCAATGCAACTAGCATTTAACACACACACACACACACACACACACACACACACACACACACACACACACACACCACACACACACACCACACCACCCCCCACACAAACACAGATACACAGAAAAAAACAGTTTTATAAGTCTTTCATGTGGCACCAGTTGCGTCTTTGAAAGTTAAAATAAGCCTGCCAGATTGTCGGCGTATTTTATGAAATTTCCCTCGGAGTGCTTGTGAGGGAATTTTACATGAACACGATTAAAATATGAATGCGATCCTGAATGGATACAATCCCAGATAAATGATAAAATCTTCCTGTCAAGCCACCAAAAAAAAAAAAAGGCCGATTCCTAGCCGTTTATGAGAAGAAATAACTTCTGGTGCTTAGTTTGAAAGAAAGAGAAGGCTTTTAATTCTCCCGACGCCTCCGAGCCACAGTGACGGAATAATACTTCACCATACGGTAGATAATGACAATAATAATTCCCTGTGGAGCAGCAGTCGTCGACCTAATGACTTTCTTCCATGCCACTGCTTTTAGGAGTGTGAAAAAGTCACTGTGGACTACAAAGTAGGATTATCGTCATCCTGGTGGAATACAGAGCAGCAATTCTAACAAGTAAAAAGGTAAATGGATTTCACGCCCACTCTCTTATTCTCCGTGAAGCTTGTGAACGAACACAATTGTCTCAATCACACGTCACACAGCAGGTTGAATACTGGTTTACTGTGGCCACCCTAAGCCTAAAAGATTTCTATATGACTCTCCAGACGTGACACATCCACAGACATCTGAACTCTATATGTACATGTAGATAGATAAACAGGATGTTTTCAAGCCTCTCATTGTTAGAATCACGGCTGTTAAACATTTGGGACGGATCCCGAATGTGAGTCACAGGAAAATCCAAATAGTTCCTCAAATGATTGGCTAAGAAATACAGTGTCTGAATCATAGACTGTATATTAGTAATATATGTATAATACACAGTCTAGGGTGTGAATGTATCTGAAATAAAGGTAAATATGTACTTCATGCTGCAGATTATACCCTAAGTATTAAATAAAGTATGAACTGTGAGCTTGTGGTTAAACCGCTGGCTGTCAGCTTTATTAAGGGTGCTTAAAGATTCACAGATTCTACCCCCTCCCCCTCTCCCCCTCCCCCTCACATCAATGAAAACTTTGTTTTTTTCTCATGGCTCCACGGTGAACAGAGAATCCAAAAATCTAAAATTTCTGATGCTTGAATGCTTGAAGTAATGGGGGTCCATGTGTAACCACAGCAAACCTACTGTATATCAAACCATCGTCTAACAAACTCAAGCAGTATCCTCCAATGTAATTTCCCTTTGCAGGATTTATAAAGTATGTCTTCTTATTCTTCTTTTTATCTCTTTTTTTTTTTCCAGCCGCATGCTCAGTAATTCCCAAACAGATGCTTTTTCCCTAAAACCTTAGTATTTAAAACACTTCTGCATATACATTTCTCACGCTTGGGCAACTGCGCTACACAGAGAAGAGTACATAGAGAGTAGTGTGTGTAGAGAGTGTAGACGCCCTCAAATGAAGCTGAAAGACAGCACTTTAAATTCCAGTTTATAACAACCAGCATTTTATTTCTGTAGTCCTGTAGTCCTTCCTCCACGGTGCTGCGGATGAGGGTCTGACTAGACCACACAGCATTCTGGGATGGAGAAAAACCATGCTCTGGTTTATTGGCATTTCTTTAAACCAATCACATTCGTCTTGGGCGGCACTAAGCGCCGGACGGAGCAACGGCGCCTCTGCAAAATAGTCTCAGGAAGGAACTTGGTGGAACATGTGTATGTTCAAAAGTGGTTTTAGTTGTGTAATAGAAAACTCAGATTGGACAGGTAGTCTAGCTAGCAGTCTGGATTTACCCTGCAGAGATCTGAGGACCAGGTAACCATAGTCCTCAGATTGGACAGGTAGTCTAGCTAGCTGTCTGGATTTACCCTGCAGAGATCTGAGGACCAGGTAACCATAGTCCTCAGATTGGACAGGTAGTCTAGTTAGCTGTCTGGATTTACCCTGCAGAGATCTGAGGACCAGGTAACCATAGTCCTCGTAAATCCACCGGAGTTTAGAACGCCAACACAAAGAAAGCGGAGGGTGACTGATATATGCCTGCCTCTATGGGAATTTAACATAGGGGTGTGTATATTTATGCCCCCTGTATTTTAAGGAAGAACATTTATTTATTTACAATACATTATTCATTCACAAAGTAAATTGGTGTCCTTAAAAGGTTGGATTTTCAATACATTACATTAAGGCATTAAAATCAATTTCCAAAAGATGTTTTTTTATTCCACTTTTTAATCAACTTTAGCATGGGTGTGTAAACTTTCTCAAGCCACTGCAAGTGCACTTGAAATGTTGGTAATACACAACAACTCACGAAAGCAACAGCTAGTGGCACGGTGTCCAAAACGTCTTTCACAGACAGAACCTTCTCTTAATCTTCCGCAAACATGTTCAGAATTGGAAATAGAAGTAAAAAAGAAGGTGTCACAACCTTTTCATAAAACCAATCAACACACAGTCTGCTCCCCAAACATTTTTCTGTACAAAATAGTGAAAGAACATCATGAATAAAGTTGCCTTCATCAGATAACCTCTAACCTGGATGACTTCATGTTGAGAGAATAAATCGTCGGGTTGGTTTTAACTTTAAAATCATCCCGACAATGTTTCTCTAAAAAGGAGGCTCAGAAAGATGACTAAAACAGAGAAGACGGAAGGCTGTCTCATGTCCACGGGTTCTCCGAGTGCAGTTCAACAGTTGCATTATTTTCAGATGAGTAGCAGGTGGCCAGTCTGATCAATGCAGGAGCCGGGCCGAGAGACAGAGACACCCTCGGTGACCGCGGTCTGGGGTCGACTTCCCAATCAACATGACAAACCAAATATTCAGCGGCGGCTTGGTGGCGCTCTGAAACGTCGCTCGCCGGAAACAGAGAGGAGGGAAAGCCAGGCACACTGTAAAGCCAGGGACATAATCACCATGAGCTGTGTGTGTGTGTGTGTGTGTGTGTGTGTGTGTGTGTGTGTGTGTGTGTGTGTGTGTGTGTGTGTGTGTGTGTGTGTGTGTGTGTGTGTGTGTGTTTCACACTGGAACTTATTTCCCCTGACAGATTATAGCTCCACACATGAAATATTAAAGTGGCGGCGTGAATTATTGATCCCAATCAATGTTTGCAGATCAGAGCTCTCAGCTTGGCAGAGGAGGAGTTAATGAGTGGGGGCTAAATGGATAGATGAGCAGCGCTGCCGAGCCCCAGATACACCCCTGCTGTACATAGGGGCTGATGATTAACTCTGGGTTGATCATCAACACAACGCCTGTGTTGCATGCCGACCGGTATCAGATTTACTTTATATATGCGGATTTCATAAGAATAAATCTATATAATCCCACTCTGAGAAAGCTGGCAATTGTTCCTCAAATCCACAAAGCTTTTCCTCCAATCAACTTTCACATGAAATAACCCAATTCAGAACCACTTTTTTAAAAGCTGAAATCAAATATGAATCAAGCCTCAATCTCATCTAACAAGTAACTACGCTACACAGGCATTTCTTTCCTTGGAACTTGTGTTTTATAGGATGGTTACAGTATGTCAGGGAACAGATTGTGGTTATGGAGACTAAACCAGTTCAGGTTAGGCAACTAAAACACTTTGTTAAGGTGAGAGAAAGATCCCTACTAAAGAACATTCTTTGCGGGTCTGTAATGCCACACAAACTTTGGTTTTTCCAGATGCAGAAACACAACGTCCAACATAGTCTATATCCACAATGTTCCACTTCTGGGATTGCTCCAAAGCCGACGTACATTCTGTCGGATTTCACTCATTTAAGCCAGATATCTGTTGCCTTGGGCTTCTTTGGTATTGGCGTTCTAAACTGCGGTGGATTTGTGAGGACTATGCAGCTAGCTTGACTGACCTGTCCAACCTGAGTTTTCTGTTGCATGACTAAAACAGCCTGTGAACATACACATGACCCACCAAAACAGGTTTTGTTGCTCCGTACCTCACTGAGCAACACCCATGATACGATTGTTATGGGTTTAAAGAAATACCAATAAACCAGAGCATGACTTCCCAGACCCTCCTCCACACCACTGTGGAAGAAGATCTGACAATGCCAAACTACTTGCAATGTAAACATGATACCAATCCGGGCTGGGCAAAACATCTGTCAAACACCTGCACAGTGTCTAAGGGTGTGTACCTTCAACAGCAGCAGTTGGAACAGCAGCAGTTCCCAAATGTTTCTGACAACACAGCAAGACAAAGTCAGGTCTGCAGTTCTTCCTCTGTTTACCCAATCTGAGCAAAACACCCTCACAAAAAAGAAGAAGCTTTACCTCTTACTCACTTTTCAGTTTCATTTCAAATCTAATGTGCTGGATGACAGAACCAACACATTAAAACATGTGTGACTCTCCAAATACTGCACTGTATTCTTTGGTCTGTTGTTCAGGACACACACACACACACACACACACACACACACACACACACACACACACTCCCAGGCAAAGCAGCTGTGAGCCCCACTGCTGATTATGTTATTGACACTGGGCAGGAAACACAAGTGGAAGCATGCCTCATCTGAGTGTCAAATACACAGAGGATGAGGCTGCTCCATCACAATAAATAACATGACTGGTTTACATCAGCGCTGCTTTACTGCGTTCAGGGATCAAAACTGATGGATTAATACAGCGGAGCCTCGCAATCTATAAATCAGTTCGTTTATGTGCTAGAATTAGAAATGCAGCGTGCTGGTTTTTCTTGTTGTGTCTGAGTGTGTCCAAACCCCCGGGGTCTGTGCTACAACTGATGATTAGCATTTACATAATGAGCTAAATGTTAGCTGCTGCCTTAAACGGCTAATTCTCAGCTGTAGGGGGCAAGCTGACCTACACATACACAAACAGGAGGGCTTGGAGAAAAGGGCGGTGTTGAAGTTCAAAATGGCTGAAAAAAATTGAAAGTCTCTTTAAAGTAGAGGTCTGGTGATATTCTGTATTGGATTATGCTTGTATACATTTGTTTTTTTTTCTTTTCTTTGTGGAGCACTGTGGTGTAAAACTTGCTTTTAAAGTGCTATAGAAATTAAATTGACTTGAAACTTACGTCTACTTTGTTAGTTTTGCTTTAACAATCAAAGTCACAGAAAATGGGACTAAAGATATTTACAACAAGACTTCCAAACCCACTTTTACAACAGTAATTTGTACAATTTTTCGTATTTGTAAAATGCAACCTCCTCCCCAGGAGTGGTGTGTTTGAAAGCTCGTGAGTTGATTTCGGGAAAATACACTAATTTGCTCTGTTGTTGAAGGTTAGGTGTGAAGATGGATTGCACTGTACGCGAAATATGGAGCTACAGACAGCCACTTGTTAGCTTAGCAAAAAGAATGTTATATAACATGGAAAAATTAATTTGTGTGTTTTATTCAACAGCATAGCATTTAAAAAAATGGAAAAAAAAGTTGAAAAAAGCTTTAAAAATGTTGTGAAAAAAGCCTTTCCCCCACATTTTTCAAGCTTTTTTCAAAGTTCTTTTTCATTTTTTTAAAATGCTATGCTTTTGAATAAAACACCCAAATTAATTTAAAGTAGTGAACTGATCGTTTGTTTTACTTGTGCGGAGCGTTGCAGGGAACCTCCACGTTATTTCTTTTGACAATTTGGTTGAAAGAAAACCCAAATTTCTGATATAGAAACTTTTTGAAAACAGGTCAAATTTGACCCGAGGACAACAGGAAGGTTAAAAAACCCTAAATTCCCAGACAGAAAAAGCACCAGAGATCATCTGTTTCTCCATTTCTTTGCTCCTCTAAACAAAACCCAAATGCTCTGGCTGTTCCTCTTCCTCCTCTCTAGCACAATCTGTCTTCTCAAAACACAGACAGCTTGCCCGGCCGCCTGGACTTCACATTGGGATCTGCTTGTCACTTCACATCTCCCTCGTCTTTGTCTTCCATCCTCTTCTCGCCACCTCTATCTGTCTCGCTCTCGTCCTCATATTCTCTCTATCTGTCCATCTCGACCCTCCTGTATGTGTTCGCGCTGGCCAATAGAGATGTCCTGCTTTTAATTCTTCAGCTGAGGAACCAGGGGACATGCAGGAGCACGAGAAAAGGAGAGGGGGGGGGGGGGGGGGCTCTAAGTGGGTCTTGTATGTTTTAAAGAGTGGGGGCTCTGTATGTAAACAGTGACACGCACAGCAGCTTAGGAGAGCTATTAATAGAGCGATCGAGCTAGGAAGAGAGAGATAGACGGAGAAAGCTTTGCTTACAGAATAAAAATTGCTCCCGATAGTCGGGGATTAGTGCTTCCCTGGAGGATTTTCACTCCAAAGCCCAATCTGGGGCGATTGGGAAGAGCACCAGCTTCAGTCGTCTTAATTCATTTAAACCCTGCCCAACAGAGATAGACGGTATAGGTGCATGTTTGCTTGCAATAATGCAGAAATATACATTTATACACACGTATTTAGCTGGCAGAAGCAGAAGATGGAGCAGGATGAGGGGTTGGCAGTTTGAAGAAAAACAGAAAGTATAGAAATAGAAATTTGGTACACACTGAGCGAGCTAGTGCAGTTGTAGAACCGTGTGTTTTGGTTGGGCATAAGGGAACGACACACACACACACACACACACACACACACACACACACACACACACAGCACTGTGAGCCTCATTACCCGCAGATTACTCATCACCTGATCCTGCTAACCTTGTTAAACAACAATGTTCAGCTACACACACACACACACTTGGAGTGAAGCGCTAAGAATAACTCATACATAACAAAACCGTGGAAACATCGTTACCAATAAAAATGTCTGACATTCATATAACCACTATCAAATAGAAATTGCTAAATTTGGTTATCTTAAATGTTGCATTTAGACAATTTTGGCCACTCGGGGACAGAAAAACAAGCTGCAAACTGTCATGTATTCAGCTTAGGAAGTTAGGGCTAATTCCAGGTTTAGACTGCGCAATGTTAGCCCAATAATGGTCTGACCAAAGCTAATTTACACTCTACTACACTCCCATGTGGTGTGTCATAGTGTAAAAATAAAACCTGATGCAGCAAATTGTTGGTTGGTCCTGTCATGTAACAGTACCAGTCAAGTCGGTCTGGTGTTACCAAACACATCTTACAGAGACAAGGTAACTTCTAGTTGAATTAAGACAAAATATCACCTTATTAAGTTGTTTTGGCAGACAGTTGTCTATTTACATTTCCAGCAGACACAGAGCAACATTATCAACCCACTGAGAAAAATATCTGTCTCTTTAGCTGCAACATGCTCCACAGCAGGTTTATCAGAGCTTGTAAGTTTATTGTGAGCTTGTAAAAAGTAGGGACATTTTTTATTATGAGCATGTGTATAGACTTGTATAGACAACATTTTGAAAATTGTGATCAAAGTGACGACATTTTTGGAGAGTGATTGCATTTTTTGTGAAGTGTCTGCTGTTTTTTCTTCTTTTGGGGGGGAATTTCAGAGCATTTTTAGAAAGTGAAAACATTCACAAATTAATATTTTTCAAAGTGAGGATATTTTTGGAAGGCAATCACATTTTTGATAGTGAGGAAATGGAGGTGGAAAGAGACATTTTTGCAAATCAAGGATCTTTTAATAGTGAGGGCATTTCTATCTGTGCGTACACATAAGGTCCTCACAAGAAGAGAAATCTAAGAAAGTACAGTCACTCTCACACGCACACGCACACACACACACACACACACACACACACACAAAAACACACACACTGTACATCCTTCGTTATTCTGCGAATCCTCTGGCTAAAGTTTTTTTTCCTCTCCAGAATGAATTAAGTATAAGTTTTCCTGAGTGTGAATTAAAAATCGATAGCGCTGAGAGTTGCAGGTATGTTGGTGAATGGAATAGAAATCCGAGTTAATTCACTTTCACAGTTTGCCAAAAACAATGAATAAAATATGATGTTCCAGTTTGAAGAGAAGGGAGGAAAGAGTCTTTAATTGGAATTTCTGTAGACTGAATGAAAAGTAAAAGTTAACAAATTATTCACACACACACACACACACACACACACACACACACACACACACACACACACACACACACACACACACACACACACACACACACACACACACACACACACACACACACACACACCACTGTGAGCCTCATTACCAGCAGATTACTCATCACCTGATCCTGCTAACCTTGTTAAACACTGTACTGCACCACACACACACACACACACACACACACACAAAAATGCTCTGTGTAGTCATTTGCTTTTTAAATATGACTTTATATATACTGATTTCCATAACTTTATTCGTGATCCACTGTAACTTTGCATCTTATTTTTTCTATTTTAATGACCCTAACGGCTGCAGAAATACAGAAAAGTCAAACATGTGGCCTGAGGTGATAATTCTGAACAAATACTATAAAAATATTTTAAAATGTTTGCACAAAATAAAGCTGACAAACTTCTGGGAAATCGGCTACACTGCCTCCACCCTCCAAGTCACACCACCACCCGCAGACACACGGATAAACATCAGCCCCTGTCCATTAGAGGTCACATTTGGGCGCACAGCTCATAAAGCTGGTGACGAGAGGGGGGGGGGGGTTGTAACCGTAGTGACGTGGTTGCGGGTGACTGAGTGACAATGACGGACATGTTTACCGTAACCTCGCATTGGCCATGGCTGAAGAGGAATGGATGCTGTAATTCTTCTTTTCATTGTAGCACTTGTTCTCGTCTGTCATCATGGTTTACAACTGTGACTGAGTGACAGATTAAAGCCCTTATGTGCAGTGGTGCTCCTAGACCAGGGACCCAATAGGACCACATGCCATTTTAGGGGTAAGGCTAACGATACATATAACAATAAACACAACAATATTCATTCAGTGTTAACCTATACATTTTATGTACCACGGCACATGAATAATATTCCCTCTTTGGGGACAAAGGTGGGGTTAAAATGTATTAAAATATTTTTCCACAGTTACAGGGGCCAGAGGGGGGTCAAGGCTTACAGTAATATTATGGAGGTACTGGCTACTCTTGCTCCTCCCCCACATAAACCTGCCCCTGCCTATGTGACACTTTTATCTGTTAGCGTCTTTCAAATTATTCTGGTGGCATTGATTTGTTTCTGTTGAAATATTACAGTAGATTAATCCTAGTGAAAGTAGGCAATTTATCCTCGTACTATGCTGAAGTAGTGTATGATATCATACAAAAACTTATGCACTTTGTGCTGTTATCTTTGTGTATGATCAGGTGGAAGAATACCTTGTCAGATAAAATCTACTTTATGAACTTCAGTCTGAATTTAGAGCAGCATATTCTACTGAATAACTCAGTCTTCTGACAATTTCTACTCGCAATCTAATCTCTAATCTTGTTCAATGCATATGCTTTTTATAATGCTTTTAATGTCTTGCTGCTGCATGCAATTTTATACCTGAATCTTTTAAATATATTGTGTGTATATTGTGTACATTTTTATATTGTGGGAAACGTTGCAACTTAAGAATTTCATTGCATGGTGTAAAATCTGTGCATATGACAAATAAATATCTTGAATCTTGAATCTTGAAACCTCTCCTATTCATTTATTTGATTATATTTGACAAAACTTTGATGAAGAAAAGTATGTGGGCAGGATTTTCCTTGATTTGCAAAAAGCCTTTGCTACTGTAAACCATGCAATATTATTATCAAAGCTGCAAAATATAGGCTTCAGAAATACTGCGGTGAAATGGTTCACCTCTTACCTCACTGGAAGAACTCAAGTTTGTGATGGTGAAGGGACCATATCAGATCCTCAGGATATTACTTGTGGGGTGCCCCAGGGTTCAATCCTTGGCCCCCTTTTATTTTTAGTTTATATCAATGACATGCCAGCTGCGGTGAAATGTAAGCTGCATTACTGGTCTCTGGGAGTGATATCAGTGAGATTGAGAAGACTCTAGGTAAGGGATTAGATAGAGTTAGCAAGTGGCTCATAGACAACAGGCTTTCAGTACATCTGGGTAAAACTGAGTTCATTTTTTGGAACAAAAAGGAAGTTGTCTAGAACAAATGCACTTAAGGTCCCGTGTAATGGCACTGAAATAGTGTCTCAGAAAAGTGTCACATACCTGGGGTTAACATTAGAGCAGTCATTGACCTACACATCTATTGCTGACAAAACACTGTCCAAGTGTGCCGGTAAACTGAAATTCCTGTATCGCAGGACAAGGCATCTTGATCTTTCTATAAAGAAATTACTGGTTATTTCACTGATCCAATGTAATTTTGAATATGCATGTTCTGCCTGGTACTGTGGATTATCATTTAAACTTAAAAACAGACTGCAAGTGATGTAAAATAATGTTATCCGCTACCTGTTAAATGCACCCCCCCGTGTTTGTTGACCCATCCATCCACCCTGATATCCTCCCTACATGGACGTTTTCTCACTTTATACTAGGTCAGTGGACTTCCTCCTTAGAGTCAGCCCTGCACATCCTGGCCCAAGATGACATGGGTTATCTACAAATTAAATAGTGCTTTTTCTCCTGTAGGTTTAAGTATGAACAGTAAATGAGAACAGCCTGAAGTAGGTGCAGACAGTGTTTTGTTTTCAGCCTTTGATTCTCCTCTGGGGTCAAGATCAGATGTTTCTAAATATAAAGATACAAGATAGAAATAAAGATAAAGGTATATATAAATACCTATAAATATTCCATTCAAGTAAAACTCCGGCATTTAAAAGTGAATCTTTATTGGAGACCTCATGCTGCACCGGTAGGTGTGACTGCAGGCTTTCACACACGCCTCATTTCGTCTGGTTGAGTCGTACTTGGGCAGGTGTGAATGCAGAAATTGCTCATGAATATGCACCAAAAGTGGAGCAAACAATACTACTAATATTCACTTTCTGGCTCCAAACCCCAGACACATCTGACCAATAAGCAGAGTGAACGTTCCTGCATGGTTTGTAGTGACGCATTTTGGTACTCCTGGATTTTTTTATGTGTGAAATGAAAACGAGCCAAGGGTAAATCGCTCTAAGTCTAGAAACTCATCCACTGATTCGCGCCAGAGTAAACAAACTATGGGTGTGAAAACACCAAGGTCCAACTAATCAAGGCTGTGGTTGGGTAATGGGACTCTTGACCTCATATTTCTAAAAGTCTGGCCTTTATGCTGATAAAACCGTGACACATGTTGTGATCCCTCTCACTGCCTCTCTCCATTTCTAATCTTCCACTGGTTTAAACTTATACCTCAGTGTATACCTCACCCTATTTTCCCTGTTTTACCCTCAAATACTACATCCCATTAAGTGATGGCAATTCATGGGACCTTCAAGTGTAATCAGAGTTACGAGCTACATTTTTTTCAATGTCTTTATTTTGATTTCTTTTTACATTTCAGTGCAGTTATATTTCCCTCTATTCTTATACTGGAAATGTTTTTGGACACACACTTTCATTCTTGTCGAATTGTTGGTATAATGATGGCAATTGTTAAATTTGCTAACCTTTTGCTGTTTGTGAATTGTATGTTGATGGAGAACTGGAGAAGTATTGTCTCATCTCGTGGTGGATTTGTAGTTGTAGTATTGTGGTATGTTATGTTATGTTATGTTATGAGTGTGGTTGAAGCATAAAGCTGGAACATGGTTCTTCCCACGGTGCAATGTCACAACTGGAAACTGTGATAATTCAGTATGTTATATGTGTCTTACTGTTCTCCAGGAATGGCTAGAGATAGATAAGAATATGTATATTACTGATGCATTAACTTTAGGTAACGTTGTACCTTTGTGAATATGGAGCTTATATTCAGCAGCATTTCCCTCTTAATTTTGGTAGAGAACATGGTAGGGGGTTAAACGTTGCTGTTAGTCCCCTTTTGACCGCTCACATATTTATTGGCATTCACTCAATTCCCCACCCAATATAAACTAAATTGATAAAGGAGTAAAAACTAGATTTTGAACGAGGGTCCATATTTAAGACAGGCCCACAAGACTGAAAGAATAGTACGAAGTCTTTAGGAAATACTTGCATTTGCTTTCTTAGTTAGTTAGATGAGAAGATTGCTATCACTCTCATGTCCGTGTGGTAAATATGAACCTACAGCTTAGCTTAGCATGAAGACTGGAAGCAAGGGGGATCCGCTAGCCTTGTTCTGTCCAAAGGAAAACATATTCTGTCTTCCAGCAACTCTAAACCTCACTAATTAACACCTTATGTTATGTACTTTATTGTTTGATGAGGGTGGTGTGTTTCTATGATAAAGAACTCATATGTTCAGACTCATTACACTCTGACCTACATTTTTCCTTTCCTTGCGTTGTTTTTCTTTTCCACCTTATTTCCCTCTCTCATATAGCCTCTCTCTGTCTCTCCCTCTGACAGGGCTAGCTGGCAGTACAACTCAGATTGGTGTGAAATCGCCGCCTAACAGGCGGGAAATTGGCCCTGTTATTTTTGGAGCAGAGTCATAGGGGACCGTCGGACCATCATCCTCTCTCTAATGAGCAGGTGATGGAGGCGTAGCTATGGAGGGATGGAAGTAGAGAGTGACGGAGGGATGCACAGCGTCTCAAACAGCACACACATGGCAGATGTACAGAGAGGAAAACCAGCTCTGCAAAAAGGTAACACAGAAAGAGGAGAAGGAGAAAAAGAAGGAATAAGATGGTGTGATGAGATGTTTTTTTGTGGCTAATATGACTATCCCCAGCAGATTAGGGGGGTTGGTTTTGTCACATGGTCTATATCAGGGAACATATAGAGCAGTTGTTCCTAAGCTTTTTTTGCCGGATGTACAGCCGTCATGGATCCAGTAGCCCTTCATCAACACCACCTATCATGCTCAAAATGGATCCTACACGTTAAAAAGGGGTGTTTTTTTAAACGTTTGTCTCAATCTCACATGCCAACATTTCTTGATGTGACACCCGTATCGGCAGGCTGGCTTCTGTAACAAAACACTGATGAAAAGTATATATCTGTTTTATGATATGACAGCGCTCTGGTTAAGGTTTGGTTAGGTTCAGGGAAAGATCTCAGTTTGGGTCTTGAACGCCCTAACAAAACTAATCTCTGTGATGGTAAATATGTCTTTTAGCTGTGTTAATATCTAATGTTAGCAAAAGAACATATTACTTAATTATTGAATATAACTTTTCATCCATCCACACAACGTTCACTACACGTTAAAATGAGACCACGCCCCTTAAGAGTCAGGAAGCGTGTCTCGTTTCATACTATTGAAGCTGCTTGAAACGCGCTAACTTAAGTATAATGGCTCATGCTTTAGCTAATATTTTATGTGGCGTTTTCTTTTGCGGGGTACACATTTTCCACTAATGTTCTGTTTTGCAGGGCCACCGTTGCTGCATCCGCAGCTCAGTGCCGATTGTGATTGGTTTAAAGAATATTTTTCTTCTATCCAGGAATGTATGTATGTTGTAGCCAGACCTTACTCCACAGCGCTGTGGAGATAGGTTAGTCAATGCAAGACTATGGTTACAACAATAAACAGATGGTTAAGGTTAGGGAATGATCATGCTCGTGCTTTTCAATAAACTATCAACTGTCAGTCAACTGGAAATGAACAGCATGTTCTCCTGTGTTTAAGTCTTAGGATTTGTTGACCCATCCATTCACAACAAAAATGTGTGCATGTTTGGTATTATTACCAAGTATTTTTTTTTCAAATTAGGTGAGCTACTTCACAATTATTCCCTATGCCCCTGGTAACTGCAGGGTTGGGATTCACTATTATAAAGAACAGTCCCATAATGCACAAACGCACATCACTGGCCTGTGCGTGTGTTTATGTTGAGACATCGGGAGAAGGGGGGGTTGGGTGGAAATGTCAGGCCCAATCTAGTCTTTAGTTAAGGCAACAACGCCTACAACAGAGAACATATAGTACTGTACCGTTAATACACACTCCCACAGTACTTCCATTACCACACACTGCTGATAATTTCTGATTCCCACTGTTGCATCATTAACAACTCATGCAGTTTTAGATGCACAGATTCTAAAGGAAGCTCTGCAGAGGCCCTTCAGTTTAGTATACATTTATTCATTTCAAATGAACATACTGTTTCAATTAAGTCCAAACCTTAACATACATCCCTTTGTGACTGGCTCAGGGAAAGCACAGTCACTGGTTTCGCTGGTTTAACTGGAGCTTACTCACCACTGGAAGGCATCATACACAAATTCATCACGGTCCATACATTCAACACCACATATCCCGGGCAGAGCCCACAGATCCTTCAGAAGGAGGCGTTTTTTCCCCCCCAACTGGAGGTGTAGTCACTGACGCAGCTGTAGCTAAACACTGCCCCCTACTGTCTGACATTCAGGATTCATTCAATAGAAAAGGATTTGATTGTAGTTAATCAATAATAATAATAATCTCAATGCTATTTAATTTGTGTCACTGCTTTTTTCAACATTGCCTTTCATAAACAGCATGAAACAACCCCCTCAATAATCAAAACTGGCCAGTGCAACCACCACAAAAACCTGTTATAATTTCCTTTAGATAAATACCACATTTGAATCATAACTTGATGCAGAAAAGGCACAAATTGTTGCAAAACAATTCACCAGAATGCAGGAAATTAATTGTTTGATATGCGCAAAAGTTGAATTTTGTTCAAAAGTGAAGATTTTAAACCCCCCCAATATTGAATCCAAAGTCACGCCCTTGAACAAACACGTACAAATCATCTAAAAAAAAGAGTTCTACCTCTCCCAAGCTTTCTCAATATAACTGTTATGTTTCACATATGAACAGCCATTTCTCCACATGATTTGAATATGCGAGACTGGAAGATGTTAAATAGCGGCGTCTTGTAATCCCTTATGGAAAACTGTCACACGTATAACTCTTAAATTTGCTATTTGCAGCAGCAGAGCACAGAGCACCGGTGTGATGTTCAATATTCAGTGTTGAAAAAAGAAGAAGTTCCTTAGCAGAAATTAAATCACTTCAATCAATCATCAAGTCATTATCTCCTAAGGAAGAAAAGAAATGATGTAAGATAACACAAAGACAAAATGCATTAACTTGAAATTAAAGGTTTACAATTAAAATAAATAATAAAATCTGGTCAACTTTCTTATCATTGTATATTTGATCTGTGTGACAGCTTGAACGAACAGTTTCCCCTTTCGTCTTTGAATTTGTTGGCCTTATTTTTCATGAACACCGTCTCCACACTTCATTATATTCAACCTATTATTTTTGGTAATTGTACCAATAAAGTCCTCCAGTGTTGGACAGTCGTGGTCTTTGTGCAGCTGACGTCCAGGGCTCATTCTGGTTCAGTCTCGTGGCGTCCCAGTGCGGGGGGTAACGTAGTCCCACAGGGGCCTTGGAAGTGGAACCTGAAACACAAAGATTATAAGAAACGTTGTCTATGCTGTAAACGTGACATTAGTTACGGATGATTGATGATGCGCGTGTGTGACTGTGTGACATTGGTTGACACATACTTGAAGCGCGTGGTGGCCGGTGTGTCCTCCATGTTGAATTCGGCCACAGGGACACCTCTGGCTGCCACTTGAGGAGCAAACATGGCCGCTGGATACACAATGGACGAAGTGCCAACCTGGAGAGGGAGATTTTGTTGAAAATTTGAAGTAACAACTATTTTATATTATGTGAACATCTGCACACTCCTTAGTCAACATATTTTTTATTTAAAACTTTTTTAAATTCTTAACTCGCAATACTTGCTTTTTCTCTTCTCTTAATATATTTATTGTGACTGTTATGCATCAAAATACAGAGGCAAATTCCTTGTACGTGAAAACCTACTTGATTCTGATTCTGAACAGTGAGTGAAGGTAAAAGTTCAGGTGATAGTTTCAACGTTCCTTTATTTTCATAATTATACATTAATAATAATATATTAGTTTAGTATGACAGTCGTGCTATCAATGCATCATGTTTTACCTTTATACAGTACTAAATTTAACATCCAACACGTTGATATTCCTCATAAAAACAGCAGTGTTGTACATGTATCGAGTATGGAAACATTAGTGGTGAGTACATTAGTGAATTTGGCAGTAGATCTGAAGCACTTTACAACTTTATGTCACTTTTGAGTATATCACATTGACTTTATATTAATTTCCTGGAGACTTTGCCTACCCACTAGTTGTCTTACCCTAACAGTAACCACTGACCCAAAAATCTGCCTTCTCCCAGTTGGGGACACAGCTTTTGTCCCCAATTGGACAAGCCATCCCCAGTAAACTGGCCTTTAGTCTGAAATGGGTCCCAAAAAGGTTGGCTAATTCAGGAACACACACACACACACACACACACACACACACGTACCACAAGACAGAGGTCACAGCTGTCCAACACTTTCTCTGCCTGGGTGAGGATGTCTGAGTCCAGACTCTCTCCAAACCAAACCACAGCTGGTCTCAGGAGACCGTGACAGCTTTTCTGCTCACACCTGAACACACACACGCACACGAACGTATTGTCAAAACGAATAACCTCATTTGAAAAGAGCAGAGCAGTAAAAGAGAACATGAGTGTGTGACTTACCTGGGCAGCTGCAGAACAGGGATCTGGGCGTCATTTGTATCTGGGTCTGGAGCTCTGGGGGGGGGCAGTTTGATAAAATACGTCATACAATACTTAAACTATATGAGATTTATATAACAGCTACACAGTGTACACTTTAAATACATAAAAGTTAGTAAATCCAAACCATTTTAGACAAGATATGGTTGACAATTTAATAGGTTTACAGTATGAGAGCATTGTCAGAATTACAGCTTTTTTGTCAGATTTATCTTTTATTACCTTTCATCTGTGTTTTTGACACAATAAAGTAATTAAATAAACTATAAAAAATATCATGAAAAAACACTACAAACATAGAAATCATGACCACGAAAACAAACTCACTGTGCGATTTAAAGTGATACTTTCAATTACTAATTTATTTAATTATATGCAATTGTCTGTTATTTACTCATTTATTCATATTCACTTTAATTCACCTTTAACACAGTGAGACGTTTACATCATCTCTATGGCTAAAGGTTTAATCAGAATCGCTGTTAACGGTCCAATTGATTGGTGGAACATTTCAGCCATTAAAAACATCAATGTTAAATGTCAAAGTGACATTTCATTTGGTCGCAGATTTTCCTTTTCACCGCGTCGTCAGCTGTTATTTAGCCGCTGACATCTGACAGACTGAAACAGGCTTTTTTTGTTCTCTGGCATTTTGTTCTCGAATGAATATGATCAATATCTCTGCAAAGACATTTTCACATTGTTGAGGAAAACGGTCCAATCCAACCAAACGACACCAAATGAAGCTCTTACCCTTTGCCCTCCAGAGCGTCACAGATGGGGCTCTTGTAATTGGCTGCTTCATGGCCACAGCTCATACAGCGGGTTTTAAACAGACTTCCTGGATTAATAATAGAAGAGACAACATTTTAGTGTTGAAAAAAGACAGAAAACTATTTCAACAATCGTTTTGTGTAATATATCAACAAGAATGCCCCAAAATGTGTACGCCCCAGCTACTCCAGTCTTAAAAAGGTACATATATTAATCTTTGAAAAACTTTGTTTATATAAAAAAAACATGTTATGTTTTTTTTCCTGTTGCACTATAATTTTGTTTTTATGATTTTATATTATTTAATAATACAAAAGAAAAGGAAAAAAAACATACAAAAAATACATAAAATAACAAAAAACTATTTTAAAATTTGACATTTTATGGACTAAACAATTAATCATCTACTGAAAATGATCAATCAGTAATGAAAATTGCTAAAAATAACTATTCTCTTAATTCATTATTGGTGCCTATAAGATGTCAGAAAGGTAAATGCTCATCCAGAGTGATGCTATCCATTTTCCTGTTGGGTCTGAGCAATAAGGAAAAGCAGCAAATCTTCAAAATCTAGAAGCTGGAACCAGAGAATATTTGGCATTTTTACTTAAAACATTACTTTTGTAATACTTAGTAGAGTACCAGAATATTTAAGAATAGATTACTAGATATTGACTTGCCGTGAATTTCCAGCATGTTTTTGGATCCGGCGCGGCGGTGGAGCTCATCGATGTTTTGAGTGATGACTGTAACCTGACGTCCTTGTTTGCTCAGTCGCTCCTCACACTCTGCGATGGCCAGGTGGGCAGAGTTGGGATTTTTGGTGAGCATGACCTCGCGGCGGTAATGGTAAAACTCCCAAACACGGGAGGGATTCCTGGAGAAGGCCTCTGGGGTGGCAAGTTGCTTAAAGATGAAAAATCGTGAGAAAGGGCTATTGATACGGACAAAGTGCTGTTCAAAAAAAGTTCCACAGTTAATTACTAGCACCAAAGTTCCTTTTTCAGAATTGTTTTTGGTTGTTGGACATTTTGCCAAAACAATGGAAGACCGAGGAAACAGCAACAGAGGCAACAGAGCACAGAGCCGTCTGTTTCCAGTCAGCTTCAGAAATGCAAAGAAGTTCCCAAAGAAGTAGGTATGCGGGTATCAGACTATTTTTAGTCACAGTAAAACTTTCAGTGAACTTCCTCAGAGTGACTCTAAAAAAAGACTTCTCAATCTGACTAGGACTGAAGCACTCTCAGCAAAGACTTTCTTCTTTTGACAGATTGGCACTGTTTTTGACTCAGAATTGTACAATACATTTTTCAAATATTCTGTCTTGCCATTGTTCACACATTAAAGAGTGATAGATTGATCTGTAAACCCTGATGCAGTTGGAGAACGATGCTTTGTTTCCTTAGGTGGCTTGTCAGCTGCTATATAAATGAAAGAATTGGGGGGTTGTTTCTCACATATTTGATTGACAAATTAAAATTAGGGGCTGGAAAATTGCTGGGGAGAAGGACATCTGGACTAATTTGCTTACCCTGTTGCCTCTGCGACCCGGCCCAGGATAAACAACCGAAAATGTATGGAAATAAAAATTAGCATTGTAGAATACACTCAGTTGGCAGTTTATTAGGACCACCGAGCTAAAACTAATGCAATCTAACACAGTCCTGCAATAAATCATCCCTTCACAAAGGTTACAGTGTTCAGTTTTTGTTGAAAATGTTTTAGAGAGTTCTTTATTCAACTGTATGATCATTTCGGAGGCTGTAGTTTGTGCTGCTGTCGTATTGAAATGCATTATACTTACAGATGTATAAAATATCAAGTATATGATTCAATAATAATATATTCCATCTCGTGAAGGGCTCAATCATTGCATGGTTGAAATATAGTCTCACAAAAATATTAAATGTGAGTTGCCTTCAAAAAATATCCATGGTACACCAATTTAAAATGCCTTTATTTTACATGGCAATATGTATTTAAAACGCTTTGTGACCGACATAGATATTCATTATCAATATGATAATATAGTTGCATACCTGTGCTTGCCATTTTCTCCAGTAGCCTCCTGCTCCTCTGAAAGTTGGGACTCCGCTCTCTGCACTCACCCCTGCTCCGGTGATGATGGCTATATCCTTCGCCTTGGAGAAAATCTCCCTGAATGCTGCCAGATCTGAACATAAACACAAATAACATAACTCACAAAATGACAATAATGAAAGCTAAGGGATTTGTGGAAGACTAGTATAGTAATTGCTCGTCAGGATGAGCATGTAACAGAAGCAGGAATACCTGAACTGGGTCTCGCCATGCTTTGGCTGCCTCGCTGCCTCCTCAGGTGGACATCCAGGTGAGAGTTTATTAAGCCTCTACAGGACCACTGGAGCCAAATCATCGGGCTTTGGCTAGTGGGGAACAAAATATAACCCATTTCAATTGCCTCCAATGTAATCCCAGATTTTACAATTGAGACTGTTGCACACTAAGCTATTTTTTTTCCAAATAATTACGAGCCAAACTTTAACACAACGAGCAAGTCAGAAATGTCACTTCCGGCTGCCATCTTTGTTTGGATTAGCAACAACAAAACCAACTTGTGAAACGCTACAAATGCTCGTTGTGCGGCTGTTGTTCCAGTCTAATAGTCTTCAGTCGATCTGGAAATACCTTTGCGCTAAACTAAGGTAAAATTAAACCACACCAATACGGTACATTAAGGTTTTGTGTCAGTAACATTGTGAAGCTTTTGGGATAATGCTTAATCAATTTAACGTTACTATAACATGTTGCATGATACCATCTACATTTTTAATGCATCACTTTTGAACAAAAGTATTACAGATTTCATAATTTTAACTTTACTATTGCATGTATGAGACTAAAACTTTTTAAATCATAGGTGTTGCTCTTTGCCCGTCTTGAAGGACTAATGAAGACAAACTAACTACGTTTTACAAACCACCAGATGTCACTGTGTTTCTGTGGGTTAAAGCCCCAAAACGGTACAAAAATAAAGAAAAGCCCCACACGCCGCAAAGCTTCATTCACTTAACACTCTAGTGTTAGTACACAATAACGAGCATGTAACTTCCTACACAATAACGAGCATGTAACTTCCTACACAATAACGAGCATGTAACTTCCTACACAATAACGAGCATGTAACTTCCTACACAATAACAAGCATGTAACTTCCTACACAATAACGAGCATGTAACTTCCTACACAATAACGAGCATGTAACTTCCTACACAATAACGAGCATGTAACTTCCTACACAATAACGAGCATGTAACTTCCTAGCTAAATAGTTGCCGGAGCCTGTCGTTAACCTAGCTGGGTTTAACCTTCTCGAACTGTCTCTGCTTTAACACTTGCTAGCTAACTAAGCTAACTAAGCTAACAGCCTGTCAGAAGGTAATGGAAGTTAGCTAGCATGCTAACAAGCCAGTGCTCGTATCCAAGGAAACAGCAGCGGCTTCACCAGCATCGCATTACGCTGTGAAGTGCCGTGCCCATGGTTCTTATAGCTAGCTTAAGCTATATACTTCCACATGAGTTGCGGATGTTGTTACAGCTGTGTTTCATTAACGTTAACTAGCTACTTACTTTGCACGGCAGCTGGGTTTTCGCGATATCTACGAGATCACACGATAATTGCTGTAACGTTATCACATAACACACGGAAATCCAAACCAACTGGCTCAGCCCATGGATGTATTAATAGAGGATCAACCAGGACTGTCAGCTGAAGTCAGCAGGAACTCAGTCGGGTGTTTTCTCCATCGATGTTTAGTACGAAGGGTTTCCCTCATTCACTAGCCCAGCAGCAGCAGTAGTATGTGGATTGGTGTTTGAGGAAATGAGCTTATGAAGAGGGCCAGCCAGGTAGATCACAACCCCAACAAAAACAAGACATGACCAGCAGAGGGAGCGTTTGTTCTACGTTCATCTTTTTAGCTGGATGTGGGAATGAAGTTGTTTTTAACCCTCCTGTTGTCCCCGGGGTCAAATTTGACACATTTTCAAAAAGTTTCTAAACCAGAAATTTGGGTTTCCTTTGACCAAATTGTAAAAAAAAAAAAAAGTGGGTGGTTCCATACGACGCTCCTCACAAGTTAAATTACTGATCAGATAATGATACTAATTATTATGTATTATGATACTAATAATAATAATACATTTTATTTATAATGCCCTTTACATTTCAAAAAGAAATCCCAAAGTGCTACAATTAATAGGGAGTTA
>NC_045741.1:7768906-7770174 GCF_008692095.1 Etheostoma spectabile
CCAGAGTAAAATACAATTGACAAGCAAAATAAAACACCATAAAACTAAAATTAAAACAACAACTGTTTAAAAGGCCTTTTGTAACGGTGACAACAAATGTTGGAGAAAGCTTCAAAAACTTCAAAACAACCAAAATGTCCCAAAGAATCGACAAAGAACTTCGGGGAAAGTGACTTAAGGAAGTTTTAACTTAAGATTTTGACCCAGAAAAACTACATGTTGGTCTACGGGAAGACAACGGGAGGGTTAAGTAACACTGAGACGTCACTATGGGTAGAAAAGACAACTTCTTGTACTTTTTAACTATTGTTTGTTTGTTCATAACAACTAGCTAATTACATAACCAACATTTTATTTCATTTTGATTTTACTTTTATTCCAGATTGTAAAACTGTTACAAGTAAAAGTCCTGCATTCAAAATGTTACCAAGTAAAAAGTATTAAAGTATTATCATTCCAAATGTGTTTAAAGTCCAAAAAGTAAAAGCCCTGGACCATTTTAGAATGTTTATTATATTATTCATTATAATTATGCATGCATTATGCATATGTAGGCTACATTGCTTCACTGTTGCAGCTGGCAAAGTTAATATAATACATCATAATTTGTTTGATTATATTTTGTAATATTAATATGAATCTGTAAATAATGTAGTGGAGTTAAAAGTATATTTCCAGCAGAACAATGCAAATACTCTAGTGAAGTAAGTAGCCCTACCCCAAAATTGTGCTGTAACTACAATGCTTGAGTGAATGTAGCTACATTTCACCACTGTCCATATAGCTGCTGAAAACAAAACAGGCCAGATTTACTCGTACTGTCCCTTTGTTTTCTTACTCCGGTTTCCCCCACCAACAAAAGACATGTACTAGGGCTGGAGAAAATAGAGAAGATCAAATATCCCCATACTCTTGACCAAATACCTTGATGTCGATATTGTATGGCTGACTATTGGTGCTTTAACTAAATGTTATTTACACAATGAGATTTTTGATAAACATTCTCCAAAAATGATTTAATGACTTAGTGGGTAAAGGTAAATAATAGAACAGCTCAAACAGTCTGGTAAGTTCAGAAAATGACACTTTACTGTAATGCAGCCTGTAAAGACAACACTTACCATATTACCATATTACAATATATCCAAAATCTAAGACGTTATCTAGTCTCAAATTGCGATATCGATACATTGATATTTTGCCCAGCTCTGACATGTACTAGGTTTTCCAGTCAGTGCCCTCAGATCTGGAGTTGGTCCCCGGGCGCT
>NC_045741.1:7770184-7775652 GCF_008692095.1 Etheostoma spectabile
GCCCACTGCTCCCTTGAGGGATGGGTTACATGCAGAGAATGAGTTACATGCATGTGTATGTGACAATAAAAAAAGTACCTTTACCTTTACAGGTCACCCAGGTTGACCATGAAGGGGATTGCTGTGGTGGGTACAGATCTGTCAGTGGCAGACACTGCCCAGCTACAAAATGGAAACACTGAATTGAAGAGAAAACTGGAGAAGAAACTGGATTCTCAAGGAAAACGCCTACAAGATAAAATGTCTGGCAGCATGTCCGATTTTATTTTAAATAATGACAAGCACATTCATTTTTACACCAGTCTACCATCTGCCTCCGTGTTTTTCACCCTCCTCATTTACCTGACAACAAAAGGCAATGCATCCTCAACCATACGTACCCTTCCCGAGCGGTTCCTTGTGGTCCTGATGAAGCTTCGTCTAGGCTTAACTCTTCAGAGTGAGTTGTGGAACTGTCTCATACATCTTCCACGAATGGCTCGAGGTGATGGCTAAATACTTCCGATGCCTTGTCCGGTGGGCGTCCAGAAAAGATGTCTGAAGGAATCTACACACCCTCTTCAAGACTACAGCTTTCCAACAGTTCAGATGTATAATAGACCGTAGTCAAGTGTTCATTGAGAGGCCAACTAGTTTGCAAACACAAGCAATCATCTACTCCCACTACAAGTCACATAATACTGTGAAGTTCCTAATTGGCATTAGTCCAACAGGGGCTATTACATTTTTATAAGAGTCTGGGGGGGTCGTGCTAGTACCAAGGTTATTACATAAAATTCTGGGTTGATTGACCTACTTGAACAAGGAGACCGTGTAATGGCTGATCGAGGCTTCAGTTTTCCTGAATACTTTGCCACCAAATGTGTCCGTCTCTAACGTACCAGCATCTACAAAGAGGAGAAAACAACGGGCCGAATTAGAGGGGACTCACTCTAGAAAAATGTCACGAGTGAGAATCCACATGCAAAGGGCCATAGGAAGACTGAAGTGTTACAGAAATTTGCGAGACACCATGCCAGTCAGCATGTTAAAACGTAGAAACAATAACCGTCTTAGCACAATAGACAAAATATTGATCGTTTGTGCAGCGCTTTCAAATCTGGGGAAACCACCGGTACCAAAATAAAGCAGGACTGATTATAACATTCGCTGCTACAACAAACTGTTAATGCTCTTCATCCAGTTTAGCTCCCAATACATCCAAAGTAAGCTAAGTTACCATATGCAACATTTGAAATGCAACGATTCATCTGTAACCTATTCTCCCAGTAACGCTAACTCAGTAATACAGTATAGAGTCAGGGATGAACACCAACAACTAGCAATAAATAATTTATTGACTGATGAATTTCAGAAAAAAATGGCCCTGGCCCTTCAGCCCTGCCATGTTGGACTGATTCTACAGTTAGTTTAATTGTTATTTCTGTGTAATGCCAAACATTTTGGCCCATCACACATGGGATTACAAGACACCACAAACTTATTTTAGCAAAACGTCTTGTGTGTAAAAGATTGCAGCAAAGAGGAAGACGGACAAACTTGGGTGAGCTTAACTTATATCTTGTCACCATAATATTATATGTCAATAAAGTATCTTATATTCCAACTGCAATTTGTGAATCTTCCTTCCTAACAAAGAACCTTGGGGCAGAATTAAAAGCCCAACACTAGCTACAGCAACAAGTTAACGCAATTCACGTGTTGTTGGCGTTAGTCTGCTGGAAGTCAAGTTTGGGCCATAGTAACGCAGTTTGGGCCATAGTAACGCAGTTTGGGCCATAGTGACGCAGTTTGGGCCATAGTGACGCAGTTTGGGCCATAGTAACGCAGTTTGGGCCATAGTAACGCAGTTTGGGCCATAGTGACGCAGTTTGGGCCATAGTAACGCAGTTTGGGCCATAGTAACGCAGTGTGCACGGTGTGCAGTACCGTATGGTTGTGTTGTTACTGTTGAAAGCGTCTAAAGTCACAATGGGAACTTGCAGTGTTGCAGCAGCCATGTGAAAAACTAATGAGGCAGGTAAGAATAAGTTGACATTAGACTTTCCTAACATTACAATTTGATTATTATAATTATAAACTCAAGTGGTATTTTCCATTGAGTAAGGCTGTGCCTAAACCAAAAGCTTGTTCTTTTTCAGTAATGTGGATATAATAACTAAGTGGTAAAAGCAAATAATACAACAGTCTGGTAAGTTCAGAAAATGACATCCCTTTACTGTAATGCAGCCTTTAAATCCAGGAAAAGACAACACTTATGCCATATTATGATATTACAATATCTAAGATATCTAGTCTCATATCTTGATATCGATATAATATCAATATATTGCCCAGCTCTAACTCACAGTGCTATTGTCAGAATACTGCGGCCGGTAATACATTTGTTTTATATCAAATCATTATGTATTCATCAGAACAGGTGGCTCAACCACAAGAGGCTGTGGTTGTGTATTGGCCAGTCTTGCAGGTGTTGTCAGGCTAAAAGAAAACGCTTTTTATCTTGTGTTGTCAGAAAGAAGTAACATTTGCTATATTTACAAGCAGCACAAAACTCAAATGTTTAAAAAAGGTCCAAACTGTGTACAAGCAGGTTTTGATTCCGCATATTGACTTTAACGGGTGTTTTATCTCACCAATGACATTTCAATATCAAGTGTGAAGTTTATATTTCTTCTCTTCTTTGAGTTTCTTCTTTTATTACTACAAGTGATTCATCAACCTTTTTTTGGTATATAGCCCTGTCCTTGTAGTTCCTTTTGAAACTAAAGATGGTGCGAGAAATCATTTATTTCATTATCAACTTATACGTACAATATTCTTTGATGACTCAGTTGTCAAATAAAATATCAAATAATAGTGATAAAATGCTATCACAACTTCCTAAATGCCAAGGTGCTTATTTTGTGGAAGGAACGGCCTGAAACGGAAAGACATTAGACTACATTTTCAATAATATAAGGAAAGAAACACATTTTAACTTTTGAGGAGCTGGAACCAGAGATAGTTTTTGCTTGATGATAAAATGACATTTTAATCAATTACCAACATTGTTGTTGATTATTAAAGAACTTCATTGACTGTACAGGCTATATGAGCCACACAGGAGAGTTTAAATGCGTCATTGGTGCGATTCTTTTCATTGGAGTTGGAGCTGCAGGTGGAGCTGACTTACAGTAAAAGAAAGGAACAGAAGCTCATCAAGCCTCTCTCTCTCTCTCTCTCTCTCTCTCTCTCTCTCTCTCTCTCTCTCTCTCTCCCTCTCTCTCCTACCCTCTATCACAATAGCCCGCCCCCCTCCTACACCGTCTGCCCGGGCGGGTGCACGAGTGGCTGCTGCGGCGCAGAGTCTCTCGCAGTCCCGCCGGTCGCCAGTGGACGCTGCCCGGCAGGCCGAACATGGCGGCGGCCCCGGAGGAGGAGGTAGACCGCAGACCTATCCGGAGGGTCCGGTCCAAGAGCGACACGCCTTACATCAACGAGGCGAGGATCTCTTTGCACCTGGAGACAGGTAGGCAGCCAGCCAGTGACACGGATGCTCTCCCACGTCATGTCTGGGTGTGTTAGTAGCCTCCGCGGGGGGGGGGGAGATATCGTAGGGAATCGGTGCTCGCTGTGAGAAAATCGCTCCATCGTTTAGTGACAGTTCCCACGCATTAGCATGACGTTGGGCTTTCATTGTGCTGCTCTGACGGTATCCCATGGTGCTCAGCTGCACCTGGGTCGGCTATTTGGTAACCACACAGTGACTCACGCGCTGGGAAGAATTTCCCACGTAGAGGAGATACTGTGTTTTTATTCCAGTTATGCATGTGTGACATGCGGTGTGCAAGGCTACATGGGAAACCTAATCATCCCTGTAGGACCGTTGATTTGCATTGCTCCAACCAGACTCCGCCTTGATTGTCGGATGCTGTGAAATACTGTGCAAACTTGGCCGCCTCTGGCTACTCATTTAAAATGCAGTTGTTGTTTTTATTATTGCATTTAGAGAAGGGTGAGGAAGGCGTGCTCCGGCATGCGAGATCCACGTCAACCGTGGTGGCTTAATCCCAGTTTGTGTGCACGAAAACAGGGTAGATAAGTTATTGTTTCCTTTGTTGCCATGGTCACGATGGTATGCTGTCACGAAGCATGTGTGGTCGGCATCATGGTATGGATTCACAGCTAGATCTACGTTCAATTTGTTGTCTTTTTTTTTATTTTTTATTATTATTTCCAAAATAACCTCTTTCCCATCCTCCTTCCTGAGGGAAGCTGCTTTAATGTCCCGTCCGCGCGGAGCTGTCCTCGGCCCCTCGGTGCTGAAAAGGCGAACACAGCCGGAGGAGGTGCACGGAATCGGCATTCCTCTATTGGCGATCATCTACATTAGCCTAAATATATGAGAGGGCTTTCTTCTTTTTTTTTAAAGACCTACTGCATCTGAATTGAGTTCGACCCTCCCCCAGAATTGGCCAACGTGACAAACCCTAGTCACACATAGCCTGGCAGTCTGGGCTATATCTAGCCTGTATTTTCCAGATGCCAAATGTAGAAAATTCCTCTGTCTGGCTATTGTTCTGCTTTGTCTTAATGTGCGCTTTTTCATCAACTGTTCTGCTAAGCATGCCTGCTAGTCAGTAATTAAAAGGCTCTAGTCTAGACTGTTTATTTTTAAATGCAAAGGTATAACATGAGGTGTCGATTTGTTTTAAATGTAAAGCTTCTCTTTTCTTTCTGCCTAATGCAAAGGTAAGAAATGTACAGTATGTGGGAAAGCCAGCCTTATGTAAATCTTAATGAGATCAGGAATTACTCCCATGCTTCCTCTTTTTTTAGCCCGCTTAGACCTTTATGACTCATGGTGCTCAGACCTACCTACTTATAATCTCTCTCCGCTGCCCTCTCTCTGGCCCTCAACAAGCCTCCTCTCCATTTTGTTTCCTGTTCGAACGCAGCACCTCCTCTTAGCCAGATTAGCCGAGCCTCCCTGATATGAGTAGCACTATTCTTTCCTGGAGCTTTGTGGCAGGCTTTCCATGGCCATTATCTGAATGTGAAGGGAGGGGTGGGGGTGGGGGGACGCCGCTCTTGGTTATTAAAAACAAAGCAGGCTGACTGCAGTTGCATGAGGCTGGTGTGGCATCATGAAGAATCCAGTGGGCACTGTCAGCTTTAAGTAAGGAGAGGGAGATTTGTCATCACAACTTTTTCTTCTGTTTTCTTTTCTCTCTTTCCCTCCTCCCAGAATTGCTTGATTCTAATCTCATATGTTTCTCAGCCCTCTGCTTACCCACTCCCCTTATTCCTATTTACTTCATCTTTGTGTGTTTAGCTGCTGTTGTTTAGCATAAATCCAGCCCACTCTTTGCTTTGATGTGTGTCACCATTCATGTGTGACAAATATCCAATCCGTGCATGTGTAAATATGCATCCTTGCCGCGCGTGTGTGCGTGTGCGTGTGCGTGTGTGTGTGTGTGTGTGTG
>NC_045741.1:7775662-7777542 GCF_008692095.1 Etheostoma spectabile
TGTGTGTGCGAGACAGAGAGAGAGAGAGTGAGAGATGCTGGCTGCATATGAGGTAGATATAGTGAATAAAGGTTTATCACCGGGACTTTTACCACATGGCTTGTTGTTCTGTTAATCTCAACCTTCTTCAGCCAGGTTCAGTGCTGAACCAGGATGAGATGACTTCACTACAGGTCGTTTCTTGCAGAATCATAATTGCTAGTTGCTTTTGCTTTACTTTAGGCCTTCATTGACCTGATTTATTTGTATTAGAAACAGATTGGGGAGAATGAATGGCAATTTAAAAACATAAAACATGAATCAGCTCACAGATGTTGAAGTCTGCTAAATCTAATAAGCAGGGAAACAGCATAATGTTTAAAAAAAACAATTTAGTCTCCAAATTTCCCCTTGAGTGGCTTTATACAGTAGTTAGACACAGTTTTCAACGTTGCACATATCTTCCTTATCTGCTTGTTCCATCACTTAATTTGAGTTATTTTGACTACTTAACAGTAAAATATTTGTTATTAGTGCTAAAAATACCATCAGAGGGTGGTCTGGGCTAAAGAATGGATCCACAAAGACTGTAGCTTCATCTTGTCAGATTGCTGTTTCCTACTGACATTTATTTTTATTTGAACCCTGACGACAATTGTCCCCCGGTCTTAACCAAGTAGTTTTGTGCCAAACCCAAAACCCTACCCACAAAGGTTTTGTACCTCACACCCTCACAACCCGCTCGTATGAAAGATTTTTGTGAGGATTTCCGATGGCACTGACGAGCGATGTTGTCTTGCAGATGGGGTGACTTAACTGAAAACACCTTCTAATTTTGGAAGGCAATGACAAATTGTCTAATTTATACTAGGGGGCAGATGAACTCCAAAACAAATTGACGGACAGACAGGTGATTTGTTATGGCCTTTGGACTTTGGCTAATGTGTTGGCAAACATTTGCCTACTTACACATCCAGTAGAAACGGTGCAACATGAGTTCGTTGTGAGTCGGGTTTGTGTCCAACTGATGAATTTGAATCAAATGTTCACTTTCCTTCTGGTTCTGGTTTCTCTCCTGAGAAATATATCTGGCTCTTTAGCTGCTACATGTTCCAATTTCTTCACCAACTGGTCTCTAACTTTGTCTTTCCACTGTCTGGTGCTGGGCAGGTAGAGTACAGTGTGCTTTTCAGAGGTTGTTTGCTGAAAAACAGCTGCTAAATACAAGGCTGAAATGAGTTTTTGGACTGCGGTAAAACAAAAACAATATGCTGAAAAGATATGTAGAGTGTAAAAATATCCTGTGGGTTTCACACTATGTAGTTAAATAACTGAGTCTTAATACAACACATATTGATTAATGCAATATTAAAGTGGAGTTCTGTGGGTTTGAGCAATGATTTTCAAGTACAACACGCATTTATAATAATGGACCTACTGGTCAATCATGGTTAAGGAAGCTAATAAGAATAACCTTAAATTACAAGGTTTTTTTATGCAACTTTATGAGACCAGATTCATTTCATTGGCGTTCCTGCTGCACTGTACCATTTCAAGCCAGTCCAGATCCCAGGCAGCACCGCTTCGCTCCAGCAACGTAAATCCAGGTCAGCTCAGTAAGAGCTTAGCGCTTCTCACAAAGACCAAGACGCAGGCATTACCACGCTCTCATTCAAACACAGAGAGCTCTGATAAAGACGTGAATGAAAGACTGAGACAGTGAGGTCTTAAAAGAGAGGAGGTGGAGGAGTAGGAAGAGTCTGAGGAGGAGGACAGGGTGGCAGGCTGTTTGAATTGTGGCAACATAAAGACTGGCACAGTGAAAAAGAAACAGAGCTGGCTGTCGTCCATAGAATATGGTGGGAACGGCGCACACACACACACACACACACACACACACA
>NC_045741.1:7777552-7782713 GCF_008692095.1 Etheostoma spectabile
CACACACACACACACACTCACACACACACACACCACCTCCCACTATCTGAGTTATACTCTTTTCTCTCTTTCTCATGCACAGATAGCAGGGCTGCACAATATGAGGAAAATATCTAATTGTGATTATTTTCACTGTTATTGCGATATGATTCACGATATTAGAGGGAATGATCAATTTTGTATCATTAGTCTCATTTGCATTGAAAAATATTAAACTTAAAATTATTATAATGCCATTTTTGCAAGGATAAAGTTTGAAGGATATGATTTGTAGGCTGGGCTGTATCTGCAGTACCACAATACTTAACTCAAAATGGTTTGACAATTATTTTACCTTTTAAGATATTGCACAATTTGAATATTGCACTAGTCCGTAGTGCGATTTCAATAAAGTTGCTATTAATAGCGCAGCCCTAACAGACATCACCACTGCTATCGGCATGGTAGAACTACCTGTGCAGAATACAAAGGGACACAGGGAGGAAGCTTGAGAGCTTTAAATGCAGAGGAGTACTTCCTGCCGTGCTTCCTCCCTCCGAACATACAAAACCCCTCACTCTTCCTCCGCTGGCACGCAGCTTTGTCCATTCAGCTCAGACAAGCTAACCATTGAGCAGGGAGGAAAAAAACCTAAAACCAGACCTAAATTGACAATCAAGATGGTGGGAAAGTAAGGCCGCAACTTATGATTATTTTCATTGTCCATTAATCTGTCGATCAGTTTCACGGTTACTCAATTAGCTGTTTGGTCTGTAAAATGTCGATCAGTGTTTCCCGAAGCCCAAGATAATGTCTTCAAATGTCTTGTTATGTCCATAACTCAAATAGGATTCAGTTTACTGTCACAGAGGAGTGAAGAAACTAGAAAATATTCCCATTAAGAAAGCTGGAATCAAGGAATTTGTACTTTTCTTTCATAGGAAATTACATTGATTGTCAAAATAGTTGACGATTAATTTAATAGTTGACAACTATTTAAACTAAATCATCAAATAATCTTTGCAGCTTTATGGGAAAGTCTCTTAATTGGTGTGATGTCAGAGTGCAGGAGCGCATAGAAGTGTGGATTTCAAGGAAAACACACTTGGAGACCTGCGCACTGTTGTGCATCCTCAGTCTGTGAAGTGTTTTATAGCATCAGTGCATGACATTTCCTCTCTCATGCTTATCGTGCTTGAGTTCTTTTTATTGTGACCACATAGAGATGCTGGACATTGATTGGACATTGGATAGCTTTGTTGATGTCATGTGTTGCTGTAGATATAGGGTTAGTTTAATTATATTGGAATTAAAGATTGCTTATTGTTCATGACAAGATTCACAATGTCTGTAAATTAATACATTTGGCTTATCCCAGGAAGTGTTGTGTACCCACTCTTCCTCTCCTACTTCTCTCTAGTTCCTCACAATACATACTAGTAACAAAGTATTCAGGTCTAATTCAGGTCAGCCTCTATTTCTTGTGCATGGTGCATTCTGTAATTTCTTCAGTCTTAATCCCTTGTTGGGTGCCTACTGTGTTGTACTCCTCTGTGTTTTGTAGCCAGTCTGAGAGCCTCTCTTTGATATGCCAGTCCCCTCGTGGTAGTTTTAAGTGTGTCCCCTTGTGGTTCAACCTTGCTGTGGGGGGTAGCTGCAGGAGCTGTCCTCGGGCAGAGACAAAAATATACAACCAAACAACAAAATACAGCCAGAGATGCAAGCCGCCTCAACGGTAGCTGTTCTGTGTTTCACTGCTTTTGCGTTGGTTTGGTTTTTTTCTCAAGTATGCTGTCTGTAGTGATGAAGGCCACCATCAAAACAGATGAGCCGCATACAGGAGACAGATAGAGAAGAGAGGGAGACTCATTACCCGGTGATATGCCAAGTCTCTCTCACACACACACACACACACACACGCACGCACATGCACGATCTGTCACTTTGTATTAATTCAGCACATAGTGGGACCAACTATGTGCTGAAAGTCACAGAGAGGAGGGAGGGAGGAAGGGGCAGTGTTGAGGCGTTTGAACAATGAATGGCAGCGAGCGAGATGAAGATCAATAAACTGTATGAAGGAGAGAAAACATTGAACTTGGTGTCACTTTTGAAGTCGCAGACTTCCTTTGTCTTTCCTTATTGCATTTCCTGTCCCTGGTGTGCTAACAAATCTCGAGACACATGGAGAAAACAACAAGAGACCAAACCAGACACAGAAGCTCACGTAATAAGAAAAGCCTGTAAAACCAGATTTGGTGATTTTCACATTAACTTAGGCTCCTTTTTAATATGAACTTGAGTTTACCTTTAAAGGTCCAATGGCATGAAAATTACACTTTTTGAGGTTTTTTTTTCATTAATATGAGTTCCCCCAGCCTGCTTATGGTTCCCTAGTGGCAAAAAAATGGAGATAGGTGTAAACCGAGCCCTGGGTATCCTGATCTGCCTTTGAGAAAAAGAAAGCTCAGATGAGCCGTAGTGTTGATGAACTGACCAAAGAGCTGGTTAATTAACGTGTCACTAAACCGGGAGAACCGAGAAGTGCCATATGTCAAAAAACCGACTCAATCCTGTTTTGTTTTTTTACCTCATTAGCGCCTCCACTGGAGGGACGGTAGAATCAGCCAGGAAGTGGGTTACCGCGAGCCGGGCAGCACCGAAAGAGTTGTTGAAGAGTTGTAGATAGAGTTGTAGAGACCGCGCGCCAGGCTACTGAACGAGGCCTAACGTAACCGTGCAACCGCTCGAGTCTAATGCAATCAAGCGGTGTCTTGGTTCTCGGCAAGGTCAAGTTAGTAACCAAGCCTGGTTTCTAGTACATCTTAGATCATTTTGTTCATGGCATTTGGTCCGTACGGGGCCTTGAATCAAGGACCCTCCGGTTCCCAACCCTACTCCCTATGGACTGAGGTACTGCCACCCCACTAATTTAATCTTTTATTATTCATTTATATAGTGTTGTTATTTTAATATTAGGCTCAATCAGTCATTACACAGAGTTTTTATTTTGGAGCTGGCAGGGTAAAGCCTGTGATGTGTCCGGTACAACTGATTGGGACATTTGCGTTCTCACTGACTCATAATGAGCAAGGGTCAATTATAGCATCGACTCAAACTAACTAAACCTAATTAATTATTTGTGAATTGATTAAGCCATCAATTAATTTTCTGCCACTTATCTGCACCCAGGTCACGTTAATTGATTACTGTAATTATATTACTATGAACTCATGTTGTATCTAGCTGTGAACTACTGACAATAAATGTCAATAAAGTCATGTAGTTGATAAAATGCTGTAAGTCTCACTGTCCCTAATAGTTTTTCTGCTATTCTTTGACCGATATGACAGGGAAAAGGGTATTAAATCACATTTGCATTCTATGAGGTATCCAAAAGGCCTTAAAAAGCCTTGAATTTTGAAGCAGAACCCTAATAATAATAATAGTATCACCCAGATGATATAAGAGGCTTTAGACATCTCTCTAATTTTCTCTCCCAGAGTGATGATAACAACAATTTTGGCGACTTTAGATGAAGTTTATCCACTGGAAGCCGAGAGGAAGAAACGTCTCTTTGCCCCGTCACACTTCCTGTTTGTCTCCAGAACAGCCATGCTGTGAAGTCTGCTAGAGTTAGAAACTGGGCGGTACCCCAGCCGTATAGATGATCAACTACAAAACACCACCTCCACGCCTTAAGCCTCCTCCATCCATTCAAATCCAAACGATTAACTTCTGTCACCCAGAGCCTCAGATTCTGGGTGACAGCAGCGGTGGAAAATGGAGGTACAAAGGAGCAGAGGGATGAAGATGAAATGGAAGAGGGAGTCTGTTTCAGGGCTCCACCTGGTCTCCACCTCTCCTGTCTCGGCGACAGAGCAGCACATTAACTTTGCATACCGAATCTCTGTCAGGACTGTAGCCGACAGTGCAGGGCCTAAATTAGCAACAGCATCATCAAAGGCCAGAGGATGATTAATATTTTCGGCCTGATGGAGATCAGATGGGACGAGGAGGTGATACTGCATGTAGGGGTGATGGATGGTCATCAGAAATAGAGAAGAGGGAAGGTCGTGTGGTCGTCCAGTATGACAATTAATCAGAAAGACGGCAATGATAATTTATTTCTTTATTCAGGATCCCCATTAGCTGTTACCGTAGTAACAACTATTCTTCCTGCGGTTCACAACAAAGATGACACAAAACAAGACAATCAGTGTTACATTAATACTTCCATATTATCAATACAATAAATACTGTATAATGAATAACACCAAATTATCAATAAACTATAGTTTCAGTGATACCTTCACATACTTGTGTAGTAACCAGTGGACACGTGCCAGTGTACACTAGTGTCCATACTTAAACAACAGAACATTAATCTACGTTCATCATATATCATTTAAGATGATTTCTTTTTGACTAATTGCTAATTTTCTCAATTTTTAAAACTGATCTCACATCATCCTGAATGCCACAAGAGGATGATAGTTAAGGTTTTATACGCCTGAGACGTCCGTCACTAGATTAGATTAGATTGACTTCCCAAATTTGGAAATTTTAGTGTTATAAGACACACAGCACACATACAGAATATGCAAGAAATAATAAATAGGGTAGAATACAAGAACAACTATCAAATGAAAAATAAAGATTAAAAACACAAAGGAAAGAATGTAGAAATCCATTCAAGTGGCAAATAAAATGTACAAACAAATGTAGGCCTACAGCTAGCCTGAAACGGTGGAGGTCAATGGAATTTTAATATTCAAAGCATCGACAAATGACTAAGTTTCTGCAAAGAGTCCCTGCTGTTGAGTTTTTCCAATGTCCTGGGTTCTCATTTTTAATGTGACGTATGTACAAAACACGGCTGAAAATGGGTTTACGCCACTTCCCACGCAAAGGTTGTGTTTTATAAAAACAATCAAATTAAAACTTGACGGGAGACTGTGCGGTCCTCCACGCAAACTCTGACCCATGCGTACACGCATTTTGGAGACATTGGCCCTCGTTTATGAAACGTGTGTACGACCCAATTCCTACGCAAAGCTCGGCATTTATCAATTTGAACGTGAGCGTAGGCTGGTACTTCTGGGCTGACCTCGTGCACGCCAGTTTTCGGGTCAGTGTGGACTTGCGGTGCGGCATGTAACAGAAGGAGAAGTCATCAGCT
>NC_045741.1:7782723-7782824 GCF_008692095.1 Etheostoma spectabile
ACTTATTGACAATAGCAGATCTGGCTCTTTTAGAAGACCTCTATGAGCCGAGCAACAGTGCACATGTTGTTCCTACTCTTGTTCCAGCTGACAATCATGAA
>NC_045741.1:7782834-7816996 GCF_008692095.1 Etheostoma spectabile
TATTTATACACACATATTTAAGCTCTTATTCTTTTTCTTTCTTCGTTGACTGTCTTTTTTAATCCAGTTGCTTGTTCTATGTGTCATGCGTTTGACTATTTAAAGTTGTACAGTATGTTCCTATTTATTTCTGTAGCCTCTTGGCCAGGTCATGTTTGTAAATGAGAATTGGTTCTCAAACAGTTTACCTGGATAAATAAAGGTTAAATAAACATGTAGACTACACATACAAGCCACAATGGGGTTAGGGGAGCAAACCCTACCATACACGCCAGAAAAAGTCTGCAGCATTGTTTTAGCCTGTGAGGTTCTGCACATCACACAGGAAACCAGGGTGCCATAAACTTAGTGACGGAGCCGCTGCACCGATGCCCAGAGCAGCGTCCCGCACAACCCCCCCTGGGGGCTATACCAATTATATAACACAGTATTATTCCTCGCTTTTAAAAGGTATAGTGTCATGTTTGGCATTGCTATTCAATACAGGAAACATGACAATGTACAACATTTGTATTTATTCGGTAACACTTTACAAAAAAAAGGATAGTTACTCACTCTTTCTATTCCACATTCTTCCTACAGCCAAATACCAGTTTTCAGGCTGCAAAATAGTACACACGTTACTGCAAATTAAACTGAGATGTCAGGGTTTCAATCTCCACCTCTAAAAAGTACCGCTTCTTAGCAGGATTACGTCTCATTATGTCGTAAATAGTAGGGCCGAGGCCTCAAAACCGAGAATACATTGGGGCGTGATATTTAAATTACGATTGTTTCCAGCCGCTGTATTTATCAGTGTACAACCACTTATGCTCTAATTGGTGTGATACGAATGGTTCATGAATCCCACGTGAAGCCTGTTGTAAGAAGGTTGATACTTGACATTAGGTTGATAAATGAGGACCATTGTCCTCGTTATTGGTCCGAACTTTAATACTGTTCGTGACAAAACCAGCATGAAGAAAGGTGTGTTTGCCTATTAGACTTTTGTCTTCAAATTGTATCTCTGGGTGGGGATACCACTGGTTGATGCTGTGATTTTGGCAAGGTGTCTACAATCACAAATTGTTGTAAACTTATAAATTCTGCGGTGACCCCTGTGCGTAATGCTGCATGATGGCCCTGCAGGAGGATTAGGCCAATGGCAGAATCAGTAGAGATAGAGACTTCAGAGACCACGACAATGACTATGCTGATTTAAAGTCCCTAAAGCTGCCCTCTTGGATCTATGTACTGTTGGGTCCAGTAGAGAGCGCAACGTGCCAGAACCGGGTCTTCCTGGTCTAAATACAGGTCCTTGCCACTCTGTGGGCAACCGGCTGTTTCCAGAGGGAAATGGTTGAGAGCTAAGTGTTTTATATACTGTAAATATGAAATATAATTGTCAACTTTGTCCCCAAGGCTTGGATATAATATATAATTCTGTTAAATCTTATCATATATGTATGGTATATTGAAGCTGTCCCCGAGTACTGTAATGACGTTTTGGAAGGTATTATTAATATAGGTAGTCTATACATCAGGTTTCCCTACACTGTGCGAGAACAGGCCGATATTATAATTCAATTTGCAGCCATTCCTGAGCGTCTGACAAGTTTTTTGCTTTTTCCCCGCCAGTCTTCATGATTCGGCGTTACGAAAGAACTACCAGGGTCATTAACATTCTGATGAGCGTTCACGAGGTGCTTTGCATTGAACTTTTATTGTTAAAAGTGGGCGTGTTCAGGGAGGAATAAGAGGCTGATTCACGTGCGCACACTTGTGGATAATCTGTGATTTATAAAGGGAACACTGATTACAGATGTTTTTGGCTTTTTGAGCGTACATACACTTTTAGTAAGGATCCTTTTTCCTTGTTTCATAGATGAGACCCCGGGTCTTTCAGGATACTGACACGTGACTGCAAAGGATCACTGCTGTCTAGCTCTGGCAGAAAGTAATTCTAATGAAGTCTTTGGATTTTTCAGAGTAAATGGGAATTTTTTTCTGGAAAGGCACGTTTGTCTCAAAGGGTTTTACAATTTGTACAGAACGCACAAGTTTAAAACACGTTTTAACCTTGGACCGTTTTACTTGGATATGGGAAAACTGGGAAAACCGCTCAGAAAGAGGAACTAAACAGCAACAGGTGCTGCGTGTACATAGCAGGCAGAAGTTGCATTGATAGAAGAGAGAGAGACACACAACGTTGAAAATATCTTGTACAATTTTGACATTTGATCAGTTATTGTTTAATCATCAGAGATGGGTAATATCTGCTGGATCCAGCGTCTGAATTGTGAAGTTGTGTTGCTTTTGTGTGTTTTGTTTTATTGTAAATTTATGATCATTGGATTTTGGACTGTTGGTCAGACAAAACAAGACATCTGAAGATATCGACTGTGGCTCCCATTCATTCTGGTAGGCTTTTTCACTAGTTTTCACCACAAAAGATTTTCTCATTGAGATGCTAAAAGCGTCTGGAGAGCTGAGTGAAACTGCAGTCTGGAAATAATTGTAGGTTTATTACTATGAGTGACAGCTTAAAAATTTCACAGCCATTTCATCCATTGTTAATATCAAAATATGAGTTGGTGCAGTACTGTTCTGTAAGTGTAAATGTAAGTTAAACAGATTCAATAAATGTGTAACTTAAAACCTCAACACAACAAAGTTACAACATGACCCTAACTGAATTTGAAAGTTAACTTCTGTCTTTCCACCCTATTTTCCTATATTTTATGTTTATGTGACTGATGGGAACAACAGTCTTTGACATTGGTCCAATATTAAGCAGACATTGTTTATTTTTCCAAGAAAAATTTCCTTTGGGATTATAAAAATCTATTTTATTTTAAGATTGCTCCAGTCAGCAGCAGCAAAACAAGCTAAAATGTAAATTAATGGGGCAATTTTGCCGCTTGTATTTAAGTTCACAAACGTGCTTGTTTTGCCACTGACAGGCTCAGATTAATATTCCAAGTGTCTGACAACATTTTTGAAAGGATCTCTAAGGAGGTCGATCTTTCTGTTAAAGAGTAAGATCCTTTTTTTAAACATAAAAACCATCTACGGAATTGCGTTCTCTAAACCAACCAGACTCCATGTAAACAAACAATCATTTTAGCAATAAAAATCGTAAAATTCACTTCATTCAAAGTCGACAAAAACAACATAAAACTGTGAAAAGCCGTTTTGGGTTGTTTTTCCCCTTTTCCAATCATCATGTTTTGGTTGACATAAACACAGTTTACCGATTTACATGTGAAAATATGTTGGCTCTATACACACAAGAAGTATTGTTTTTAAATGTTTTTTGGTGGGTTTAGCACAAGCAACCTCAGAGCTGTTTCGGGTTAAACAGAAAGGTCTCAAATAAGGTCAATCTCTGTACTGTTGTCAGAAACAAGCACTTACGTAGAGGTAAAAACCAGCTGGACACTTGCCCTACTAACTTACATTGTAGCTTGTTTCACCGGTGCCGACTGCAGCGATCTCACTAATACTGGACCAATGTCAATAATTGTTGTTCCCATTAGTCACTTAGAGACAAAAACATAGGACAATAGGGTCCAGGTTGAAAAAAAAATCTTGTACTTACCCTTTTAAAGAACAGAACAGCAGTTGCAGTAACCAGTTCATTTTAGAATTCATTTCCACCCTCCTGTTGTCCTCGGGGTCAAACTGACCCATTTACAAAAGTATTATATGTCAGAAACATGACTAAAAAATGTTGACAAAAGTGACAAATGTTGGAAAAAGCTTCAAAAACGCAGGAAAAATTCAACAAAAACATTTTATTTTTAACACAAAAAAAAGTGACCAGACAAAATCGGAAAAATTGCCAAAGGTGACAAAAGAAATTGGTAAATGTGAGAAAAAAACTTGTTAAAAAAAATACAAAAACATAATAAAAGTGACAAAAAAATTGGAAAAAAATCTACAAAAAAGTTACAAAAAAAAGTGTTGAAAAAAATTAAGATGTTGAAAATTTCGATCCAGAAAAACAAAAAGTTGGAGGTCAATAGGAAGACAACGCAAGGGTTAAAATGCTGGTCCTTATTTCAGAGCCTTGCACGGACAAGCTCCTTCTAATCTATCTGACCTGATCCGGCCTCACAGTCCGTCCCTGAGTCTGAGATCATCGTGTCAGATGCAGCGGTCCGGTCCTCATTTTAAAAGCAGAGGCGATAAATCATTTCAAGCAGTGGCACCAAGGCTGTGGAATGCACTGCCCCTCTCTCTACGTTGTTCAAATTCTGTTCTTCTTTTCTTTTAAAAAGCAGTTATTCAAACATGTTTTTAGTTATAGAAGGGTTTTTATGGCTGTTATGGACCTATGTTTTTCTTTTGTATTCCTATGTCTTCTACGTAATATATTTCACTTTATTGCAAAGCACTTTGTGATTTCTATCTGTAAAAAGTGCTATTAAAATGATCTTTACTTACTTACTTACTTACTGACTAGTGATCAAATCTCTAGTGAGCAACAGTGCATTAACAGCTGCATATGTTTGTTAAAGTCTGCGATATTCAGCTTAAAGGCATGATTTGAAAGCCAGTTTGACCTGTGAACAGTAAGCCAGCATCCCCTGTGCTGCTATCGATGGTGGCATTGTCATTTTGCAGCGTAAGTGCCGAGCTGTAGAGACCTAGAGACTTTAGCAGGTTTATGTGACTTAATTTCACGTAGCTATCTGTATTTAAATTGCACTTCACAAAGTGCAAGTTAACAGGAGCTTTGCAGGAAGAAGAAAAGGGATAAAAGCGAGGAAAAACATTTAAAGCCTGCAGAATTACTGTAAGTGTGAAACCCACAACAAAAGTTATCAAATCAAGGGCATAAACTGAGAAATATTAAGAGTAGGTTTCAAGGGTGTGCACACACTTACATACTTCTCTTAGACTTTGGAGGAGGCTTTTCAGAGTCAGAGAGCAACAATAGTAAAACATAATCACTTTTGGTATTCAGCTTAAACATAGAAAGAAAGGTAAAACACAAAAAGCTCTGAGAGAACAGAAATCCACACACTAAGTGTGTGCAGAGGCACTTAATTACATGCCAACATATGGCCATCCTGTGCCACAATCAGATATACTTTACAAAAATTCAACTCAATTTCTTTTTCTTTTTTTTTTACATTCTTCCAATACTAGACGAGTTTGTTACCGAGCTTCAGAGTGGGTGTGGAAGCTTGTTAGAGTTGTCAGGCAGACTCGGCAACGTGAAGATGTGACTCACAGCTCAGGCAGGTCAAGGTGAGACGATTCTCCATCACGGTACAAAGACACCGAGAGAAGTCTTACTGTGTGCTGGTGTGGGGACGCCGCTGAGCCGAGGAGCGGACGGTTCATGTGGAGTTTGTGCTCAGACGGCTGGAACCTGAAGATAGATGCTGTTGGACAGGACGGTTTATGGTGAGACAGATGTTAAGAGCGCAGTGTCTCACAGACAGAAAACGATCTGACAGCTGTACACACCACAGGCTGTCTGCCATCTCTGATGTGACAAGCACACCTGTGGTCTCATGCTTTTGTGTGTGCGTGGGTGTATGTGGGTGTGTGTGTGGGTGTGTATTTCTGACTGTACTTGTATGAAGGTATGAGGTGGTATATTTCTGAGTAAGAAGGTGCTTGGACTTGTCACATTGAGGCATGAAGTCCATTACAGTGAGCGGCACATTGAGCTGTAACCTGCCAACCCTTGGTGCCCCCACTGAGCCCCTCGTGTGCAGGGAACAGGAACTAAAAGACACCTCGTCCCCACTGCACTTCTATTTCTTGTGTCTCTTTTTAATTAGATTAGATTATACTTTATTTATCCCACGACGGGGAAATTCTGTCGTTACAGTAGCAGCACGCAGCACAGCAAAAAACAAAAACAAAACAAAACACCAAACAAGTAAGCACGAAAGAAATACAAGGCAGAAATACAGGCAAGAATAAAGCAAGAAATAGACAATGAAAATTGTAGACTGAGTAAGTAAAATGCCGTCAAACAAAAGGAATTTTAAAGTGCGGTTGCCATGATAAGAGAAACATATTGCGGTGTAAGTGACGTTAAAAATTAGTTGAATGTGTATTAGAGCAAAGAAGCAAGAGTCGGTAGCATAATTTAAATTATATTAACCTGAGACCATAAATATTGAAAAGTAGTACTTGTAATAAATAATATAAATACCCATATTAAAGATAAACAGAAAGTGTGTGATTAGATGGAAAAAAACAGGAACAGAAACTACAACACTATCAGTGTCAGGCGTTGTAGAGTCTGACAGAGACCGGGATGAAGGACCTGCGGTACCTCTCCTTCTTACACATGGGTGTATCAGTCTGTGCTGCTGAAGAGCTGCATCAGGGACCCCACAGTGTCATGTAGGGGGGGGGGGAGGTGTTGTCCATGATGGATGTCAACTTGGCTAACATCCTGGCTTGGCTTAATGCCGTTTTCTGGACTAAAACTCAGATTAACAAGGCATAGTGGAATGAAATTAGATATTTTTCTAAGGGTATGAAGAGGTGAAAATATGAAAAAGTAAAATAAAAATAGCTTCATTTAATCATACTGCACTGTGAGCGTTTTTTTTATTTCATTTCAAATAAGGTTGTCTTTTGAAATAGTGGTGTATTGATTTTCTCAGGATACAAGTTTGACATTACCTCGATGAAGAGTGCAGCTCCAGCATTCAAATGACTTTTATTGTGTGGTACTTTTAAACCAACTCTGGACCAATATTAATTTGAAGACATACATGTACAGAACATAATACCTTATTGCTGAATGAGGCCCATATGGAATTACCCAACTACAGCATGCTGTATCATAACAGAAAGGTTAAACAGAAAGGTCTCAAATAAGGTCAATCTCTGTAATGTTGTCAGAAACGAGCACTTACGTAGAGGTAAAAACCAGCTGGACACTTACCCTATTAACTTACATTGTAGCTTGTTTCACCGGTACCAGCTAATACTGGACCAATGTCAATGATTGTTGTTCCCATTAGTCACTTAGAGAGACAAAAACATAGGACAATAGGGTCCAGGTTGAAAAAAAATCTTGTACTTACCCTTTTAAAGACCAGAACAGCAGTTGCAGTAACCAGTTCATTTTAGAATTCATTTCCACCCTCCTGTTGTCCTCGGGGTCAAACTGACCCATTTACAAAAGTATTATATGTCAGAAATATGACTAAAGAATGTTGACAAAAGTGACAAATGCTGGAAAAAGCTTCAAAAACGCAGGAAAAATTCAACAAAAACATTTTATTTTTAACACAAAAAAAGTGACCAGACAAAATCGGAAAAATTGCCAAAGGTGACAAAAGAAATTGGTAAATGTGAGAAAAAAACTTGTTAAAAAAAACTACAAAAACATAATTAAAGTGACTCCGTCCAGAGCAACGGGATCTGTTGGTCCATTTCTTTAACTGTCTATGGTCAGGTCGGCCAAATTGAAGGCCGCCGGCCCCTCCGACAGACGACGGCACGGAACACACCGAACAGACTTGGGTCACCGACATTGCCAGACTGTCCGACGGCCGATTATCGGGTTAGTGTGTCAGGACCTTAAGAGAGTGAGAGTATGGATCTATTGATCAGCCCTACACCACCAGTGTGCTAGACTCACATCTCCTCCTCATTAGAAAAAGCAACAACAGCGAAAGGGTTGGTAGGAATCAGGCCAGTCATCAAAATGAGACCAACAGAGTAGAGAATGCAACCTGTGGGATACTTGAGATAAGGAGAACAGATTGTCTTTCTAAGTTGGCCCTTGTTTCTACTTCAGTCAAGAACTGTTCTGGGTTTACTTGTCTTCTCCATAAAGCAGTTGTGTGTCTACAGGGGCATATAGCACAAAATGAGGGGCCCTTTAGAAAGGCGTTTTCTATGGGCCCCTCCCTGCATCTACAGCTCTTCATTCTAGCATCTTTTTGGGTCCTCCTCACATGATGGCCCTGGGTACTCTCTTCCCCCCCCCCCCCCCCCCCCCCCAGTCCGACGCCCCTGAATGTCTATGAGAGGCTAGTCGATATCTACGACAATCCACTTCCGGGATTGCCCCGGTGCCACCGGAAATTCCACCAGATGTTCCTCTCTTCGGCCGGATGTCCGCCACCTTCCGCTTTCTTCGTGTTGTAATTTTAATCTCCGGTGGATTTCTGAGGACTGTGGTTCCCTGGTCCTCAGATCTCTGCAGGGTAAATCCAGACAGCTAGCTAGACTACCTGTCCAATCTGAAGAGCACGTTCTTCTCCCATCCCATCTGTGTGGACCCTCCCCCACAGCGCTGTGGAGGAAGGTCTGACAAATTTAATGTATTTTTCTGCACTGTTTGTGCTATTGGTTGGACAAAACAAAGCATTGTGTGAAGGTGATATTTTGGGCTCTGGGTAATTGTCATTTCATTTTTCACTATTTTCAGAACATTTAGAAATCAATTGATTAATGGAGAAAAAAAAATCAACAGATTAAGCCATAGTGAAAAAAATAATTATTGCCATTTTATACAAGGTCGTTAAAAAAATGAGTTCCACCTCAACCATCTACAACAGTGACATCCTGCTTTTACATTAAAACATGAGTAATAGTAACGCATGATATCATATATAATAGTATAACCACCCCAGGGGTAATGTCTTTGAATTGACTACTTTACCTTTAATACTTCATAAGCACATTTTGCTGATTTTACTTATACTTATATAACCTTTTCAATGCAGCACTAATCCCAGTATGGTGTGATATCAGTAGGTTACTTTTAGTTTAGTAAAGGATCTGAATATTTCTCCACCACTGCTTGTAACTAAGAGGAAGACTGGAGGTTTGATACTTTATTGAAAGAGAGGGCTCACTAGACTGGATCTTGTTCACCTTTCCTCTTGTGATACACAACCTTGTACTTTGAATTCTAAAGCCTTCGTGACTCACCATCGTCTGCAGCTAGGAACATGCAGCGTACTGTATGCTTTTGATCTGAGCGTTATGTAAAATACATGATCAACACACGCACACCTTGTACATGAGTAAAATCACAGATTACATCTCATGTATAGCCTCAAACACACACACACACACACACGCACACACACACACACACATACGCACACACACGTATGTGTCCAAGGCTTTGTATGCTTGCATCTCAGTGTTGTAACATGGAGGAGATAACTGATTACCACCAGTCTGCACCCTGTGGCTCAGTCTGTCACTGCTCTGAGACAGAGACATAATAATGTCTTCTTCAGTATACCCAGTGAGTGAGCTCCACCTGCTGGCAGAGGTCTGTAGCTACAGCCTGTGACACTTCGTTGGCCTCCACAGAACATAACCAACAATAGCATTTCAACTTTAGCACGGAACATGAGATGCAGTACAAAGAAACGCTTAATTCTGTCCCTTAGTATGGATAGCACAAAAGAAATCAAGAAAAATGTTGATTAAAAAAATGCATGAATTAGTGTTTATTTAGAGAAACAAACCAATTTCATCCAGTATTTTTCACCCTTGTATTTCTGTAGTCTACTACTACTTCTCCATAGGTGTCTTTCCAATAAAGTTCAGGATTGATAATAGATAGATAGATAGATAGATAGATAGATAGATAGATAGATAGATAGATAGATAGATAGATAGACACTTTATTCATCCCAAAGGAAATTTTATTTTAACATCCTATTGATTAGGCTACTTTTAATACTCGCTGTGGGCTTATAACCTTATCTGAGTGCAAATGAATTCAAAATAATGTAGTCAATTCCTTTTTTAAATCTTATTTGTGTCATAATTTTAATAATTTGATTTTTTCTTAAAGAGTTCCTAGAGTCTAGCTGGTAAAATGGTGGTAATTTAAAATAACCATTAATAGAAAAGTAAATATATAATATATGATATATAGTAAAAGTAGAAATATATATATTATATGTATACATTTATATATATTATTTCTATGTACTTTTTATGACAGATTTGTTGTCTTATTTCTGTATATATGCATAAAATATAATGTTAATCTAAAAAAGGAGAGGTTAAAAGGACAGTTGAGGATTTTAAACCAACTTTAATTCTTCTTATTAAAAAATATTAAATAAAATAAAAGATGAATGGGACCTGTCAGAGGGTTTTATTGCTGTACATGAACATTTAGTTTTCCAGCTTTTGTGTTACTCGTGTAATTTGTAGTTTTTAACCTGAGGTGTATAAATTATTATGAACCTCGATTTTTTTTCTTTTTTAAATCCCTTCTGATCTAAATCTCCCGGCGCATAAACCTAATTGGCTACCAGCGCGATGCTGCTCTCAACAGCGAGCCGTGATTGGCTAAATCTGGAGGGTAACCTGCGTCAAAGTGCAGCTGGGCTAAAATCGGAAGTGAAGTAAGCCTTCAAAACAAAGTAAAGAAGACCAAGAAATATATCGATTTACACGAATAAAACACACATGACTTCACGAAGAAAGATCCAGAGTAGATTGTGGACTTTGTCAAAATAAGATTATTCACGTATTATTATATTGTATATTTCCTTTTTAAGAATATGGAGTGCCACATCTTTTAATCATTTAATATGTTGTACTTGTTTTTATTTTGTAAGATTTGGGCGGAAGTAGTAGCCTAGTACTAGTAGTAGTTTTAATAGTGGGTGACTTGTCATAAGCACAGACAGTAAAGGTTATAAGTGGGTAGAGCTCCAAACCAGTTCAAATCCCCCTCCACCAGAGCGGAGCGCAGCAAAGGGTCCAGCCCATGGTCCAGCCCTGCGGTCCAGCTCAAACATGGCGGGCCGTGGAGGCGACGTGATGTGTTCACGGTCCGGGTTCGGCTCTGCCACCGTCTCCCCATCTTTAGCCGTGTCCGAGGATCAGAAACCGGGAAAGAGAAGGAGAGCTTTCTGCCTGAGCAGGAAGAAGTCTCGCGGCGAGCAGCAGCAGCACGAGCCCGCCGCAAACAACAACAACAACGTGCCGTTCATGATCCACTGCCAGCTGGGGAAAGAGATCAAACACATCTGCCGCAACTGCCGGGCAGTGGAGCCGCTGGACGGTGAGAAAACACGGTCCAGTTTCTACTACCACATAGACAGGCACGGAGGGAAAACGAGGTGTTTTACCTCTTCTGTTTTTTAAATTATTATTATTGTTGTTGTTATTATAATTATCTGCCGGTAGCCGCTCCCTGCCTGCCGGGGGAAATCTGCTCTCCAGCAGCACTCATATCAGCCCTAGAGGCTTACCCGTCCTTCAATTAACTCCATGTTCCGTACTACTTCGCAGAGACCTGCAAAGAACTACGAGGTATTTTAAAAGCCCGTTGAATCAGTTATGTGTAGTAGCTTGTTTGTTAAGATAGTTTCTGTGCATTTTAGAATAATTGGTTATTCATTTGAACAAAGTAATTTCGGTCCTTCGGTCCACTTCTGAGGCATTAACCTATCCTCCCCAACAATTTATTGATGCATTCTGATCTGATTTGTAGATGTATAGATAGCTCCTGTCTTATTACAACCCTTGCACACATTACTACCATCTGCTTTCTCATCTTACACATCACACTCCACTGTTATGGTGCCATTTCAGGAAATTTACTCACTAACATCGTTGTGAAACGCAATGAGTATGGAAACTAAATGCACGTCCTGCAGTACTCCATTGCCTCAAATACTAAGTTACTTATATACTAAAAATACTTACTACATTGAGACCATTCAACAAAGCACACTGGGTAATAAGAAATTCAAAACGTGAACTTGTTGCTATGGACTCGTCACTTGGCTTCGTCAGTCATTGTATATTTTAGCCTTGAGGTAAAGCTGAATCTCCATTTCTCAGACGAGCGTCATTGGGAGCTTAATGGTACCACTCCTTCCTTCTCAAATGACTTGAAAAGGCTGTCGTTTGCGCAACTTCACAAATAATCGCCGGGACCTAAAGGATATTTGAGTCAGGTGTGGCTGCAGCCTGGAGACCTCCCCTCTCATGCCCTCCCTGCTGCTAGTTCTTTTATGGGAAGACTCATGAATATTCATTAGGGAAGTCAACTCTAAAAGGCTAGTACTCGTTGCCTGCTCTGATTGGGTTGGTGAGGTTTAGGTAAGAGGAGTGGGATTGGTTATGGGTAGGGACAGAAGGCCAGGGTGTGCCAATCAGGGATGTCTCTTCCCCTACCATCCCAAAAAAACCAAAAACATAGACGGTTAAAGAAATGGACCAACAGATCCTGTTGCTCTGGACGGAGACCAGTGAAGGATATTAGAAGCTCTTTTCCAGTGATAGCTGATTGTTACTGCGCAGCCTCCAGCTGAGCTTGATAAGATGAAAAGAAAATATTTAGTCAACCTAATCTTGACATGATTACCAACATTGCTTTTAATTAGTTTGCTGTCAATCGACTAATCAATGCATGGACTCCTTGCTGCCTGTAATCTGTGTCCAATCAATCAACTAGTGGAGTTGATTTGAAAATCTGCAGATCAATACAGTCATGAAGAAGATTGCTAAAAATGTTCTGTTGAGTCAGAGACCCAGAGTAGGCCTGCACAATTAATCGTTATAAAATCGCAATCTCGATTCACGCTGTTCACGATTTAATTAAAAACGAGCAATTTTACGAGCAGACTGTCTTATTTAATCAAGACCTTAATTGGCGCTGCAACTAATGGTTATTTTTATTGGGGATTATTTGTAATTTAGTCCATAAAATCAGTACTGTAAAAATTGCCTGTTCCCTGAGCCAAAAGTTACACCTGCAAATATCTGTTTAAAGACAGCCTAAAACCCAAAGACTTTCAAATAACTGATAATAGAAAAGGAAAAATATTAAACAATAATTATTTCTGAAGCTATTTCATTAATTGACTAATTGCTTTGGTAAGGTCATACTCCAGACTAAAGATGTTCTTTGTCAACTGATGAGCTATAATCACTGAATTAAAATGATTCATTTACAAGTTGATTTAATTAATAATTAATCTAACAAGCTACTTTCCAACCACAGATCAATACAGTCATGCAGAAGATTGATGCTTTACATCTATGTGCCTGCTCTCAACACGAAACCCAACCACGTATTGATTAATTACAATTCATTTCCAACAATAAGACCACAAATAAACCCAACTAATCTAAAACATGAATGGCCAGAGAGCCGGGATTAGTCAGCTAATGCGGTGAGCGGTTTCAGGCCCAGTCATCGCGTGTGGCTGCTCTGAGCTAGTTGTTGAGTGAGTGAAGAAAACAGACCTGACTGAAAGAATGTCTCCCTGCAGTGTGAGTCTGAGCCCTCTGACTCACTCCGCTGCTTAGGGGCCCGGCAACCTCAGCAGGGGTAGGGCGCTCTGTTTACAGGGCCAAAGATGAGTCAGGAGGGCTCAACATGACCCCTCAAAACCACAACCTCAGAGATGAAAACTCCGCATCTCCTCAAGATAACATATCGTTCCTTTATATCCACTGGCGCAATACACACGTCGCAAAAGGTTGAGACATAATCGCTAAAGATTTTTCGTATTAGTTGAAAGAAAACCGTTAAAATGTACCTGGTATTCTTTTTTTGTGATGCTTTTTTAAAATTCAATTAAATGTTTAATTTGTTTCATTAAAGAATGTCGGAAAGGATTCCATTTCATTTGTTTTAATGTAGAATAGGCATGCACGATTCAAGGGAAAAATATGAATCACGATTTTTTTTGGCCATGACAAAACAAACCAATAGGCACCTACAGCACATTGTGCATCACCTAAAGCCTGTAAACATAGAGGCTTCAATGAAGAGAAGGGAGAGCATCGCACCTATTTAATTTTATACAGTCTATGTTTAAAACTCACAGAAGGAAGTAGTAGCGTTTGTGATGAAGTCAGCTCGTAAAATTTAAATGCAAATCAAAGTCATATCAGAGTTATTTAAAAATTCAATCGTGAACAGGGTGAATCAATATCACGATTTCCTATATCATGCAGGCCTAATGCAGATTTGAGTACACTTTAATATCTGTTCAATTATCGCAAGTCATGTCATTGACGCAATGTTCAACGTTATCTCACACACTGGGCCATGTGGGCCCCACTGGTCCCCACTGGTCCCCACCGGTCCCCACAGATCCCCACTAGGCCCCACTAGGCCCCACTGGTCCCCACAGATCCCCACTGGGCCCCACTGGTCCCCACTAGGCCCCACTGGGCCCCACTGGGCCCCACAATGGGTCACAATGGGCCACACTGGTCCACAATGGGCCACACAGGTCCCCACATTGGTCCACACTGGGCCACCAGCAGCGCAGCTTCTCCAAGAGGCTCCGACAGCTTTGATGGCGTACAGACGGCTACAGGAAATCTCTCCTGCCACAATTCACTGCTGTGTGACAATATTGCACTATTGCATCTATCTTGCACACTGGCTACTCCATATTTAATATTATACATGTTATATTTTAAAATATATACTATGTATGTAGGTTGTAAATTTCATTCTACACAAGTATATACATGTACATTCTTTTTATTCCTCTAAGTATCTTTTTTCCAGTAGGTGTTCTAGTATTTTTATTATCTTTTGTTATCTTATTTCATCCATTTTTAATCTTTTTTTTAATTATTTCTAGTGTATATTCTGTATGTGAGTGAGTGTGTATGCCTTGTAACACAGTAATTTCCCAGTTTGGGATTAATAAAGTCTATCTATCCAAGCAAACCTTTTCCTCATGAAATTGTGAATTTTGCTTTGAGAGAAACCTTTCTTTTATTTGTTTCCGGAGCGCTCTGATATTCACTGCAGGGTGCTACCCAGACCTGCCACAGGGACAGCAGCTGAACAGGGAGAGAGTTTGAGGTTGTGGGGTTAGGGGGGGTTAGATGTTGTTGTTGTTGTTGTTGTTGAAGGGCCTCTCGGTGGTGGCTGCTGTGCTGGGACAGATTGGAACTGACATCCCTTCTTGTAACAAGGCCCCGTGAAGGCTGACATCTCCTCCTGTCTGCAGCTGCGTACTCCTTCACATTGATTTGTTTTTCCTTCCTTAGCACCGACTTACTGTCTAGCTTTTGTTTGCGGTCATTGTTTCCTTGGCTCATTCTGCTAAGAATAATGGTAAGACTAATTTTATTTAAGTGAGGAACTTTCTGATCAAAGAATAAAGCAAACCAGATCAGGAACCTGACCAAACACTCAATGGCAGCAGTTAGCACTTTACAGTTGTTGAAGCTTCGAACACATTATGGTCTTTGCCAAAAAAGTATTGAGATTCACTACCCTGCAATACCGCCTTGGAAGTGCATATATGTGGAGAGTGCAAATAAAAAATATAAACAATAAAGATGATTTAAAAAGGTGCAAAACCAAATATTTCTGTACATTTCTGCTAGGGCATCATGCTAATGGTCCTCATGAACTCAACTTATGCAGCAAACACATTGCAAAACCACTTTTTTTATTTAGATTTTTATTTTTAGTTCGTTAAAAGAGAGTATCAAAAGGAAATTGCACTTTAAAACGTCTTTTTCTTTTTTTAATGAGTGCCTAAACATATTTTTGTCAAGATTTCTTTTCAGAACTCATCTATCATCAAATGCTTATTAAATTTGATACTAGACATATTTGGATGAGTGCAGTTTCAACTATTTTTCTAAATTCAATGCCGTCTTTTTGAAACTGGTTGCCATATTATTGTAGCAATGACTTGCTTGACTGAAAAAAAATCCTTAAAAACCCATTTTCAGCATTCAGTGTTTGATTGTAACAACAAAAGAGAGACGGACCGACTTGACATCCTCCTTAAAACCTCTCTAAAATCCTCTTCATACTTCCAGTATTTTTCCCAAATCCCAAATCACCATGTGCATTTTGATGCATGTAGTTCAGATTTGAGGATATTGTTTTCTGGTTATGATTACCTACCACTTTGCTAAGTATTTTGTCTTCAAGTATGTTTAGTATCTACAGTGTACACGCAAATCAGGGTCGGCCTTCTTGGACATTTTGTTTTGGACAGACGCTCAAAAGACGCTCGCTGAAGTGATTGAACCTGCAACCTTTCTGTCACATGACCGACTGCACCTCCGATCTACCTGCTTGGACAGGTTATTATATGGAAATGATTTTTGTTCTTCTGTAGTATACATGTCCGACCGATATATCGGCGGGCCGGTATTATCGGCCGAAATTAGACTATTCCTGAACTACTGGTATCGGCATTTATAATGGCAGATGATTAAAAAAAAAATAATGACAAGTAAATGATTCTGATAAATTAATATTTAAAAAAAAAAGGACGGTCAACTACGTTATGAGTGTTGGTGTGGTATAGTTTGTCCACTAGAGGGTGCTCTGTAACATCCCTGTTTGTTTTTTTTTCTTCTTCTTTTTTTTGTGTTTTTAAGTTTCAAATCTTAAGTTGGTAATTTTATACATTTTATTTATCAGAACTTTAATATATTTTGATGTTCCTCTGATCTGTTGTGACAACAAAACAAATTATCATATTATTTTAGTAAGAACTCATAAATAACTCCAAATAATTATTGTTAGGGAAAACTGTTTTATGTTTTGTTACGCGTTTCTGGATTTAAAAAATCTATACATACAGTATATCGGATTTTGAAATGACCAAATATTGGTATTGGCCTTGAAAAATCGGTTTACTTTATTGGTCGAGCTCTTGTCTGCTCCGTAGACTACTCCCTGCTAAAATGCTGACTTCTTGTTTATTTTCTTCCTCACCTCTGCCTCCGGCCTCATGCCCTCGTTCCGTAGAGCGTGTCGTAAAGCAGGAGGTTGTGTGTAATAGGATAAGTGTCATTTCAACTGAAGAACTGGTACACACAGTATAGAAAACAGCCTCCATCGTGATGACCTTTTAAACTACCAGTAGGGCAGAGAGAACCGCCGTTCAGAATCAGACAGTGAGTGGGAAAAGTGGAGGATGGAAAGACTGGAAACAAGGGGATTTTTCTTCTTTTTTTTGTGTGTGTTAATGTATTTGAAGAAAGAAAAAATCACACACACTGCTCTTGCTGCAGCATCACCATTTGTTAAAGAAAACTAACATTTCGATCCCTCTGGACCTTTGAAATACTCTTGACAAAGGTCCAGAGGGATGGGAACGTTGTGTGGGATTTTCTCTTTCTTCAAGTCCTTGTTTGGCCCCACACACCTGCACAGACGAATATTTTGGATGTGCGATTGTTTTCTTTAAAAGTGTTTTTATAAAAAGTAGAAATGTATTGTGGATATTCACTCTAACCCTTCTTGTTTACCCTCGGTTCATGTTCCACTTTCCTGCCTCAACAAAGCTTTTCTCTGGTAGTTTATTCCTCTTGTCTAGGTGAGATGAAGAGAGTAAGCTTAACTTAATTATGCACAGCCCCCTGGGAGAATGTGTCCCTTGACATTTGAATCACAATACAAGTGATCATATGTTTTCCTCTTATGTGGATTTAAGAAGCCCAGTATTACAGAAAATATGCAATATGTTAAATCAATATTTACATTCTACATGAGTAAGAAAAGCAACCTAAAATAATGTGCTCTCCAGTCCTATACATCTTGAGCTTATCTCCCTTTAAAAACTCATATTTTAAAATGTGATTACTAACCTATTTAGTGCCTAGCTAAGAAGGGCTTTACATAGAGAACTGACTCTTTTTTAAATTTTTTTTTTTTTTTTAGCTAAATATGAATATTTATTTGGACAAATATATTTATTGGCATTTCATTTTTTCAGCACATCAAGACAATTACAGATGTACATGTATTTCTTTGGCGTTATTAAGCATTGGAGTTTTAGACAACCATGCCAAGAATACACACCGTTGGAGATTCTGGTTGTTTGGCCTAAACTATTCTGAAAAGGTGTCAAACACAAATGTCTTTGCTCTTTTTAGCATTGCATTTCACTCATTGGTCTGGATTATTGGCACTAAAATGATGTAATAGGGAAGGCGTTACGTAAGTACATATGATGTCAAAATGGAGTTTTCTGAGTACCCTTGACATGAAGGGTGTGTGACAATGTTATATGTGTGTTTAGCTTGATTCCATGTGACAAATGAGGACTCATTACAGCAAAGGGCATCTAGGACTGTTACCCTATACGTAATTTAAGAATATCAAACTGAGAAAAGCATCAAAGGTTAAGGAGCTACGACCATTTCAGCTTAAAAAATGACAAAATTGCTGGTTAACTTTTGGTCGATCACCTAAACAAATAATCAGCTAATGATTGTAGCTGAATATCATATTAAAAGAATCATCATTAAAAGAAATGCCTAGTACTCATATATTTTATTTGTGCTGTTGTGTCCTGGATGAAAGAAACTCTATGAACACAATGTATAGCAAGTCAAAAACGTGTTTGTTGTGTACCTGCTTTTTGATGACCGTGTTGTTGCCATTCTGCTTTCCAGCTGAGGAAGTGGAGAGGTTGGCAGCGATGCGCTCTGATTCGCTGGTTCCAGGAACACACACGCCTCCCATTCGGCGGCGGAGCAAATTCGCCACCCTGGGACGTCTGTTCAAACCGTGGAAATGGAGGAAGAAGAAGAGTGAAAAGTTCAAGCAGACCTCTGCAGGTGAGAATACTGCAAACACAACACTCCCCCCCCCCCCCCCCCCCCCCCCCCCCCCCCCCCCTCCCTCCCTGAAGTAATCTGCTTCACTCAGTCACAGCTAGGGCTGCTCGCTTATGGGAAAATAATAATCCCAATTATTTTGGTCAATTTTGAAATCACAATTATTTAAAATGATTACTCATTTGTTATTTTTGTGCGTCCTGTGACAGATAATGAGTTGCACTAAAGTGCTCTCAAAGTCTCTCACGTTTGGAGACATGATTCTTGCCAAGGAAGAAATTAATACTTTTCTTTACAAAATATGAACGTGTTTTGGTTTGTTGTTTTTATTGACAGTATGTCTAGCACATTAAAAACAACCTTTACACAGGTTTAAAGTTAGAAATACATTCAGATGTATAAAAGAAAATATTACCAAAAGTCAGATTTTAAAAAGTAAGAAATGAAAATACAATTTAATATAAATGTAAAAATAAAAGAGGCACATCCAGAAGAACTACCCAGCAGTGTATAAAGTAATTAGAATAAGCTCCATCTTTACCAGCTGCAACATTAATGCAGTGATGAACACAGTAATGTATCAATCATTTTTATCCACTAATACTATATTTATTGTGATGATCAGGGAGCTTTTGCATAACTGGTACTTTTACTCTAGGTACATAGAATATATTTTGATGCTAAAACTTTCCTACTTGTGCTTAACATTTTGACATTTTGCAGATGTTTTACTTGTAACAGAGTATTTCCACACTGTGGTATCGCTACTTTTAAGTAAGTGATCTTAGTACTTCTTCCACACTAACTGAAGAAAAGGAAGTATCACGAGTTTGTGGAAAAATCCAGCAAATTGCTCATTTACACAGTATATATTTCTTTCTCTCAGTTTGGACGTTACGACTCAAAGCTGTTAATGACAGTGTTCATCGGAGATGCAAACACAACAGCTGTGGAAGTGCCATTGATTGGGAACATTCACTGCAGTTGATTAACGTTCACTGCAACACACACACACACACACACTGACACACATACAGGTAGATGCCCATTGTGAGCTTTAAATGCTGTGTCGTATCTTTTACATTTAATTACCTCGGTGTTAGCGAATGTGGATGTTAGTACATATGTCGGATTCTCAGCTACAATCTGCACTCAGTAGCAAACTGCGGAATAGAAGAAAGCTGATTTGGACGGAGAAATGGGAGCTGTTGTTGTTTCTCAGCTGGCTGAATGGTTTTACATCCCGTTGTCACCGAGACACACAAACACACAGCAGAGGGGCGAAGAGAGGCTGCAGCCGAGCTGTTCTTCCAGCTGTCGCAGCAGGCTGCTTCCTCTTTCTCTATGCAAATAAAACACAATATACATTTTACCACACACACTTACAGGTAGATGCACGTTGTGAGCACCATGTGTTACTGCTGGACTCTTGCCATCATTCTGTCCAGGTGCATTAGATTATGTTGGAATTCATGGTTCGTCGTGGTGTGATACAGAGACAGTAACCATGTGTGTTCTGTATATTATATGTATTATGATGGGGCTTTTGGGGCGTATGTAGGTTTCACATTAAGAGCAGGGTTCACGTTACGTTTTTTTTATTTTTAGGTATGGTTGAAAAAGTTGTACTTGGCTGGGACCAAGAAAGTAAAGGCATGAATGATGCAAGATAAATGATAAGCGCATACTGTAAACACATTACCTTTTATTTTTCCACTTTTTTGTTGTTAAATATTTAGCAATAATGTTGATGAAAGCATAATGCAGCGTATGTATCAAATCTGAAGCAGATGAATGTGATGACAATCTTTTTAAGGGCCAGTTATGTCATGGATCCCGGACACTATGCATCCTGATAAAGTTCCCTTGGCCTTTGGAATTAAAATAACTCCATATCATCATATACATATATATATATATATATATATATATATATATATATATATATATATATATATGGTTTTATTTCAGTAAGCCTAACAGCGGGTTTGATTTGCCTCATGCTAATCTCTAGGTATGGTGAATGGTATGTGACGATGTGGGGGGGGGGGCTATTCATTCACAAAGAAAATTGGTGTCCTTAAAGGTTGGATTTTTGTCTGGGATCTGTTTTCATGCTAATCGAATGTGTCTTTTAGCTTGAGACAAGCTAGCGAGAACGGGTGGTTAGCTGCTAACGCTACCTTTCAGGGCATAGGGTATTTTTTTATACCACTAACAAGGCTCACACACTTCAACGGTAGCATAATGAGGGTCCCTACTAGGGGTGGGGGAAAAAATCGATACAGCATCGTATAACGATATCTTATGTGGCAGTACTGTATCAATACACAGGCGCCAAGTATCATTTTTTTGTTACATATGTGTTGGTCAGTTTGTCTGCTTGACAATCCCATTTTGCAGCAATAAAGCTTTTAAGTGATATGAACAAACAGAGAAATATATCTTTTTAGACAAAACAGATGTTGACAAAGTTTCCTTTTGGGGACGTCATTTGAAATTGGGAATAAATATTAAAATATTAAAATTACAATATGTTTAAAATCTCAATTATATTGTATTGTGACATAAGTATCGCGTTGATATCGTATCGTTAGGCCTCTGGTGATTCCCACCCCTAGTCCCTACCTGTAAACCGAAGCATTGAGACAGTTTATTAAAAACATCAAGATTATGAAGAACGGCGAACCATAAACGCTGTGTTTGTTACTTGTTGCACGGCGTTTGGGGTTCGACTGATCATGACTAGTTTCCAAGATGGCGCTCGCATGTAAACATGAACGCTACTGTTTTTATAATCTATCTTTTTTTTAAAGTGTGGAGCTGCAGCAATGTGCAGTACAACAACAAAAATAGTTTTTTGAAAATTAAACCATGTAAACCAATTTAAGTGCAACCTCTGAATATAATTATGAACCTGAAAAGGAGCATAATATGAGCACTTTGAAAAGAAGTACAGTATATATTTTCTGATTCCAGCTTCTTAAATGTCAAAACTTTCTAGTTTCTTCACTTCTCTGACAGTAAATTGAATAAATTTGAATTTTGGACAAAACAAGACATTTGATGATGCTATCTTGGGCTTTGGGAAAACATTGATTGAAATTTATTTTTTTTACCATTTTATGACATTTTATAGACCAAACAACTAATCGATTAATTGCAAAAATAATTCAGGGTTTCCGCAGGGTCTTAAAAAGTATTAAAGTCTTAAATGCAATGTTCTTTCTGTATTCTTTTTTAGTTTTATAGCACAAGAGCTCTAAATGCGACAAATATTTTATTCAATCAATGATTCAATAAATGATTGATTGATTGATATTGATTTTATTTATTTCATGTAATTAGAGTACAAGATCAGATAACATTACTTGATAAATACTGATTTTTTTTTCCTGTAAAAAATCCACACTGATGTTCCATTTATATGATCGTGAAGTTGACATCTAATTTCATCCCAGGTGGTATTGAAAAGGTCTTAAAAAGTCATCAATTAATCTTTGAGAAAATGAAAGTAATCGTTAGTTGCATCCCTACTATTTTTGTATTTTTTTTTTGATGACGTCATGTGTTTTCTGCTCCCTCAGCGTTGGAGAGGAAGATGTCCACTCGCCAGAGCCGAGAGGAGCTCATCAAGAAAGGAGTGCTGAAGGAGGTTCACGAGAAAGGTGAGGGGCCAGAAAACAAAGGTGATCACTAAAAAAGTCAAAAAAAAACAAAAAAGTTGAAATGCTGAAACCAGTTGGCTTTTGACTATGGTTATTTGGTTAGTTATTAAGTAGGACTTATGGTTCTGCGGAGACTCCACACTTTGCTTTCGCCGTAGCCTACGTAAGGGGCCTGAGGTTCATACTTGTGCATCAATCTTTTTACGACAATAGCAGGGTCGGCATGTGCATGAGCAAGTGAGAAAGTGATTTGCTTTGGAGCAAATACTCTAGAAAGGCATATTAGGATATACAAAGTGTTTACCCTGTGCTTTTTAACCACGGTCGGAGATCTGTAGCAGGGAAAGTTAACCCTCTCCTTGATTTCATGTTGTTTATGGAGAAACAGAACTAGGAAATGAGTTTGGGGGGGGGGGATGCAACGGCATAGGGTCTCCACATATATCAACGTTTATAAAGGCTGATATATGCTGCTGTGTTAAATCAACATATGGATCATGTTGATTTAACACAGATGCATAAATCAGCCATCATAATTTCACTTTTTTCGCTTTTTTTTTTTTTAATTGACCTTTCCCTGCTCCCCCACTCTCTGTCTGTATAGACGGCTCTTCCCCGGCTGTACGCGAGGAGGCGAAGATGGAGAACGGGCGATCTCTGCTGCTCGCCTCCGGAGTGTTGGAGTCTGAAGGTACTGAGCTGATGGAGGGCGCCTCCGCAGCTGTAGGTAGGCAGCAGAGCAGAGCCACCATTGTCGCCTAATCTCTCGCCTCACATTGTAGCATCGGTTTTTTTCGGACTGTTTTTTATTTATTTCTGCGTTTCTTCTCCTCAGGCTCTCTGGAGTTCCAGATGCCAAGTGAGGGTGTGTGTCAACAGGACCACGGACCAAAATCCACAAAGAAGTCCACTATGTATCCATCTGACGGCGCTGACTCAACGCTCTCCAGACCCCCCGCGCTACACAAACAACCTCCTGCGCTGCCACCCAAACCCTTCAACAGGCTACCCAATCACATTATAGGTATGTTTGTCTTCGTGCTCGCTCATATACTGCCTATGTGACTCTTTGTATGCATGTCTAATATTTCCACATCCTCCTCTCTGTGCAGACGGTGCGCCGGTGAAGTTGCCGTGTATGTTGTCGAAGTTGTCTCCTCCTCTACCTCCAAAGAAACTCATGATCTCCGTACCTGCAGGGAGCATGGAGCCCTCTTTGCTCGCCTTCCAGAAGTGCCCCCCTCCCAGCCACGCTCCAATGGGCGGGCACTCCCTGCAGTACGGGGCGCTACCCCTCCACCCCCCCAGCCGAATCATAGAGGAGCTCAACAAGACCCTGGCCCTCACCATGCAGAGGTTTGAAAGGTGAGGATCAAACATATGAGGAATCTGATTTATTTAATAGGTTTAATAAGATTTATTTACATGTAACTGTGCTATGTTACATATACACATACTATGTTAACCAGCCGGCAAATGTTTTACCTGTAGTCCTAATTATCTAGCATGCAAGCTTTATGCTGGGGTGAAAACTAGAGCACTTGGGAAGGCCCGGCCTGGGGATCGAACTCTGCAGTGCCTACTTAGTGTGAGGCAGCAGTGCTAACCACTGAGCCACCATGCCGCCATACATTAGGGCTGGTCCCATTAGGTCAATTAGTGGACTAATCAGTCGTTTTGATCTGAGTTGACTAACATTTCCCTAGTCGTTTAGTCATATTTTCTGCTTTTTTTCGTGCTTTTTGAATTCTGAGCCCATCTCTGGTAATCACCACATTTAAAATGTGTTTTTTCATGTGGAGAAACTCGACAAATCGTAAGACGACTAAGAGTTACTTGAGCCAAGGATAGCCCTAATACACATTTTCCTGATGTACATTTTGAGTTAAGTTTTACTTTTAAATCTCTTCTTTAGAAACTCTTCGGATTTCTGCTGAAATGACTGCAGAGAAGAAATATTCTGTCAAACTATTGCAAATGGAAAACAAAAGTGATTTCATCAGCTCTGGTCTCTGTATAAATAAAAGCAGACTGGTCACATCCAGTCTCTGCGTCCATGGGCTTCTCACCCGTTTCCCCCTCTCACATCCAGCGGCTGTTATGTCACACCTACATGCGATGCTGAGCAGACACCTCTGACCTTTGCCCTTTCCCACCGACCTGCAGCTCCATGATGCACGGCGTTTCCACGGTGATGATCGAGTGTGACGATGACAAAGAGAACCTCCCCAATGAGGCGGACTACGAGGACCTGCCTGACGAAGAAGAAGAAGAAGAGGAGGAGGAGGAGGAGGAGGAGGAAGACGACGACGACAATGATGAGGAAGACGAAGATGAGGAGGAAGATGATGATGATACATTGTTTACAAGTAAGTCTTTTTTTCTGGGCGATATGCTTTTGTCCCGAAGATACCTGGGTTCCAAAATGATTTGTATTGCAGTTTTTATTTATTGCAATTTAATAGTAATGAGTATTGCTGTGTGTGTGTGTGTGTGTGTGTGTGTGTGTGTGTGTGTGTGTGTGTGTGTGTGTGTGTGTCTATAATGTAATTGTTTTCTAAAATGAATGTACATCACATTTATCTCATTTGTAAAGAAGAACATGATAATGATCATTTTAAGACTGTACAACACATCCATCTTGCTTCTCGTGCCACCATTGTAGGCGTACTGGCCATGAAGGTTTTACGAAAGGACTCTCTGGCCATCAAGCTGAGTAACCGTCCATCGAAGAGGGAGCTGGAGGACAAAAACATCCTGCCGATGCAGTCGGACCAAGAGAGGTTCGAGTCCCGACAACAAACGGCCACGAAACTGACCAGGTGAGTCGCCGGATCAACAACACATGGAGAGATCCTACAGCCACAAAGCCTCTGTGCTCTGGTTTATTGGCATTTCTTTAAACCAATCGCAATCTTCTTGAGCGGCCCTAAGCGTGGGATGGAGCAACGGTTTTCATAACTGTTGGTACAATTTTTTATAGAGGACTAGTCACATTGGTGCCTTTTTTAAAAACATGTACTGTAAATTTGAAAAGCTTTACCTACTCTCTGGCTTCTCTTTTGACCCTCTCACTGGTCACAGCCTTCTGCTCTTGGCATCATATTCCCTCTCCCCTTCCTTTTTGTTCTCACTCTTGATCAATCATCCTACCAACTGTATAAATCGCTGCACCACTTTAGAGTCAGTGCCTGTAAATTCATAAAATACAGCCTCATAAAAACTGACATTGCATGCACGGTCAGCTTCTCTGCCCAGTATGTCCACAGAGAAACATTTCTGCCTGCACAACATTTTGCATGACTCTAGTACTGACAAAAAATACTAAACACTATAGACTTCTATTTTTATTATTTCAGGCGATTAAGTCAACGACCGACAGCAGAGGAACTGGAACAGAGGAACATACTCAAACGTAAGTAACCTTGGTGTGTGTGGTGTGTGTGTGTGTGTGTGTGTGTGTGTGTGTGTGTGTGTGTGTGTGTGTGTGTGTGTCATGCTCTCTTTTTATATCCTTGCAGCTCGAAACGATCTGGAGGAGCAGGAGGAGAAGAGGGAGATCAAGAGACATTTGTCCAAAAAGGTACGACAGAGGTGGAGAGGGAAAGAGCGTCTTCACATCTGTAGACCTGTTTAAATGGCTCATGACACCAGCTGTAAATATGAACATGGTTGCTGACACCCTTTTGATAGCAGCCTTTTAGTGTGTGTGTGTGTGTGTGCTTGTGTTCATCTCCATCTCAGTTCTCATCACATTCAATAACTGTTGTTGCACAGTAATGACATACAGTATATTTTATTACACGTATTAATGCCACTAATCTGCATCCATAGATTTGTTTCAGTTGCAGATCCAATCATTTATTAACTTTGAAAGAAAATCATAATATAAATATGTCTACTTCAATGCAGTTCTGAGTCTAAAGCCGGATAGAAAACATTTGTGCTTTCTTGAATTTATTCATTATTGAACTTATACAACATAAAAATAGGAAAAAAAGAGGATTGTTCTTACTAACTAACATACTAACTTTTTCTCTATTTTAAATATATTTACATCACACAGAGAACATTTTTTCTCTGTGTGATGTACTTTCTCTGTATGCATGTTGCAGGGCATTGGGCTGCTGACACCTCTCTTTCTTGCACCCTTTAGCTCAGCCAGAGGCCCACAGTGGAGGAGCTGAGGGAGGCGAAGATCCTCATCCGCTTCAGTGACTACGTGGAGGTCGCCGAGGCTCAGGACTACGACAGGAGAGCAGACAAGCCATGGACTCGGCTAACAGCTGCTGATAAGGTTAACTGCAAAAACACGCACAACAAACCCAAAGAATGTTTCACTAACTCTGGATTTAAGTAGTCTGAACATGTACACTGTGTGTAAATAAGTGTCTATCTGTGTGTCGTTCAGGCTGCCATCAGAAAGGAGCTGAATGAGTTCAAAAGCACAGAGATGGAGGTGCATGAGTCGAGCCGTCATCTGACCAGGTAACACAAAGTTATATATGCAGGAATCTTGAAGTAAAATTTAAAACCTTTTTCTTAACCTTTTTCATTCCAAGTCAAAGTGCGTAGCCGGGTTGGCTCAGTTGGTTGGGCAGGCGCACATTTCCTTAGAGGTGTATGCCTCGACACAGAGGTCCAGGACTTAAGTCCGACCTGTGATGATTTCCTGCATATCTTCCCCTTCTCTCTCCCTTTTCTCACCTAGCTGTCATGTCCATTAAAGGCGGAAAAACCCAAAAAATATTCTTTAAATAGAAAATATTCAGAGTTTAGTATGTCATAAAAAAGTAATTAAAAACGTCATAGTATACTATGTCGTAAAGCATTTCATAAAAACCCTGAGTATAGAATGTCAAAAACAATTCATAGTATAGTATTCCATGAAAACACCGCAATATAGTATGCCATAAAAAAGCATCCTAAAAAGTCATAGTATAGTATGTCGTGAAGATTTAATTTCAAAAAGTCATAGTATAGTGTGTCATAAAAAGTGAAATGATAGTATTTCATAAAAATTGTCATGAGATAGTATAGTATGTCATAAAAAGTAATTAAAGAGTAATAGTACAGTATGTCATAAAAATGTATAGAAAGTCCTTACTATGGTATAGTATGTCAGTGTCGTGAAAGTCATAGTATGTCATAAAGACGGTATAGTATGCCGTCAAAATTTAATTAAAAGATGTCATACATGTCAAAATGTCATAGTGTAGCATGTCATAAAAAGTCATAGTATGTCATAAAAAACTTCAAATATAGTATTTATTTAAAAACATATAAAATCTTAATATTGTATGTTGTAAACATTTCATTAATAAAAATATAGTATGTTGTAAAAAGTTAATAAAAAATCATAGTGTGTCATAAAAAGTCATAGTATAGTATGTTGTGGATTTCATTTCAAAAAGTCATAATAAAGTGGTCATGAAAAGTTTGTCAAAAAGTAATCCTAGTAATAAAAGTGGTAGTGTAAAAGTAGTTCTAGTAAAAGGTATGTTGTAAAAGTTTCATAAAATGTCATAGTATAGTATGTTGTAAAAAAAAACATTAAAGTTATAGTATGTCTTGAAAATGTCATTAAAGTCAAAAAGTCAGAGTATAAAGTCATGAAAAAGTGTAAGTATATATGTCATAAAGAAATTAAAAAGTCTTTGTATAAATGTCATAAGAAATGAAAAAGTCATAGTACAGTATGTCAAAAAAACGTGATCCTAGTAATAAAAGAGTAGTAGTAGTAGTAGTAGTAGTAGTAGTAGTAGTAGTAGTAAGTAGTAGTAGTAGTAGTATAGTAGTAAGTAAAAGTAGTAATAGTAAAAGGTATGTTGTAAAAGTTTCATAAAATGTCATAGCATAGTATGTCGTAAGAATTTCATTAAAAAAGTCATGGTATAGTATGTCATAAAGTCAAAGTATGTCATAAAGTCATGAAAATGTCTTAGTATAGTATGTCGTAAAGATTTCATAAAGAGTCATAGTATGTCGTGAAAATGTCATTAAAAGTCAAAAGGTCATAGTATAATTTGTTGTAGAATTTCATTAAAAAGTCTTAGTATAGTATGTCATAAAGTCATTAAAAAGTCTTAGTATAGTATGTCATAAAGTCATTAAAATGTCTTAGTATAGTATGTCATAAATGTCATGTATAGTTTGTCAAAAAGTAGTCCTAGTAATAAAAGCAGTAGTAAGTAAAAGTAGTCCTAGTAAAAATATGTTGTAAAAGTTTCATAAAAATGTCATGCATAGTATGTTTAAAAAGTCATGTATAGTATGTTGTAAAAAGTCATGATAGTATGTTGTAAAAGATAGTATAGTAGTTGTAAAAAGTCATAGTATATAGGTTGTAAAAAGTCATAGATAGTATGTCATGAAAATGTCATAGTATAGTATGTCGTAAGAATTTCTTTAAAAAAGTTATAGTATAGTATGTCATAAAGTGATACTATAGTTTGTCAAAAAAAGTAATCCTAGTAAAAAAGTAGTAGTAGTAAGTAAAAGTAGTCCTAGTAAAAGATATGTCGTAAAGATTTTGTAAAGAGTCATAGTATGTCGTAAAAAATCATTAAAAAAGTCATAGTATGTCGTAAAGTCATGAAAATGTCTTAGTATAGTTTGTCATAAAGTCTTAGTATAGTTTGTCATAAAGTCATAGTATAGTTTGTCAAAAAAAGTAATCCTGGTAATAAAAGTAGTAGTAGTAGTAGTAGTAGTAAGTAAAAGTAGTAATAGTAAAAGGTATGTTGTAAAAGTTTCATATAATGTCATAGTACAGTATGTTGTAAAAAAGTCATAGTATAGTATGTCGTAAGAATTTCATTAAAAAAGGCATAGTATAGTATGTCATGAAAGTCTTAGTATAGTTTGTCAAAAAAAGTAATCCTGGTAATAAAAGTAGTAAGTAAAAGTGTGTTGTAAAAGTTTCATAAAATGTTATAGTATAGTATGTCGTAAGAATTACATTAAAAAAAGTCATAGTATAGTATGTCGTAGATTTCATTTCAAAAAGTCATATTAAAGTGTCATGAAAAAGTTTGTCAAAAAAAGTAATCCTAGTAATAAAATAGTGTCATAAAAATTGGCATGGAAAAGTCATAGTATGCCATTAAAAGGCACATGTGTACATGTGAAGATTTAGTGGTATGGTGAACAACCAACGGCATTTCTAATTATTCCCTTTCTGGTTGTGGTTTGTCCCTGCAGGTTTCATCGGCCATAAGATGGGTTAGTCAGATCTCGGCCATGCTTACTACCCCCACAGCGAGCCTGGAGTCTGGAGCCTGCTCCCTGCTGCCCTCATCCTTCTAACTGCTACACGTCCCAGCGTCGAATCCAAACCGACGGGCTGGACATGAGCACCACTGGTGTGCTGCGGCCGTCGCAGGAAACGTCAACAAACACTTTTACAAGTAAAAAATAAATTCTCAACTCTCAACTGGCGTCTTCCCTGAGTGGAGATTTTTTACAGACTTCTTTCAAAAGATTTTTTTTTTTTTTTTAAAGATGATGTGGCGGCGAGTTTACATGGCAGCACTTTTTAGTTTTTTTAAAAAGGCTTTTGGAAGTCAGACACAGAACCAGTGCCGACTTGGAGGATGGGAACAGAAGGAGGCGAGGACAGGGATTGTGTTCCCTCCTTTCTCAACTGGACGTGATTTTTCTTGGGGGCGTGCTTGTGTTGGCGCAGCGTTATTTCACAGATGACATCTCTGTGATGGTTTATCTCATTTTGCCAGAGAAGTTAAATACTCAAAGAACTTGTGTTGTTGTAGGCAGCTGAATCTTTAAACAAAAGTACCTTACATCCTAAACAAAATCCTAAAATGCTCTCTGCAAGCCAGTAATAGTAAAAATGAACATCTCCTAACACATCAATCAACTGAGCAATAATTTCCGATTTTCACCTCATCTGTTCATGGGCTGCATTCAGGAGCTCAAAACACTTCAGACTACAGATCCCCATTTTAAACCAAAGCAACTTGACTTGCTGTGGAAGTTGCGATCTTGAACGCATCCCAGAGTGACTGCTGTTGAACGTTCAGTAACCCACTGTGTCACTGTGCCTACAATATGGTTTACACAGATTTAAAAGTTGCCAAATTAACTTGAGTTTAATGCAGAGTATCTTCAGACAGTAAAAATGTTGCCGAACCCTCTGCCAAACTACAAGAAAGTAGACTTTTATTTTGTATTTCATTTTTATTGTCTGAGATGAATCTTTGGTGGCACAGATTATGGAAACCCTGCCACCTCACGTTATTATTTACAGTGCATATTAGGTTCATCAATTGTCAGTTTTGACCATATTAAGGGGAGAACTGGTTGCTCTGTTGTGTGTGTGTTTGTTTTGACTGTGAGTGTGTATGAACAAGCGTCAGTAATATTACTGTCTCTTGTATGCTGTAAACAATGTTTTGAGAGACAGTTGTTCTCAGAATTATGAAAGACTTGTACATAGCAAAGAAAGTAAGTGAGACTTTTCAAATGTTTTTATTTGTAAAGCAGAAAAACTGCATGTGGGTATTAATTTATTGTGTCTTCTATGATGTATGCAGTTTCTTAAAGAAGGAAACTTATTAAAAAAAATAAGTTTATGCTTCCTCGCCTTTTTCCAAACAGTTCTTGTGCCTCCACTCTGTAGAGCAGCTGTTTCCAGTGTCCTTTCCATGTATAGTTCATCATATGCTTTAATAGCTGAGAATTCTCAGGAAGTCTTCAGGCTTATTGCAAGTAGCTCACGATGAGTTTTCAGTTCAGTCATGCAGAGACAAATCCCCAGTCTGTTAGTCTCTCAGTGGCGTAAATCCTGGTGAATCCTGGGAAAAAAGCACCTCTGGGCCCAGATGTGTGTGCTCCATGTGGCTATACGGCGTGCATTGGAGTTCCGCAGTATTTGTGCCACAAGTCGATGGCTTTAGTCACGATGGCGTCTGTGTTTTCCTGCGGTATCTGAAAAGGGAAAGGGATTATTGTTGAGGTCTTACACAGACACCTACTGCCAGGATACCATAATGCATTTCTGCTTGGTGGCCAACCACATAAGTGTACATAAGCTGTTCACTCACGTTGCACAGAAACCTGACCACGCCTCCGGGCCGGCTGATTCCCAACAACACGATCTTGTAGCTGAGCAGAATCTCCAAGGACACAAAGACCAGGATCTTACAGGAGCCACTGATCACCTTGTCCCACACCCTAAACATAAGCAAAGGGCTCAGCTCATTTGACCAGTGTCTAACAAAAGTCTCATCATTAGTATAGAAGGAGAAGGATAGAGACAAGTTTACCCTTGTGACAGTAATAAGAGACATAAATAAAAAGGCTGTCTCTTGACTCACCCAATCTGTAGCTTTCAAGCTGAGCAACCAATGGAAACATTGAACTATGACAGTTGGTATTTTGCTCTTTTCTTTGGTAATCAAGACTCAATTTACTCTCTGTTTTTGTTATAATCACTACACACAGGCCTGAAATACACACACACTATGCTCAGGACCTATTCATGTACAAACGGAGCGATGTCAGAGTGAGTGGGCTGCCAGTGCTTAATACAAAATATAAAATAAAAAAATTCCTGATGACTTATGTAAGGTGAAGCTACCCATCAGCACACAGAGGAAATAAATTCAGCTGCCCCTTCACCAGCTGCAACACTAAAGAGATTAACACATTAATGTATCAATAATTCAGTAAATTTAGGTGACTGCATTATAAGTTTTTTTTGTTTTTACTTTTAATACTTTAATGGTAATACTGTTGATTGAGTACAATGTTGAATGCAGGACATTTACTTGTAACAGTGTACGTTTTTTTACAATGTAGCTTTGCTACTTTAAGTGAAAGATCTGAGTACTAGAATCATGCAAAAAGCCTAAATATTAGCACTAGCAGCTGCAAAGAAAAGATGGGAGTGTGCTGTGTGTGTGTTCAGTGAGAGTGTGCTGATGCTGATGCCGGTAAAGCGACCTCTGCAGGCTGGACTCGGGCAGGCAGCCAGCGAAGCAGCGTCTGAACCAGAGGCCGTAGGGCAGCTGGTTCAGGGCTCCGCAGCTCTTCAGGTGGTCCAGCAGGCGCGGCTCCTCCTGACTCAGATAATGCTCCAGGCTCTTCGGCTACACCGCAACACGACAGAAGGAGACAACGAGGTCTTACTTTTAAAAAAAATTTAAAAATTAAAACAATGTGATCCAAACTCCTGAGTCATGAAATATTTGTCATTTTAACTGTGCCACTTTCTGAACTAACTTTACACATCACCTGCTCTGTATCTTTTTCATCACTGAAGGCCCTGGTGCGTGTTCAAAACAACACCAGGGCTATGAAGAAAAAATAAATAACCTACAAAAACCTTCAATTCATTTTGCCTTACAAATACAGTACTGTGCAAAAGTCTTAGGCAGGTGTGAGAAAATGCTGTAAACCAAGAACGCCTTAAAAAATATAAATAATGACTGTTTATTTTTATCAATTTACAAAATACAAAGGGAGCAAACAAAAGATAAATCTAAATCACATCAATATTTGGTGTTAGCCCCATTAGCCTTCAAACCACCATCGATTCTTATAGGTACACGCAAAAAGTCGGGAGATCGTAGAAGATTTTCATTTATCTTTTGTTCGCTCACTTTGCATTTTGTAAATTGATAAAAATAAACAATCATTATTCATATTTTTGAAAGCATTCTTAGTTTACTGCATTTTTTCACGCCTGTCTAAGATGTTTGCGCAGTACTGTATCAGTAACAATCATTTCAAGACCCATGTCACCATCCACTTTTGTAGCTGACGCCCGTGTTACAATATTTAGTAACACTTTACATGAAGGTCTCTACATAAGAGTGACATGACACTGTCATGAACACATGACACGGTCATGACACGTTCATGATACATGAACCATAACTTGTCATAATAAAACCAAATAACACTTACTTTGAAGTGTTGTCATTAACGTTTATGACTTGTTTTTGTTTTATGACACGTTCATGACAATGTCATGTCACTCTGATGTAGAGACCTTCAAGTTAAGTGTAACCCTTTTTTTTTTATCAATTCAGGGGGTTTTTTGGTAATCAATTTGCTTTCGAGTTTGATGAAAAATTCTTAGCATGAGGTCCACATATGGGACGTTTTTTGCGAACCAGTTCCATCCACTGATGAAGGTCAACAAATGTAGCTGAAAGCTCTGAAAAACGTCCCGTTAAGAAAAAGGTAACACTCACGAGGTGTGGCACTGAGTCTCCGAACTTTGTGTGGAACTGATTGACGAAAGACTTGATCAGCCAATAGCAATCAACAGGATCGTCTACGATCTCCTCCATGGCTCGGCTGATGGAGAGGAAGTCCTCGTCCTCTTCATCCTGAAAGAAAAAAAGCAACACACCACATCAACATCGTCCATTACAGCACCGAGGAATAAAGGAAGCAACAGGAAATTTGAGTATGAGCAATCTGAAAAGGGTGGTGCGAGTGGTATTTATCACAATATACACAGAACACAGTGCGTTTCATATTTTAACTATTTGTTTAACTTTTTTTGTTTCCCACGTCTAAAGGGTAACTACTGTTTTTTTAAACCTGGACCTTATTTTCGTATGTTTTCATATGTAAGTGACTGATAGGAACAATAACCGTTGAAATTGGTCCAGTATTGAGTGTTGTCAACATTGTAACTGCTAAAAATTACTTTATTTACATGGAGTCGTGTGGCTTTTGCAAACGCAATTCCGCAGATGTTTTCATGTTAAAACAAGGATCTTAACAGAAAGGTCGACCTCCTCAGAAATCCTTTCCATAATATTGTCAGACAAATCCTTTCCATTATGTTAATCTGAGCCTGTCAGTGGCAAAACAAGCATGTTTGTGAAGGTAAATACAAGCTGGACAATTGCCCTATTAAAAAGGTCCCATGGCATGAAAATTTCCCTTTATGAGTTTTTTTTAACATTAATATGAGTTCCCCC
>NC_045741.1:7817006-7825217 GCF_008692095.1 Etheostoma spectabile
ATGGTTCCCCAGTGGCTAGAAATGGTGACAGGTGTAAACCAAGCCCTGGGTATTAAGGGTGTGACGAGATCTCGTTTTACGAGATCTCGCGAGATTAAAACGTGACGAGATTTCTCGTCGAGGTGAAAAGTTGTCTCGTGAGGCGATGGGATGTCAGCGTGAGGAGTGAAATACATTGAAGATCCCCCTGCCACTTTTAAATCATTTGTGTGGAACATTTTGTGGAAACAGTCGACATGCTTAAATTTGAAAAAGAACATGACCATATTTTAGGCTGTTCTGTGTAGTTTCTCTCTTTTTATGCTTGAAGAAAAAAATGTTTCTGTTGCATTGTAGTTGAGAGAGCAGTACTTGGTTATTGACACTTACTGTTGCATTTAAAGTGTTATTTTTTCGTTATTACACATCAATTTTATTTATACTGTTCATTTTTTATGTTCGGTTTGTGGAAAGGAGTTAGATTTCTGTGTGAAATTGTACAGGGCAGAAGCCAGTGGTAGAGTTTATACAAAACATTTTGCAGTGTTTGCACGTCCTTTACTGCATAAAATTATTAAAATACTAAAAAAAAAGTATATAACATTCATCATTTATAGTTGATTTCAAAATGCACCTAAATTGTTTGCATTTTGTGATTTTTCAGTTGAATAAAAAAACTATTTTCCATTCATATATTTCATCGAGGATTTCTTTAATTTTTTTAAAAAATCTCGTCTCGTCTCGTTCTCGTGAACCCAATCTCGTGATGTGTCTCGTCTCGTGGAGTAAGCGTCTTGTCACACCCCTACTGGGTATCCTGCTCTGCCTTTGAGAAAATGAAAGCTCAGATAGGCCGATCTGGAATCTTCCACCTCCCCTTCCTCTGCTTTGCCCGCCAGAGAATTTGGCCCACCCACGAGAGAGAGACATCATGGCTTTTTAACTGAGCAAAGTGGCAGTTGGTCAAGGCTACCAAGGCTATCAAGCTTTATGAGTGATTTCTTAGCAAAAATATTCTTAAGAATCAAAAAAGCAATAACTAGATGGACCATTATTTTTTTAAATAGTTAAGCGTGTAACACATTTAAGTAATCGTGAGTCACTAATTAGGGCTAATACATACAGTAGTTACAAAGGCAAAACACTACATGGCTCTTACACTGACAGCAGGGTGATTAGGAAACATTCCCACTGCTAAATGCAAGTCTGTGGTTTCCCTGTTTATTTATGGTCCAGAGTATAGATCTACTTAGTGGGTTACTGATGTGGAACTGAAAACCAAAGCGTTTTTGTGGTAAAGATTGCTTTATGAATCTATAATTATGAATTCATAATAAAAAGGCTTCAACTTCCAGCAAAGCATGTTGCCAAGCAAGTATGTTGGAAGGTAAAATTGTTGTTTGTTCTTTTCGCTCTTTCTACGTCTTTTTGAAAATGTCCCACTCACTTTTGTACTGGCCTGTCCAAAATACTATTTCTGCCTGCGCTACTGCTCTGTGTGTGTGTGTGTGTGTGTGTGTGTGTGTGTGTGTGTGTGTGTGTGTGTGTTGCTTCATCTTACCGGGGCGGAGGTCTCGGAGCACCTCGGGAGCACCTGGTTCTCCAGCTGGAACATGCGCAGGTAGACGTGGGTGGAGGGTGTGGAAGAGTTGATGTATCTCATCACCTCCAGAGCCTCCAGGATGTCCTGGTACTGCTCCTTCCTGTAGCCAGCCACCAGAGCGTGAGAGTCACTGTGGGGGGGAAGGATTCCTGCAGGAACAGGAGAGTTTGTTTGTTTGGCGTCATTTGTTCATGCATAGTCTTGCGTTGCCAGACCTTCCTCCACAGCGCTGCGGAGGAGGGTCTGCCTAGTCCACACAGCATCCCGCAATGGGAAAGAAATGTGCTCTGGTGTGTTGGCATTTCTTTAAACCAATCAGAATCGTCGTGGGTGGTGCTAAGCGCCAGACAGAGCCCTGACGCTGCTGCTAAATAGTCTCGGGAAGGAACTTGTTTTGGTGGAACATGTACGTTCAAAAGTTATTTCAGTTTTGCAAGAGAAAACTCTTTTTTGGACAGATAGCCTAGCTAGCTGTCTGGATTTACCCCGCAGAAATCTGAGGAGAAGTTAACCCTAGTCCTCAGAAATCCAGCCGAGATTAAAATGCCAACACAGCAAATGCGGAAAGTAATGGACATCTGGCCAAAAAGAGGGACATCCGGCAGAATTTTCTGCGGCACCGGAGCAATCGCGGAAGTGAAACGTCATGGATATAGACTAGTTTATGGATAAATCACGTTTGTTTATTGTACATGCACTATTGGAAATGCACACCATTACTGTGATGTGTCTTACCTAACAATACCTTCCACACATGGATCCTGTACATAGAGGGGAGGGGGAACCTCTGACTGAAGGTGCTCAGCTTTTCTAGATCTGTTAGAACAGAGACAGCATTGGTAACAGGACGAGAACTGACTTGCAGGCTCTAAAACTCAACCACAAACAAATGAGGAGTAATGTTAAAGCATCCAGCATGTAAGCCATGTTAAGGCAGAAGTGTATTTGTGTGAATATGAACGGTTACTAACCTAGAGGATTATCCTTGAGCAGTATTTCCAGAGATTTCTTCTCCTCCACTCCTCTGAAGCCCACTTTCTCATAATACGCAGAGCGGAAATTTCTCTGAGGGTCGTCAGCCATATTTTGGTCAGTGACGCCTAAACGCAACATTTCCAAAAAAACATTAGTGTGTAGGTTGTGGCACAGAGAGGCAAAAAAGATGCCTAAATGACTAAAACTGCCATCTGTGTGTTACTATTATTTTTCTTGAGAGCCAGTGATGGAGTGTAAGAAAGTACATTTACTGGAGTACTGTACCCGAGTACACATTTGAGGTACTTTGTCTTTTCCTGCCATGATAGTTAATGCTATACTTCAACTCTACTACATGTGTGGGTGAAAAATTGTACTTTTAACTGCCCTACATTTATTTGAAAGCTTTAGTAACTAGTTACTTAACAATATAAGATTTCTTTTGCATACATTTCAAAAACAATGTATGCTTCCAAGCTTCACAGATGTGAGGATTTAGTGCTTTTTTATTTTAATCATTGTTATTTTTAATAATCTTGAATTCTCGACTATTGATTAGCCAAAACAAAGCACCGTGAAGGTGTCACGTTGGGCTCTTGGTAATGGAGATGAGCATTTCTCACAATTTTTAAGAACTTTTACAAAACAATAGATGGATTAACGTTAACTAATCGAGAAACTACGTATCAGAATAATCCATAATAAAAATAATTATTAGATAAAGTCCAATACAAAATAGTTCCGCTCCACCTCAACCAAATACAACAGTTAAACATGGCTTTCATGTTAATGCATGAGTAATAATAATGTAATGGTAATACTAATGTAATGGTTTAATTGGTAAGTTACAGGGGACATGTTTATACTTCAAACTACATTTTCATAATTATACTTGGGCTACATCCCTTAAGCACTATTTTACATGGAGGATTTTTACCCGTAGCAGAGTATTTCTACAGTGGGGTATTTTTACTGAAGTATAGGGTCTGAATAGCGGGTCGTTAATGCTGGTTTAACTGCGTTAAAGTTGTTGCAAATTATAAATGTGAAGCTGACAAAGACAGCGCAGTGGAGTATTTAATCCTAGTACATCAACACGGGTAGGTTAGCAAAACGGAGTGATGCATGTTTGTTAAATTAGACAGGAAATATTACCCCTACCTTGTAACGTTACTGGTGTGTTTCAAGCAGATAGCTTTAGGCTAGCTAGCTAGCTAACTAACTAACTTCATGACTTCAGCCAACGGCCAGGGCCCAACAAGGACGACGCTTCTGTTACTGTAACGTTAACATTTACGGCAAGACTAACCGGTTAATATACATTTAGGTGGCACTGCAGACAAATACATTTCTAAAAAATATATTTAGGACCGGCTAACGTTAGCTACATGCCAATCACCGTTGTTGTTATCGGAACACTTCCGGGTTGCACTGTCGAAATAAAACAGAACGGAAGTAGAGTCTCACTCCCCGATGTAAGTCGAGTGCAGATTTTAATTGCGCATGCTCAGATTAAAAACGGTTTACAGCATCACACACACACACACACACACACACACACACACACACACACACACACACACAAAACACACACACACACACACACACACACACACACACACTCGACTCGACTCGACTTAAATCGGGGAGTGACAGTAGTATTGCCGGAAAAAAAGATTTATCTTTACAATATATTGTAAAGATAAATCTTTTTTTTAATTTAATTTATTTAATTTAATTTATTTAATTATTGATGATAGGCTTACTGGTATAGGTAAGGTAGCCATCCACAGATACAGTTAAGCTTAAGGATTCACTGTTCCACATTTTGAAATTATGTATAAATTCATAAACAATCAATTATTATTTTAATAGCTTAGTATTGTATGCACCATAAAAAGTAAAAAAAAAAAAAACTCAGTCATGGATCCATATAAGCAAAACACATTTTATTTTTTTATTTTGAGATATTGAGAAACTGTTACAAAATCAAAAGTACTAGAGAGCAATAAAACAATGGTTAACAACTGTCTCAGTAAAAAAAAGTATGTGCTAAATGTATATAACCAAACCTTAAATCCTTCCCCTCATAAAACAGGCATTTAAAATGACAAATAAATGTATACATAACACCATTTTGTTACCAATGCAAAGCTTTTAAAGAAATAACATTCCATGAAGATTTTGCTAAAAATCTTAGTAATAACTGTATGCAATAATATGGCAATCATTTTATATTTTTTTAAAGGCACCCACAATTATATTAACATCTACCTTATTTTAAATCTGAAAACCCTTTAGTCCATTTCCACAAAAAACATCTCGGTAGTGTTTGTTTTTACGACCATTTGCTTGAACTATGGCATTTTAAAAGCATAGGCAACACCAAAGCTAAAATCTAAAACTATGCAAACAGATGAAGAACATTATGATAGAATTTTTCTTATCATATACAACACACACAAGGTCCTATCAGAACAATCAGTATACTTTTAAGAAACTGATTTATTTGCAAGAGCATGAATGTGCAGGGATTTTTCTTGATTTATTTGCTGGATGACGCATAGAAGGTCTTCAAGCTATGACTTTGTAAAGTTGATGAGGAGGTGGTGCCTAGGTCCACACTGCTCCTGCGGGAGCCTTGTCGTGAGCTACTCTTGGAGCCAGCGGTGGATCCTGGGCCAGAGGCAAAATTGTAAGGACTGCTGATCCCTCTGGAAGATACAGATGATGCCTGGAGCATTTTCAACCCATTGCTTTCCTCCTCCAAACAATTATCCAGAGCCTCCTTGTAAGAGATCTTAAGTTTGGTCTTGGGGCAGGTCAGGTTCTTTGTGTGGTTTCTTATGTCTTGGAGCTTCTGGCCTGCACTCACATCCATCCAGCCCATTTTTACAACATCTTCTATGGTTCTTCTACAGCCCATTTCTGGGTCATAAAGCCCCCCTGTTACAAACTGGAACTCCAGGAACCTATGCCCTGCCTCGTATGGAAGCCACGACTCTTTCATGGCCTGAGCAGCAGACATCTTCTTCCTGGTTTTTAAATCCTCAAAGCCAAAGAAGGCTTTCTGGGCAGGCTTGAGCTTAAGGGCCATGTCGTCATTTATTATGCCCAGGCGGGTGGCCTCTAGGATGCTTAGCCTACGGCCATTTTGGGGATTGATGAGTCCTCCAGTGCAGACCTGAGCCTCCAGCAGTCTCTGTGCAGTGATGGAATCCACCAGACCTCGATTCAAAGCCTCTGTGATGGATATCTTCTCCAAAGTGTCTGTGTCAAAGATGGCACCCACGGGTTCCTGTTCCCCCACAGCTTCAGCAAGAGAGGCCAGGTTGGTAGATACGCTGTATGTATTCCTAAGGGAGTCAGTTGTGTCTTGGGCTGAACTGCTGGATGTGGCACTTCGCTCTGTGACAGTGGTAGTTCTTGTTGTGGTCATCTTGGCGAGAGTAGGTGATAAGGGTCTTGACAGGACTGATGATGATGATGACGATGAGGATGTCACTGATGCTGGAACTGAGGCTGTTGATGTTCTTAAAGTTGTTGATGTCACTGAAGATGTAGCCGGGGAGGCTGATGTTCTTGAAGTCACTGATGATGATATCACTGAAGATGTACCTGCGGCTGCTGATGATCTTGAAGTTGATGATGATAATGATGATGATGAAGATGATTCATGTTTGGTCTTGTTTTTGATGATATCAGCAAATTGATTAAGGGTGATGGTGCGTGACTGGTATTTATCTAGATCAGATTGATTAATTACTCGCTTTTCAAGCAGCTCAGTAATATCATACTGTCTTCCAGTCTTCCTGTCAATGATGACAAACCGTGTGGAACCATCTGGAGCAGTGATTGTGATCTCTTCCCACTCACACTCCTGGCCGGACAGCTCCACGAAGGTTTCGTAGTCAATAAACCCTTTGTCATATGCTTCACGTACCGTCATCTCTTTATTAGTATCTGGGTCCACAATTACCACTCTCCTCTTTCTTGTAGTGTTCTTCAGAGTCGACTCTCGCTTTTTCTTGTTCATGATAAGCAAAAGGATGAGGCCGGTCTTCTTATCTGTGATACAGCGTTTCTTAAGCTCCTGGTAAGTTAGGTTTTCCTCTGTGTTGGGGTCAAAGAAACCCTTAGTATCAACATTCTGATCAGTCAGAATGCTGTTCATTTTTTTATCAAAGTAACCTTTCTTGTATGCTACATTCACGTCAATACGATGGCTGTGTTCAGGATCAATGATACCACCGCTGGCAATCTGGGCTTCTAGTAGACGGATGCCATGACCTTTCTCCACAAGACCTCTCTCTATGGCCTCAAAGTGGGAGATAATCTTGTCTGTACCAGGCAGTTTGTAACCAGTCACAGCCCTCTCTGCTGATAGCAGGCTGTCCTTAAATTCTGGACCAAACAGTCTTTTATTGTAGGCATCACTAACAGTCAGGTATTGGTTGTTGACAGGATCAACTATAAAACCTGAGGCAGCCTGGGCCTCAAGCAGTTCCAGAGCGGTCCCAGGTCGCAACAGTCCGTTTTTCATGGCCTCATAGATGGACATCACCTTATCACTGTCCTCATCAAAAACTCCTGCTATGCAGGTGGAACCTCTCAGGTAGGAGCGCAGACGGTCTTCAATATCCTGGCTTGTCAATCTGCCCTCCCTCAGTTTGTCCATATCCGACTGGTCTAATAGATTTGCATCCACTAGATCTATGACCGACACCTGGCCCCTGAGCCCCTGGACAGTTAACGGCTTTTTAGGTTCAGGGAGAAGCAAAAGACCTGTGCTTGGATCTGCTTTGCATTTTTTCTTCAGAGATACATAGGTGGTTGCTAGTCGGGTGTCTGGGTCTATATAACACTCAGGGTACCGATTCAGGGCCTGGGATAGGTCCTGATCTATGAGATCCCTTTCCAGAGCAATGTCTTTGGCTAGGAATACACTGAGGGCAGGGTCCAGAATACCCCCTACAGACTCTTGGGCCTGAAGTATACGTAGAGCTGTGTCCTTGTCAATTAATCCCTTCTTCATGGCCTGGCCTGCTGAGAGGAGCTTGCCAGTATTTGTGTCTCTGTAACCTATAGCAGCAGCTTCCGCTGCAAACAACTTTGATTCATCATCCTTATCCACTACTTCTTTAGCACATGCTTCCTTTACAGTCAGTTTCTGATTCGTTTTGGGGTCAATGATGTTGCCGGTGGCTGCCTGAGCAATCAGTAGCAGGTCAGCACAGTCAGAGGACATCATTTTCTGTTTCTTGGCTTCTGTAAAAGACATTTTCCCTAAAGGTCCAGCTGCAACACCAGCAATCGACCCTGTCCCCTTTAGAAAGACCTTCTTATCCACAGAAACCTCTGATACCGTTTTCTCCCCATTCATCAGTTGTTTAAAGGTTCGTTTGTCCAGGACCCCACAATCAAGCAACTGTTGTGCAGTGACGGTCTTGCGGACACCATCAAAGAGTAGTTTAGAGGGGTCAAATTTCTCAGAGACTGGCAAAAGTTGTAGGGTTGCTTGCGGCTCTGTCTTGCATCTTTCCTTCAAAGTCCCATAGCTGGCATCATGCTCAGTGTCTGGGTCAATGTAATACTCTGGACTCTGGTTTAGAGCACGACAGATGTCGTCATCCAAAAGGTTACGTTTTATAGCT
>NC_045741.1:7825227-7826688 GCF_008692095.1 Etheostoma spectabile
TCTTTGGGGAGGAACACACTGAGATTGGGATCTATAATACCTCCCGCAGACTCCTGGGCCTGCAGCAGGCGTAGCCCAGTCTTCCTGTCAATTATTCCCTTCTTCATGGCCTCAAACACTGAGAGAGGCTTGGCTGAACTAGGATCCTTGAAGCCAACAGCAGCAGCCTCTGCTATCAATAATCTGTCTCGATCCTTAATATCCACCAGTCCTCTAGCACATGCCTCCTCTACGGTCAGCTTCTGATTGGTTTTAGGGTCAATGATGTGGCCAGTGGCAGCCTGGGCTTCTAGAAGCAAAGCTGCACTATCTAGGGGCAGGAACATCTGTCTATTGGCTTCTGAGAAAGACATCTTTCCATCGCGTCCAGTTACCACCCCAGCAATGGGTCCAGTCCCTTTAAGATAGACTATCTTTTCCATAGACACTGCTGGGACAGTTTTGACCCCTTTCACTAGTTGGTCAAGTGTAGGTTTGTCAAGGACTCCACATTCAAACAACTGCTGTGCTGAGACTGGCTTGCGGATTCCATCAAACATCAGTTTGGAAGGGTCTTTCCTCTCAGTAATTGGCAATATCATCAGGCCTGTGTGAGACTCTGTTTTGCTTCTCATCTTTAGAGTCCCATAGCTGGCATTACGCTCAGTGTCTGGGTCAATGTAACACTCAGGACTTTGGTTTAGAGCATGACAGAGATCATCATCCAAAAGCTTACGCTTTATAGCTGTGTCTTTAGGGAGAAACACACTGAGATTGGGATCTAGAATTCCACCAGCAGACTCTTGGGCCTGCAGCATACGTAGTGCAGTCTTCCTGTCAATTAATCCCTTCTTCATTGCATCAAACACTGAAAGAGGTTCAGCTGTGCTAGGATCCCGGTAGCCCACAGCAGCAGCTTCTGCTGCCAAGAGTCTATCTCGATCTCTAATATCCACCAGTCTTCTGGCACATGCTTCCTCTACTGTCAGCTTCTGATTGGTTGTGGGGTCAATGATGTGTCCTGTGGCAGCTTGTGCATCCAGTAGCAAATCTGCACTATCTGGGGGCATGAGCATCTGTTTCTTGGCCTCTGATAAAGACATTTTCCCTAAGAATCCAGCTGACACACCAGCAATTGATCCTGTTCCCTTTAAAAAGATCTTCTTTTCCACTGACACCTGTGGAATAGTTTTTTCTCCCTTCATTAGTTGGTTAAGTGTGGGTTTGTCCAGCACCCCACAATCAAGCAACTGTTGGGCTGTTACTGGCTTACGAACACCATCAAAGATCAGTTTGGAAGGATCTAGCTTCTCAGTGATGGGCAAAAGTAATAGCCCTGTGTGAGGCTCTGTCTTGCACCTTTTCTTTAAGGCTCCATAGCTGGCATCATGCTCAGTTTCCGGGTCAAGGTAACATTCAGGATTCTGGTTTAGAGCTTGACGGATGTTTTCATCCAAAAGGTTACGTTTTATAGCTGTATCT
>NC_045741.1:7826698-7834802 GCF_008692095.1 Etheostoma spectabile
GGAGGAACACACTGAGATTGGGATCTAGAATACCTCCCACAGACTCCTGGGCCTGCAGCAGGCGTAGGCCAGTCTTCCTGTCAATTAATCCCTTCTTCATGGCCTCAAACACTGAGAAAGGCTTGGCTGCGCTAGAATCCTTGTATCCCACAGCAGCAGCTTCAGCTGCCAATAATTTATCTCTATCCTTAATGTCCACCAACCCTCTGGCGCATGCCTCCTCTACGGTCAGCTTCTGATTGGTTCTGGGGTCAATGATGTGACCTGTAGCGGCTTGGGCTTCCAATAGAAAATCTGCACTTTCTTTAGGCAGGAGCAGTTGTTTCTTGGCTTCTGACAAAGACATTTTTCCTTGACTCCCAGCTACAACCCCAGCAATAGGCCCAGTCCCCTTTAGATTAACGTTTTTGTCTACAGCCACCTCTGGGACATTTTTCTTCCCATTTTCTAGAGCTTTAAATGTTGGCCCGTCCAGGACACCACAATCAAGCAGCTGCTTAGCTGTGACAGGTTTCCGAACACCATCAAAGATGAGTTTGGAGGGGTGTACCTTCTCAGGGATAGGAAGTAGCAGAAGGCCTGTGTGTAACTCTACCTTACATCTCCTCTTCATTGACATATAGGTCGCACCCTCCTCACTTTCTGGGTCCAAGTAGAGCTCAGGCCTCTGATTCAGAGCACGATATATGTCATCATTAATTAGATTACGCTCAATGGCGGTATCTTTGGGAAGGAAGACACTGAGTATGGGATCTAGGATGCCCCCCACAGACTCCTGGGCTTGTAGCAGACGCAGTGTTGTGTTCTTTTCAATCAGTCCTTTCTGCATGGCCTGAAATACTGAAAGGGGTTTGCTTGTTCCAGGACCAAAATATCCTACAGCTGCAGCTTCTGCTGCTAGCAACCTTTCTCTGTCTTCTTCATCAACCACACCTTGATTGCATGCCTCATCCACGGTCAACTTCTGATTAGTCCTGGGGTCAATTATGTGGCCTGTGGCAGCCTGAGCATCTAGTAGCAGGTCAACGCTATCTGATGGCAGCAAATTCTCTTTCTTGGCTTCAGTTAAAGTCATTTTGCATTGGGGTGCAGTAATAGACCCTGAACCTTTCGGACCTTCAATTACCACCCCAGCAATTGGGCCTGTCCCTTTGAGACTGATTTTTTTGTCCACAGACACTTCAGGGACAGTCTTTTGCCCCTTTACAAGCTGGCTGAATGTTGCTTTGTCCAAAACACCACAGTCAAGCAGCTGGTTTGCTGTGACTGGCTTACGGACTCCATCAAAAACCAAAGTGGAGGCATCCATGGTTGGGGGCTCTTTAACTCTCGTCAGCTCAGTTTCCATCGTTCTTCTGACAATGGCCACCTCTTGCAATTCTTTCTGCATGGTTGATAGTTTACTTTTATATGTCTCATCAAGCTCCCTGAGTTCCCTCATTAGCCTCTCTATCTCACTTTTCAAAGAGTTCTTTTCCCTCTCCAGACGTTCCTTGTCTGTATCATATTGCCTGATCAGGCCCTCCTTACTTTCATACTTGTCTTTCCAGTAACCTAAATCCTTCTTCATCCTCTCAATCTCCTCCTGTTGACGTTGCTTATTGCGAAGGTCAGACTCTTGGGACAATTTAATGCGACTAAGTTCCTCCTCTAGCCTTATGTAACGATCTTTGTCCTTTTCTGACAATTGCAACTTTAGCAAAAGAGCATCTCTCTCATTCACAATCTCACTGTACTGGGACTGAATGGATTGCATCATGGCCGATGTCTGCAGAAAAATAGAGGGGAAAAGCAGAAAGACAAAAGGTTAGTCAACTTGGATGTACTGTATATTGATAACTTACTGTATATGAAGGACCCTACATTTCTCTTCTCCATTTTATATCACGGTGTACAATTGTTCAATCAATGACACTGGGATAGAAAAGGTTTGGGATCTAAATAAAAATGAAATCAAAAATCAAGCTACTACCAAAATGAACTGCACCTGAATTTGTACTGGTACTACAGTAGTAAACCAAAAATGGACAACTTTAATACTATAAAATAGGACGGCAAACATACTTGCTCTACTGTTGTTGTTTTTTAGCAGCAGAATACAACATTTTGGCTAACATTATATATAATTAAAAGCAACAGAAATGATGTTGAAAATTAAATGTGTCTGTTCATGCTGTAGCTTATGTATTTTTGTCCTAATTCTGCATCATTCAAAATAGACTAAACCCCAAAATTGCACAATGTGAAATGTATAAAAATTGAATGAACCAAAAACGGTTATGGATTATAAAAAAAGAGTCAAAACACATGAATAGCAAGTCTGTATGCATACTGCCGAAATATAATTAGTTTGTTCAGTTAGCAATATATTATGAAAACTCCCTTTAGAAAAACGTGAAAACAAGGCAATGTCTTACAAGACCGGGAAGTAAAGTTATGTAGGTAATGGCATTAAATTACAGTAGTAAATCTTTTAAGAAAAATGAAACATTTTCAAAATGTAATTGGTTTTCATTGGGAAATCAAGCTTCCCAATCCTGAAGACAAACTATATCAACACTAGATTGTTTATAGCAACTACAACCACAAAAGAAACACTTTGTACAGATTGAAAAGGTTACTGACCACATTCTGGAAATTTGCAAAACAGCACAAATAGATAATGTCAATAGAAGGGAACCAAGCTTGGTTGACTGATCTAACATTGCAAGAGGAGGTGCTTCAAATAATGTCAAAACTAATTTAGATAGTTTGAATGTATACCAGTGCTATTTTTACAAGTTTCCAAAAATGTGTCTTAAAGACCATTGAGATGCTACAATAATATGATAAACAACAATCAAACTGTATTAGACTACAGGACCAGAGGTAATCATGTCATTGACAGTGTTCATCTCTCCGGACAAAAGAAAGAAAGAAAGGCAAAAAAGCACGCAGACTGCATGTCTTTGCACAGTGTGGGCAGGGAGACAGTTGGTTGGGGAGGTCGGGAGGCAGAGAGGCACAGATTATGCTTGCATGCAAGTGATTGACATGCAAGTTTATTCAAACACATACAGATCAATGTGTTCAAATCAGAGTCACCAAGTGGGAGGCATCTACAGGGGATCTAGCGGTATTCCAGCATGCAAGCAAACAGGCTACAGAAACTAATAACTACTTGATTGATCCAAGTAAGAATTCTGATTTTGAAAGATGAGAGCAGTCCAGGACTAACTGCCAAACTTCCATGTACCTCGGTGGCCTGCTTTTGTATTTCCCCAGTCTCCAGCTTGAGTTTCTCCCTCTCTGAGGAGAGCTCTGAGGCCAGGTTGCGATAATCTGCATTGCTTCGCTGACTGGCCTGCAGCTGCAGCTCCAGGGCAGTAATCTGGGAAGACAGCTCGTCATCACTTCCCTGTTTGGATCTCCGGAGTTCATCTTTAGCATGTTGCGTTGCCCTTAGTTCCTCCTCCAGCCTCAGCCTCTCTTTGGTCTGGGTTTCTGTCATCTCCTTTAGCCTTTGAAGCTCAACAGAGTTCTCAATCAGTGTCTTACTCTTCTCCTCTATAGTTCTGTAAAGACCCTCATTCTTGAGGTTTGCCTCTTTGCCTCTGGCCTGCTCCTGGAGGAGTTGTTGCTGCAGGGCCTTCAGCTCGACGCTCAGCTGTGCCACGTGATCTGCAGAAGTCTTGTTTTGTCTCAAGCTTCTCTCCAGCTCCTCCTGCAACCTAAGACGCTCTTCTTCACCTCTCTTTTCTGATGTGCTGGCATGTTCTTGGCTCTGGCGTAGAGTGGTAATGGTGCTGGTGTACTCTGTCATGGTCATGGTCGTGTTTTCCAGCTCTTTTTCTACCTGCCTTCTTCTGGACACCTCCTCTTGGTTAGCCTTCCTCAGATTCTCCACTTGGCTCTCCAGCCCATCTCTCAAATCCTGAAGGTCCTTCATGCGTCCCTGCAACCTGCTCATGTTCTCTTCCACTCTGCTTCGCTCCCGGCTCTCCTTCTCCAGCTCCGAACGCATTTTCAGAAGCTCCTCCCTGCACTCCCCCAGCTGGTTCTCAGCCATTGACAAACTTGTTAGCTTCAACTGCAGCTGAGCCAAAGTCTGCTCAAGCACACCCTGCCCTTCTTCTATAGTTCTCCTCCTGCGGGTCTCCTCCTCCAGGCTGTGTGTAACGTAGGTCAGCTCCTCGCTCTTCTCCTGCAGACTCTTCATGACTTCAGCCAGCTCCTCTGCATACTGGCTGCTCTCCTCGACTCTCTGCCTCATCAGCACCTCCACCTGACTTTCTACTTCTCTCCTCCTACGCCCTTCCTCTGTGATGACAGTGCGCTGACTGTGAGCCTCTTCTTCTGCCCTCTTCCTGTGTTCCTCAGCCTGGCTCATTGACAATCTGAGCCTCCTGAGCTCCTCCTCCAGATTCCTCCTCTCTGCCTCCATCTTGTCATACTGCAGCTGGAAGTCCGCTGCATCCTGCTCCCTCTGGGCTTCCAGCATCTGGATGTCTGTGCGGCCGACATTCATCTGGGATTCGTAGCTGAGCTTAAAGTTATTGATCTCTGTACTGCATAGGCTCCTTACCTTAGACATCTCCTTCTGTAGATCCTTGATCCTCTCTCCATCCTCAGCCAGCTGCCGCCGCAGCTGTTGGATCTCATGCTCCTTATTTAGCTCACTCTTCTCCACCTCTATCTTGGACCAGCTGATCGTCTCCAGCTCCTTCTGCCTTTTCCTCAGCACCACCTCGTACTCCTCCTGCTGCGTAGTGTAGCGCTCCTCTGCCAGCCTCCTCTTCCTTTTTTCTTCTTCGAGCAAGTAGTTGAGACGTGTCACTTCATCGTTGAGGTCCGCCAGCTTGTTCTTAGTGGTGTCCAGGCTGTCCTTGGTGGCATTGCACTGCAGCGCAGTGTTTTGCTTCACCTCCTCTATTGACAGCATCTGATTCTGCATGTTGGACAACTCCAGCTGGTAACGGGAAACGGCGTCCTCCAGGGATTTGTTCTTGGCGTTGCGGTCTTGCATGTTTTCCCTCAGCAGGCGAAGTTCTTCCTCTAACAGGTCAATCCTGGTGTTACGAATCTGAAAGCAAGACACAGCAAAGATGAATGCAGAGTTAGTTTTAAGAATTATGTGTCAATGTAGTTCACCACAGTGTACTTGGATGGTTGATTCAAATGTGTTTACCGGACACCAAACATCTAAATAATTATTCATAGTTTCTTTAAAACTCCATTATTGATTTTTTTGGCCAGCACAACAAGCTGGAAACACATTAGTCTCGCAGTAAGTTTGTGGGTTGTAAAACCAAATCACTGAAAAATAATGATACTGAAGTGGGCTCTAGAGCTGGGAAGAACAATTAAATCAAGAAATGTTCATTAATTAAGTTCATTTGTTTTGATATTAAGTTAATGAAAAAAGGTTGAATTTCCAACACTAAAAGGTGTTACCTTAACACAACTCAGTGTAACTCAATTAAACTGAACTTAAATCTAACTTAAGATATTTTAGGCTAATTTAACTTTACCATTGGTGACAATGAACAAATTACAGCAACACTAAAGCACTTTTCCTGCTTCAGTTCCCCTACAGGTTGGAAGCGATTGGAAATGTCCATTACCGCTGTCGTAATGCAGAGGCGGTACCAGACGATTTTGCCGGGGCTTCAGCCCCGAATGTTTTGATTGTAGCCTCAAATGTATTTTGAAAAGTTGACTGACAAAACCGGGCAATAGCCTATGTAATCCCCTGAAATCATAAATTGCCTTATTTCATTGTGCTAAAACTCATGGTAGAACTGTAACTTTGTCCAGTTTATTTACTACATGTCATGCGGGCATCTGAGCATCATGCGTATTTGTTGCTATAACCTAGAAACCGTCTCCAAGTGAGGAAAGGTGTGAAAGGTGTAATTCTTGGAGAAATCAAAGCCAAATCTAATACATTGATGCCATCAAAGCAAAGTGTAAGAGAGCAATACTACTGATTTAGTTTTAAGCTACCGTGCCGTGCCGTTTCCAGTCTATGGTTCAGACTCAACCACACGGAGCTCTGAAGCAGACCTGTGTGTCGCTTAGTGTCCACTCTCACTGTAAAAGTACAGACGAGCAGCGCGGCTTCTGTGGTCTGTGCAGCTTCAGGTTTAAAATGGACGTGCTCTGCTGTCGGCATGCTGCGGCAGATGTGTCGCGTATGTGCTCCCTGTATTTCTGCCGTAGTTTTGGTTTTCCACTTCCGACGTAGGCCAGCGTACAGCCACTTCCCTAAACTGTCCCATTCAGAGACCGGAGACCCAAACGGGGATCTGAGTCTGTCAGCAAGTCTGAGATCTGCTGTATCAGCAGGCTATGGTGCAGGTAGATTATTTTCTGAAATAAAGTGACTGTATTCTTGTAATAGCCTATTATAACTTTATTTTTCTCAAAATATCAGGACTCGTCCAAATATCTGAGAACACAGATGGGATGAGTTATATTTTGAATGTTCACAAAGTTTTGGACATGAGCAGAAATCTTGCTCAAACATCGGAAATATTAAAGTCTAGGGGGTTTATTAATTCATTAAAATGACTAAAGTTTGAGGTGAATAATTGTCATGTGCATGTTTAAGGAAGTTACTTCCTCAAGAAAAGATGCAAAAGAGTGCTGACTCAGATCAAATTAGAAAAGTCGATCCAAAGGAGAATAAATAGATTCAGCACAAATTGATTCAGAAAAAAAGGTAGAAGGGGCATACAAATTCACCAGAATGCAGGAAATGAAGTGTTTAATGCTAAAATAAATTTGGGGGGTGGACCAAACTCCACTTCCAACCTGTAGGACGACCGAAGCGGGTAAAGTGCTTTAGTGTTGCTTTAGTTGACATCCTTATTATGTATACGTGACATATTTAGCATATTGCTAGTTTTCCCATGTCCCTGAGCAGGATGATGATAAAAGCTAAACACAAACTACCAAAATGCAGACAGCTAAAATGTATTCAGTAAGACAAAGCACAAACACAAATGTGATTTAAAAATATATAAAGCAAGCACAAATATTGAAAGAACTACAAAAAAACAACAATAGTACCTTGAGCTCCTCCATGTTTTTGAGCAACTCCCCCAAGAATTTGTAGTAGTCTCCAGAATGGGCGAGCAGCTCCATGTAACGGGTCTGCAGTTGTGTAGCCTGAGACAAAGACAAGGAAAGGATTAATTTCGATATACGTCACTTTACTTTACTGATTCATAAAAATGCCAGTGATCCTTTAATTCAACAGACAAGAAAAGAAGGGAAAAAACATTGTCAGATACTAGTGGGTCACCATTAGGGCTGGATCCAAATATTCAACTATTCGGATATTTGTAATTTTAGGGTTCCGATATCAATCTTGTTTTTCCTTCAATAATGTATTAAAATTGAGACAGATTAAACTTAAGGAGAAACGCAACCCCACATCACGCTGGGGTGTCCAATCATGTAACCCGCAATCAGACTTAACAGTCTGCTTTATGGCGGTGTGAGAGTCCCGTACAGGAACCAGGAACCATCACTGCCTCTATTGCTGCCACAAGAAGGGTTTAAAACACTACGAGGGTAGAAAAGAGAAACAAGCAGCTGCCCGGGAGTTTTTGTAACAAATGACTGTTTTTTGCAACAACAAAGCACAGTCGCTCCGTCTCTTTTCATTCTCTCTTTCTCTGTGAAATGAAGTTGCCTTCAAATGCAGTCAGGAATGTCTAGACTTGTGCTACATTGGGGGGTTAAAGCACCCATAATACGCTAATTTTCCGGTTCATAATTGTATTTTGAGGTTGTACAAGAATAGGTTTACATGGTTACATTTTTTTTTAAACACCATGTTTTTGTTGTACTGCACATTGCTGCAGATCCTGTTTTCACCCTGTGTGTTTAGGTCTCTGTTTTAGCTACAGAATGAGACATCTCACTTCTGTACTATCTTTGTTGGGAGTCGCACATGCTCAGTAGCTAGGTAAGATCCCATCAGCTAGATAACTCTTTCTCCAGCTTTGGTCAGTCCAAGGCAGGATTAGCTGGGAGACTTCTTCTAGACAAGGGACACTTGTGGAATACCTGCAGAATAGGGACAGGATGTAGTTCTTTTGGAGATTATGGTCAA
>NC_045741.1:7834812-7847963 GCF_008692095.1 Etheostoma spectabile
TTGTAGCAGTGTTTTGCCATCAAGAACGAGCTAGACCTGTTTTTTTCCAAAGTTTGTATGCATGTGGAAGCCCCACAGACACAAATTAACACCCCAAATCCCAGAAAAAGGGATTTCTTTCATAATATGGGCACTTTAAAGAACACAACAGGATGTCACACGAACGAGCCATTTAAGTGACACTCCCACCATATGTTGCAATCACTTTTGGTGGTCTGAATGTCCCCTGAGTGAACAGTTCCCCCCATGAGGATATTCCCTTTTGATTAGTACCAAACCTTCAAGGCACAGAAAAGGTAATTGGGACAGCCCTTGTCACCATGTGCCAAAAAGTTCCTTCAGGGTTTTAAATGAGAGAAAATATTTGGTTTCTTTACTTCCAGATTAAGATCCGTCGATGGCGACTTCAGCATCGTCCTTTTGATGGGAATGTTGAGCAACGTCTCTAAACCAGAGGTGTAGGAGGCCAGGTCCGTTTCATAGTCCTGTAAAACAAGCATACGGTAGTCATTAAAACGAACTATGCTGATGAGTTTGAGGTCTGTTATATAGGTCTACCACTACCATTGGTAGTTCCGTTATCTTTATAGAGACCATTATTTCCACTGTGCATTACACCCCCAACCAGCACCGTCAGACACCACCTACCAAGAGCCGGGGTCTGTCCCAGGTTTCTTGCTAAAAGGGAGTTTTTCCTCGCCACTGTCGCACCATGCTTGCTCTTGGGGTAATTTCTAAAATTGTTGAGGCTTTGTAAATTATGGAGTGTGGTCTAGACCTAAAGTGTCTCAAGATAATTTTTATGATTTGATACTATAAATAAAATTGAATTGAATTATATGCAGGCCTGCTTACCTTGATAGAATTCACACAGGTCTCGTTGTCCTTCAGCACACTCTCTACAGTCTCCCTCTTCGCTAAGATTTCAGAGTTCAGGACCTTGAGAACACAATAATATAAAAGGTGTCAGAGGACATGGACATGGACACTCAACACAGCGAGATAGTTAATCAATAGCAATGAAAAGCTGAGCAGGAGACCTTCTGTTTGTTAATGTGGTCTGTCAGTGCTTGGATGCTCTCTATCTTGGTGGTCTGCAGGGCGTCTTGTTTTTTGCGCGTGGCGTCAATCCAGTCAGTAAGGGAGCTGCTGGTCTGCTTATAGGTCTGCAGCTGAGGATGATACACTTGCAGATCCTGGACTCTGAGGAAGAAACACAAGCAATTCAAAGTATAGGGCCATATCTTGCATGTTTTTCAGTTTTAACTTTTCAAAACAGTGCGTGCGTGTGTGTGTGTTTGTGTGTCTGTTTATGTGTGTGTTAGTGTGTGTCTGTTTCTGCGTGTGTTGTTTTGTCTCCCTCCCATCTGTCGTCTCTTTTACTTTTTTACTTTTTTTTCCGGCCCTGGCACGCGTTCTCAGTCTCAGTGTATTGTTTGTAACAATTATTTGCAGTATTGATTAATCTGCCGATTATTTTCCCTGTTAATCAATGGATCACTTGGTCTTTAAAATTTCAGAATATTTTGAAAAAATGTCTATTCTAGTTTCTCAAAGGACAAGGTGATGTCTTTAAATGTTTTGCTTTGTCTGTCCAAAACCCCTAAGATATTTAGTTTAGTATGATATTAAGCAGAAAAGAACAAGAGATCTCCAAATATGAGAGGCTGAAAAAAGCATTTTCTGCCAATCTTGCATGAAAAATGTAACGCTTAATCGATAATCAAAATAGTTGGCGCTTATTTTTCTAGCAATCGACTAATTGTTGCAGCTCTACGTGAGTGATTAACTGGCTGACCACAGGGTAGACAACAATGTGACACACTGCTCGAGCCCTGTCCCATGCCTGTATCTTCTTTAAGGTCCTCAGGTCTAGTTATAGATAACTGTTGGGAAACATGGATTGAACATGGGTCCTTGATTTAAAATTGATATATTTGAGAGACAGAGGGACATACCTTGTGTCAATCTGGCCCTGGAGTCGTCTCCAGCGGTCAGACAGCTGGCCCACCTCCTCGGTGTATTTGGCCAGCATCATGTCACACCTGTGGAAGGGTCCGCCCACCTGCCCGTTCCAGTGGCTGGCTTTGGCTAACGCCGCCTCCATGGAGGCCAGAACATCCTTCTTCTGGTCCAGCTCTGCTTTAATATTCTACATGTCAACAACACACGGGAAACACCAGTCAAATGGGACGACCCTGACCGCTTATTACAATACTTTTTAAATATCAAGGCATACACCACATGTAGTCTGGTTCAATGGAAATACATTTCCAAGATAAAGCACACCTTCTGCTCTCTGTGTGTTGCCGTTTGCAAAATCCCTTCGCTTCGAGCTAGCAAGCGACCTGCTGAAAATGGCGAGTTTTAAAGATAATTTGGATCATGCAACAAAGCAGGCTTGCTTGGTTCTTTTGGGGAATGATTGTGAAGATTTACAAAGAATATGTTAACGGCTCTAACTGGGACATTTTGGGACCGATTGGTGGGATTGCTGTGGACAAAGTACACACGGCGATACACTGGTAAGAGCATATTAGGTTCCACCATGTATCCAGCTAATTTAAATAGCTCATGTTACTGTATGGTGTGAACAGTTAACTTCATTTAATATTGTATGTGGCGTTTTCTTTTGTGCAAAACAAGTTCCTTCCTGAGACTATTTATTTATCACACAATGCAATTTTTGATAAATAATCACCAATAATGAGGATACAATGGCTAAGTGGATAAAGGCAAATTAAAAAAACAGTGAGTAAGTCTTGTAAGTTATAAAAATTGACATCACTTTACAACTCCACAGCACTGTGGAGATAGGTCTGGCAATGTGTAACTACAGCCAATGCAACACAGTGGGACTCTCTTTCCCACACCAGCTTTTCTGATTTAAACTGATGGGTGAACACTGAGCCATGTACTGGTATTCTGTCCCAGGTTGTCAGGTACGGTATGGGGCAGAAGAAACAGCTGGAAAAATGACAGCAAAACTGCAGCGATTATTGCACGAGTTCTTCACCTTCAGGGTCAAACTGTAATCCGCCACTTCACTGGGCGACAGAGAGGTGGTCTCTTTCTCCGTCAGCCTCGCCTCGCGAACTCTCACTATGTCTTCAGCTTGTGCCACACACTGCAGCAGGTCTCTTAGAGCCTGCAGCCTGATGGAGAGGAAATGATGGAGAAGTGGAAAACGTCATTCCAGGAAAATGAGACGGAATTTATTTAGACAATGTGTAGTAGTAGCTTCCTTTACATTTACTGTTATTTAGTAAGTTGAGATTTTTACTTTATTTGAGAATGGTTAAACACATATTTTTTCTTTAACAAATATTGCATTGTAATATTGTGTTGTCATATTGGACTAGTCCACACTGCGATTTCAATAAAATTGCGATAAATTGTGCAGTCCTAATGGGTTTTTTCTTTCTAAACATTTGATTTTTTTTCCCGGATCCCCGTTAGCTGACCCATGACATCAGCTACTCCTTCAGGGCTCCACACTAAACATAAAACATGACAACAGATAAGACATTTTCAGACAAAACAACCACAAAGAGATCTTGACCTCAATGAGACTTCCTCAACAATCAAAGCCAAAAAAATAAAGAAATATAAAACAGTTACCGCTGCAGGTAAGCTGATGAGCTGCTCTCCAGACTGTCCAGTCTTTGGTCGATGACTCCGATCTCGCTGCGGAGGAACTCGGCTTTATCTGAATCACTCATGCCCTCCAGCTCCTTGGAGATACTCGCCCGCAGACGCAAGTACTCCTCGCGCATCGAGTGGATGTCACGCTGCACCGTCTGCAGGGAAACACACACACACACACACACACACACACACACACACACACACACAATATGATTAGGAATATGATTATTATATTTTCATTTGAGATGTATTTTGAAGTTTACTTTTCAAAAAGCAAACAAAGAAACTAAAAGAAGATGCATTTCTGTTGTTACGAATCTGGTTCATTTTCTTGTTTCTTTAATTACATCTTGTTTTATTTTTTCCTTTAGGGTGGGTAGATTCAATCGATAAGAAAGGGATTGGTTTTGCTTCAGCTTAATCCTTTCAGTCACTGTTTACTGTCTTGACTTTACGCTGTGATATTTATATAATTATGTTGTAATTAATGATGACTGAATAAAACTACCACAGCTATTTACCTTTTATTGGGTTTTTCTTTAGTAACACAGAAGCCAACAGGGCACCAAACACATACACACACAGAATAAATAAACTATAAACCAAAAATCAGTAAGTAAATAATAAATCACAGTAGTGGGACGATTTATCTCTTACCTTAACAACCAAATACATTTAGCCTTTAGGAGTACGCACGCACACACACGCAGAGGTAGAAAGAGTACAAAAATGTTCTACTTAAGTAAAAGTACCATTACTTTGATAAACTTTTCCTCAAGTACAAGATTAAAAATTGAACTTACCGGTACAAATATCTAATGAAGTAAGACTTAGAAGTAGTTAATTAAAAATGTACTCAGAGTGGAGAGCAACTGGAGATACACTTGTTTTATATTTATAGTCATTTTAATTTCTTTACATGTACTTATTTAATTAAAGCACAGTCTTTTGCAATTTGTTAAGAGCCCAGAGCCAAAAAATAAATAAATAAATAAATAGATAAAGTGACAAAAATCTTGAAAAAAGCAACAAAACTAAACAAAAAAAGCAGCTTGACTGTTTTTCTTGTATTTAAGAGTGTTTTGTGCCCAGGCCTGTAACAATCATTACATAATGGTAGATTGTTTGTTTAACTGCAATTAATTGCCAACATTAGCTAAGGTCCTAATGTGTCTGACTGGTAATTGTTGATATTGTTTAGATATGCCAAATTGTAATTATATAAATGATTATTGGACGGACTATATATAAGTGTTAGTTGTTGGTACTTGACATTTGTAATAGTTACAGCTCAGTTTGTGCCTACCTCTAACTGAGAGATCTTGAGGCCACAGTCGTGCATCCCGTTGTCACCGAGGCAGATGTGAACGTGCTGACTCAGCGAGCCCTCGGCGCCCTCCAGCCTCAGTCTGAGCGCGTGCAGCTCAGATAAGCTGCGGGAGGATGTCTTGAGCCCCATTGCCTCAATCTCTTTTTTCACCACCTTCACGTCTTTTACCCTCTTTTTCTGCTCCGCTCTTAGTCTATCCTCTTCGCGCCTCCTGGACTCTTCTTCGCGCCTCCTGGACTCTTCTTCGCGCCTCCTGGACTCTTCTTCGCGCCTCCTGGCCTCCTCTTCGCGCCTCCTGGACTCCTCTTTGAGCCTCCTGGCCTCCTCTTCGCGCCACCCGGCCTCTACTTTGGCGGTGGCGTGTTGCTGTTGCTGTATTATGATCAGCTGGTGTTGCTGCTCGGCTCCCTGCTGCACTTCTATTTGTTCCTGTTGTGCAACTGTAAATAGTAGACACAAGATATATATTTTTTGTTCATAATTGGTGAAGGAAAACATGATTCTACAGCTTTTATTACAGGATTTTTTTAAAACATTTTTTAGATTAGATTAGATTAGATTAGATTATACTTTATTTATCCCACGACGGGGAAATTCTGTCGTTACAGTAGCAGCATAGCAGCAACAGCAAAAAACAAAAAACAAAACAATAACACACAAACAAGTAAGCACGAAAGAAATACAAAGCAAGAAATACAAGGCAAGAAATACAGGCAAGAAATAGACAATGAAAATATGGTAGACTGAGTAAGTAAAATGCCGTCAAACAAAAGGAATTTTAAAGTGCGGTTGCCATGATAAGAGAAACAATATTGCGGTGTAAGTGACGTTAAAAATTAAGTTGAATGTGTAATTAGAGCAAAGAAGCAAGAGTCGGTAGCATAATTTAAATTATATTAACCTGAGACCATAAATATTGAAAAGTAAGTACTTGTAATAAAATAATTATATATATACCAATATTAAAGATAAACAGAAAGTGTGTGATGTAGATGGGAGAAAAACAGGAACAGAAACTACAAAACTATCAGGTAGTGCAGGCGTTGTAGAGTCTGACAGCGGCCGGGATGAAGGACCTGCAGTACCTCTCCTTCTTACACCGTGGGTGTATCAGGAACTCTCAAAATAAACGATGTTGTTGCTGAAGGAGCAGCTCCTTCAGCAACAACATCGTTTATTTTCCCCTTAAAATATTTGATGCCATTGCATATATTCAAGTTTTGAAAAAATGGGGGGACACCAGATTTAATTTCCATACATGCATAATAACCTAGTAAACAACACATACTCAGATTGGTCTTGACTGAGCAGAAACTAACAAAACAAATTGAATTGCTGTATTATTAATGCTCTGACCGCAAAAAATCTGTTTTTTAAACATGCAAAACTAATTTTAAGTTCTCACCACCAAAAGTCAATTATTTTCTAAGGAAACCGTCCTCTTGTCTCTTGCTGATAACAATAAAATTGCATTGTGTGAGGTGTATATTCTTTGTAATACTGACTGTAAGTCGGCAGCTGCACCACGATTTGCTCATAGTGGTCCTGGGCTCCGGTGAACTGGTTCTCGATGGATCTCTTGTCGTCGTCGGTAAACATCTGGGAGCCGTGGCTGTTCAGTCGGAACTCCTCGTAGTGAGTCTCCAGGCTCTTGATAAGTTGGCGGTATTCCTCGGGACGCATGCTGGACAGCTGAACACACACCAACATTATGTTTTAAAAAAATAACAACAACGAAAAAATACAGTGATGGAATGTAACCAAGTACATTTACTCAAGTAATGTATTGAAGTACACATTTAAGGTACTTGTGCTTTACTTGAGTCTTTTCTTGTCATGCCACTTTCTACTTCTACTCCGCTACATTTCAGACAGACATATTGTGCTTTTTACTTCACTATACTCATCTGACAGCTTCAGTTACTAGGAGCTTTACAAATTAAGACTTTTGCACACAAAAATACTTTAAAATAAATAAATTAAAATACTTTAAGTACATTTTCCTGATGATAGTACTTACATACTTTCACTTAAGTAACATTTTCAATGCATTAGTATTTTTTACAGTGTGCTATGTATGGTAGTAAAGGAACGCAATACTTCTTCCACCACTGCCAAGAGATATAAAGGCAGAGCACATTAAAGAGAAAGGGTTAGAGAGAGTTTCTATATCAAGTACCATGCTGAGGGTGAGGGAGTTGATTTTTCTGATATCCAGGAGGCAGTACTGCCAGGCGATGAGACTCTTAACATTGATGTACAGCTGATTCCAGATTTGCAGGATGGCATCATAGTACTGCTCGTTCCTTTAGATAACACAGAGACAAAAGTTACATGTAAGATACAAGGTGTCTTGTATATTCTTCAAAAGCAAACTATTTTCACATCTTAGGCTGCGTTCAGACCAAAAAAAGCAATCCGGTAATTTTCTGCAGGGTTGTGTGCAGCGGTGTGGGAGTGTCACTTAAATGGATCCATTTGTGTGACATCCTGTTGTGTTATTTAACCCCCCCCCCCATGTAGCATAAGTAGACTTTATATTTCACATTTACTGTTTTCTGTCAGATCGTTTATAGATCTTGGCATTTCCAACCACACTTGAAGGTTGCTTCATTTCACGGAGAAAGAGAAAAAGAAAAGAAACTAGCTCAGATCAGATCACCTGTACTATGTTGTTTTTAAAACTTTCTTGTGGCAGCAATAGAGGCAGTGATGTTTCCAGTTTACTGTACGGGACTCTGCCACTGCCTCAAAATCGACTGACAACTCTGATTGCCGGTTACTTGACTGGCCACAGCAGCATTCTCCAAAAGTTGAGTCGGTCACAACTTTTTGCCACATGCCGCTGCAGTTTGTTTTTTGTCTCCCCCTTGCGGCAATCTCCGCCGCAGGCTTAACGCACCGCCCCCGTTCACTCTGAATGCAAATACCTGCGGTTTTGCCGCACAGTCTGTCGGTTGATGCTGGCTGTGTGAATACAGACTTACTTGTTGGCCAGACTGATGCTGAGTGGGTTGGGAGGCGGTACGATCAGGCACACTGAGGGCACCAACATATCCAGTCCTCCCGGGCCTGTCACGTTCCACTTACTGCGTTGACTGTTGTCCTTTAGGATCGCCTCATTATCCTTACAGATCACCTTCTGCGGAGTCCAATAAAAATACATTCCATCAATAAGTACATGAACAAATCAAATCTGGCACAACAAGACAAGTCTTGGAAAGAAAAAAACCTGTGTTTTCCCGGGAAACTGCCCTGGAATGGCAGTCAAACCCGTAACTTACTACCCGTGAACTTTTACCAGATGTAGTTGTACTCCCAGTTAGTTTTTGATGTCACACACACATAAACAACAATGGGGACCCCTGTTGATACATGCCAGTGATAAACGGAGATAGAAATAGACATAAATAGGCAACGTAAAGTAATTACGCACATTGTAATCAAAACAATACACATATGATTGTGTAATACTACGGGTTATGTTCATTAAATGAAGCCCAAAATATGTTGCCAACTAGAAATCGCTAGTATCAGCTAGCGCTAGATAATGTCAGCGTTAGGTAGCTGCTAGCTAACGCTAGTCGCCAAGTTGTGAGCTGTGACTTGAAGAAGTGTAACTTACGGGCTAAAAACTGTGTCTGGAACTCAGCATAATTCCACCCACACAACATGCCTTCATCCTACACTGGTTATAGAAAATTAGCCTAACAAAATTGTCACTCATCTTTCTTAGAGAGTGTGAATGAAACATTAGAATTTTAGAGAATGGACGGCTGGCTAGTAAGTTAGCTTGCTTGCTAGGCCTTATTGTTTAGCGGTGCCGAGGGCGCAGAGAGAGAGGTCTATTACGGTCTTTATATTGTATTTCACGGTATATGGTATAAGTTTATTAACGTTAGTTTATTTTTTTATGTGTAGGTATGTAGATCTTTTAAAATACATGTTGTGTTTAAATAAATATATCAGCACAAATAGTTATGTATATCTTGTACTTTTGCCATCTTGTGGACATAATCCTTCATACCTATATGTTATTTAGAAGGAGCATTCAGATGTCCTTTTTGACCAGTTTTGACAACTCTTCTGTGTATTGGATTGATTAGATGAGACGAAAAAGGAAAACAGCCTTCAGATTCAGATGGATTGGCTGTACAGCCGACCGTGGCCGACGTTGATAAAGGCCGACGAAGGCCAACGCATGGCGGGACACACCACACAAATAAGGACCATGACAAAACTGACCTGGTCTTGTTTAAAGTCACACAGGGCTTTGACGATGACGGGGCTGCTGCTCTTCTCTTCAGGGTTTCTGGGTTTCAGCCTCACAATGCTCCTGGACTTGCTGACCAGATGTTGAACCTGCCTCTTGTTTTCCATAATCTTCTCTTTCTCCCTCTGGAGATTTTAAAATAAAACATGAGAAGGATATCAGAAACATTAATAATTACAAACTGTAGCTCCTTTACGGCTTTTTCAGAAAAAGGTGATAAAATATAAACTAGAACTGCAGTTATGAAGAGGTCCAAGCCTCCGGGCGCCAGTCGCCCCGGACGCAAGTCGCCACCGATGACCCGGGGAGCACGAAAGCGTGACCCAAAGTGTAACGGTGGGCATAGCGTCACCTAGTGGTGGAATTATTTTTGCCCCAGGTCAGGGCAGGGATCTGGACCAGTCCTGAAAATAGCACCCCCACACCATGTACGGTTTGGGCTGTAGCAAGACTTTTATCAACGGAATAATAATAATCTTCAGAAAATAGGGTTCCTACAGCCTCGGGCTTGGACCCCTAATAAAATAGACAATGTGGAAATACTAAAATAGAAGGTAGACACAATAAACAGGTCAAAACAGTTTACGGCAATTAAAAGACAACATTAGAAAAGGTGAGTTTTGACTATCTACAGACTCAGACATTCTGACATTATATGAAAAATAAAAAAATAAAATGCGTTCGTACCTCCAGACCCCTGAGGAGCTCCACTAGGTTATCCAGTGAAGTGTTCTTGTCACAGGTGAACCTCTTACAGACCGTCTCATGTTCCTTCTGCAGAATGCTGTACGTCTCGTTGGCCTCTTTGAAGAACTGAGACACATAAATGAAATTATTAGGAATACATTATAGAGGCTTCATACAGGTTTAGTTAGTGTCAGTTAGTTAGTTTAGTTAGTTAATTTTGCCTTTGGTCCATAGTTGAAAGTGCAAAGAGAGATAGGAAACATAAGGAGAGAGAGGTATGACTTGAAACAAAGCTCAGTGTTTGAAATCGAACCATAGATGTTGAAATTATTGGCTGAACACGGGTTTTTGATTCTTCTGTTAGCTCCAGTTTTGGTCACCGCCAACTCCTGAGGGAAATATCTGTCTCTTAAGCCGTTAAATAAAGCTGTGTTGACAAGCTACTTGCTAGTCAGTATCGGCCTGATATCCAATATCAGTATCGGATCAGTGCATCCCTATTCAATAGAGTGTTTTAAAGGGTTATGTTTTGTCATGTTACCTGGCTGTAAGCTGCATTCTCCTTCAGATGAATATCAATGCACTTGGTGATTTGAAGGAGCCAACTCCACTGGGTCTGCAGAGTGTCCTTGTAAGCCTACAAAACAAAGACAAAAAAATAAATAAAGAAACCGCCTCGTGGTTGTCTGCGTCCGTCAACCAGTCAAGTTGCAGTTTACATCCATCATAATATATGTAGGGACGACTTTGAAGTGTATGTTTTGTCAAAACATGGATGCTTTACACACAAAAAGAATCTATGCAATCAGCACAATTTTAGGTGGGCGGCCAAGATTGGTGTCATCAATTCAGTATCCGACCAAATGTAAAGTATGGTTGCAATTTCCCCTTCTGTCCCTGAGTTATGGTGTTTAATTAGGGCCAGAGAAGTGTTTTTGTAAAACAATAAGAGGTCACAGTGGAGCTGACCTTTGACCTTTTGGATATAAAATCAATTTATCCTATTAGACATAAGTGGACGTTGGACGTGTGCCAAATGGGAAGAGATTCCCTCCAGGGGGTCCTGAGATATCGCCTTCACAAGAATGGGATGGATGGACAGACAACCCGAAAACATCATTACACGGCTTTGCATATAAACAACAAGGCTCCCACTTATATGAATGCATGTAAAACACTGTGTATGGTCTGATGATGAAGGGATCAGTCCACACCTCCATCTTGTCTGAAGCTGGATGGTTGTTCTTCAGGAGGGTATCTACTCTGGCTGTCAGCTTATTCAGGTCCTTCTCTTTGTCCTCCAGGGCACTCATCAGCTTCTGTTACATAAGAGGAGGTTTAGTAATCACACAAACAACATCTGTGGCTTTGCTCTAAGTGGATGACTGACTGCAGCTGCCAAAGATCCAATGTATCACAGATGATTGCTCCCTTATGAGACGCAGATTAACTCCATAAAAAGGCATTAGCGTAATTTAGACTCACAGGATTGCCAAGAATGTTAATCGGCTAGAAAGAAGTTCATAAAAATTGAAATTAAACATGGATTTCTGTAGCGTGAAAGCATCAAAATAAACCCAATTCTCTCATGGATCACGCTGAACCTTGGATCCTTTAATGGTTTTACTAACCGAGTAGCTCTCCTGCTTCTGTGGGATGTACTGGTCGATGTTCTTGTCTCCCCAGTCAAACATCAGCTCCTCCTCCTCCCTGTCGTTTACCCACATGATCTCTTTGGACATGTCCTGAATGACGCGCTTGAGTTCTTGCAGCTGCTCGATCCGACCAATCGACATTTGCTGGCAAGAAAGACGAGAGTACGTTTAGATACAACAGTTGACCTGGAAATACACAACACAAGTAGTGATTATCCAACAGAGTACTTTGATATTTCTTTTACCTGTAGACTGTCCCATTCCTGATCCAGAGCGTGAACATTTCCCTTGTCTCCTTTCCTAATCTGTGGCAAGAAAATCGACTTCAGTTAATTAAAGACTAGTCTTGCATAGCCAGACCTTCCCCCACAGCGCTGCAAAGGAGGGTCTGGCTAGTCCACACAGCATTCTGGGATCGGAGAAAAACGTGCTCAGGTTTATAAGCATTTATTTAAAACAATGTTTCCCAAACTTGGGGTTGGGACCCAAAATGGGTCGCAGACCCGTTTTATTGGATCGCCAATTGGCAGTTAAAATGCATCTCAATGTTATGTGAATGAGCTTTCTTTTCTGCTACACTGGTCTGTTCAGCTCAGATGCTGTGGGTTTTTTCTCTCTCCCTCCTCTCTTATCCTAGGAGGGGATAAGAACATGAGTTGAGAAAGGGGTGAGACACAAAAAGAAGAATAGAGACCTTTTCTGTTTTTGTTTACTTTTATAATGGAATAAATATACTTTATATACATTTAAATTCATGGTTTGTTCCGTCTTTTGTCCACAGTTTAAAAATGTAGATGTTGCAATGATTCATGGTATATTATTGTAAATTTGGGTCCCGGGGAGACACCAAATTTCTCTTTTGGGTCTTGAGCTGAAAAGGTTTGGGAACCACTGATTTAAACCAATCATAATCGTCTTGTGCGGTGCTAAGCGCCGGACAGAGCCATGGTGCCTCTGCAAAATAGCTTCACCATATCAAGGAACTTGTTTTGGTGAAACGTGTAGCTTCACAAGTTGTTTTTGTCGTGCAACAGAAAATTCGTATTCAGATAGTCTAGCTAGCTGTCTGGATTTACCCTGCACAAAGAAAGAGGAAGGTGAGGGATACCATGCAGAATTTCTGGCCGCACCTGAACAATTCTCTCATCGATAAAGACTAGTGCAAGACACTTTTAAGAAGTTATCTTAAAATAGCCTGTGGAGTGGAATATGTGGGCATTTACCAGTTAGGGAGGTCTCAAAAAGATGTTATGGAGTTGCAACATTGGAAATGTAGGATCCAGTGATAATTATAAACAAAAGAATCAAGGATTTATTGACTTTTGCTGCTTCTATTTTGATTATTCTTTTATTAATCAGTAAATACCTCGCCTACTAATTAACTAATTCCCCTTTAAGTGTTTTTTCTAGTATAGGAAAGTCACATTACTTGATATTTAATTAATATTCACTTGAACATTTTATAGTCAGTGTAGGTTGCTTTCATAACATCCGGGAATCTTTTTAAAGGGTTTCTTAACATTATGAATGACATTTTCTTTTCTTTTTTTCTTTTTCT